>NC_034412.1:56655507-56955507 GCF_002078875.1 Numida meleagris | reverse complement strand
TTTCTTTATAGGTGATGATACCGATGTCACAATAAGCTCTCCAAATGCAACCTGTTCCTCAACTCCTCTTGCTGGAAACCAAGAGAGAACTTCAACACAGAGCCCTAGGGTAAGTTGGACCAACTTTTTACGTGATCTGATAATGACAGGACAAGGGGGAATAGCTTGAAACTAAAAGAGGGGAGATTTAGGCTAGATGTTAGGAAGGAATTTTTTGTTCAGAGGGTGCTGAGGCACTGGAACAGGCTGCCCAGAGAGGTGGTCATTCAAGGCCAGGTTGGATGGGGCCCTGGGCAGCCTGATGTAGTGGCTAGCAACCCTGCCCATGGCAGGGGGGATTGGAACTGGACAGTCTTTAATGTCTTCTCCATCCTAAGCCATTCTGATTGTTACGGAGCTATCACAGCACAGCGCTGGATACGGCTTCACTCGGGTATGCATTTGGATCTGTAGGATTGATTTCTGTAAGAGCACTGAATGAATAAGCTCTCTATGTCAAAGATATTAATATATAGGCTATACTGTTCTGTAATAATTGGTGGTAATGCTTTTCCTTAGTTTGTTATACTGTAGTAGTAAATAGCCTCTTACAAGTTTTGTTCAATAGCTTTTTCAGGTTTTTACTAATGTTTTTCTACTTGTGGTCTGGGATAGTTAAATTTCTTGTGCTCTCACGTTGAAGCACACTGCTTTATAATTGATGGTGGGTATGGCTGTCTCAGATTCCGTTGGGGATGGTTTCAAGCGCTTTACGGGATGTATGGACACAGCTTTTTGCTGTCAGGTGGAGGGTAACACTGAAAGATAGTTCTGTAAGAGGAACTTGTCAGCTCCTGACAAGCAGTTACTGTCTGTAAAATAACTTCGTAGCTTTGAGGAGTGGGTAGACCTGTTAGTTTATTGCCTGAAAGAATTATGCAAATCTAGTTTTTCTGTAGCCCATTCTATCCAGTTGTGATGCACTGTTTCTAGAGTGTATGTGAAAAGTGGATATTCTGTTAATAGCATTAAAACGGGCAACATTTATGCTGGTATTTATTTCAGTCTGATGTTAGAATACTGAATAATCTCGAATTTTTCTTGCAAAACTTCGGCCTGATATAATTGAAGGTGAATCAAATGGTTGAAATTAATTTGTTTTAATGAAAAGAATGTGGCTTGACTGTGGAATAGCAGTCTGTCTTTTGAAAACTGCAGATCAATGTTTATGTACATAGAACTTTTACCTGTTTGAAATATACAGTTAGTTCTAGGAAGTCTTACTTGATAGAAAACTGAAGTGTTCTGTTGAAACAGAACCGTGCTTTAAATTTGTAAGAATTAAAGTAAGGAAACAATATTATTTTCTGTAGAAATTGATATTCCTGTCAAAATATCATGGCTTTGTGAGACATTTTTCTTTGATTGTCTCATTCTTCGTTGAATATGTCAGCCAAATGCAGGGTTAACTAACGTGGCAGAAGATAGAACCTGTCCTTCTGCAGCATCCTTACCTGCAACGCCAGCAGATACAGTCAGGAGCAAAGGTTGGTAGCACTGATTGTGAATTAAGGTCTTCTGGGTGACTCTTCCTTGGGATTTGATAAGCTTTTGAGTAGAACTAAACCTATATAATATGTGTGGCAGGAGAGCCATGTGTGTTCTACCTGGAGCCTGAAAGGAACAGTCATGTAGCTGACTCTATCAAAACAGATGGTCCTGTGCCCAGAGGAGAAACACAGGTGTTCACGTTAAAAGATGTTGAAGTGCTGTGTGGAAGTCCTGCCAAGTTGTCAGATCCTGAGGATGATCATGGAGTCGTGGGATCACCTCTTCTTGTGGAGGAAGCAAAAACTCCTCCTGTACAAATGTAAGTAGAGGTGAATGTTGTTTTTGCCTTTAAGGGTAAATTAGTACAGTGATTTCAGTTGTTGATGAGATTGTATTCTGAGCACAAATAATTCCAGATTGAAAGAAAATTTCCATGTCTGGATTTAGAAATGGGCGTCATTGTTTTTTATTAAATGTTCTGGTGATGGGGGTTAATTCCCAGAAATGCTGTACCGAAGCCTTCCAGAATGAATCTGAACTCCTTTTTTCCAGGAAAGTTTCTCAGACGGATAGCCTAGGCTTTTTCAGTGAATCCTATTGGAAGCGTTGACCTTAAACATAACAAAAACTTTGTTAAAGCAGTGGTGAGCAGTCATCCTTATGCTTGCTCTGAATATGTGAGTATTTTATATAAAGTAGAATAGCTGGAGTTGCACTCATGATCTTCTTTTCAGAAAATTTCAATCCCAGCTGCAATAGTGGCCGACTGTCCCAGCCACAGTTCTGCTTTCTAAACAGGTTGAGTCTCTGGCTGGAGGTCATGGAAAGAAGGGAATGACAGCAGTCCCAGTGAGACATGATGAAGTGAGACTGGGAGGAGAATGCACCGGTGATCTGGGAAATCTGACGTGTTCTGAAGCACGTTCTACTAAAAATTAGGAATTTGCCTTGTTGAGCCATACTTTAATCAAGTCACGGGCTGACCGCATGTTGCCTTATTTGTTCGGATGCTTTCTACCACACTGGGAAGCAGTATTACTTACCCACATTCTACCAAATTACCAAATGAAAGTTTATTCATAAAAACTGAGACACTGTCAGCAGGAGAAAATGACAGAATCTGTCCACTCACAAAATGACTTAATGTGCACTCAATTTATACTGTCATATCTGAATGCTGTTTCTCATATCTAGTTTACATTTTGATAACCAAAATGTAAAGAGCCACATGGAAGATTAAAATTAGGAAGGACCTCAAAGTGTGAGAGAAAATAACGTTCTTTTGCAAAGAACAGAACGTATTGCTCTGTCTCCTGTATGGAAGGAGAAGCTGTCCGTCTCTTCAGTCTTCTTAGCATCTGTAACAACAGGAAAACTTGGGAGAAGGTTTATTTTGAGGCTTAACGTGGAACAGTCTGCTTGCAAAATAATCCAATCCTTTATTGTACTGAAGCAACCTCCTTTAATGTAAACATGGTGTGGGAGGACTTTGTCAGATAGTCCATCATTTATGAAATGAAAAATTAATTTTGGGAAAGGGTTTAACTGGTTAAACGTTTTGTGAAGGTAGGATTTAACAATGCTGTTAGTATTTAACCATGCGTTTGCATTTGTTTGCAGGTGGAGTTGTACGCAGCTAAGGAGACGTGCTTGATTGGTCTTGAGATGTTTTGATAGGTAGAGGTAGAGTGGAGGATGTAGGAAAACCTTGCGTGGTTCTGAAGCATGGCAGTGATCAAAGCGGACCTTGAAAAAGAGTTAGTATGAATTGGGGTGGTTAGATAGGAAGTTGACTGCTCAGCACCTGAGAAATAATAAGGCACGCATTTGAGGCCAAAGCAAGGGAAAAACAGGAGGTGTGATCATTTTGGAAGGTTAAGGACAATAGATGATGGACTCCAAAATCATTCGTCTGGGAACGTCCTGTAGCATGTTTATATGCTTTATGATAATCAAGGGATTTACAAGATTGACTCTCGTGTTTTTCTCCCAAATAACGTAAGCACTTTGTCTGTCCTTCCTTTAGGTGTACTGTCTCAAGAGCTCCATCATCACCTCCTCCTGTAAAAGATCAAGACGTAGAAATAGAAAGTGAATGTGAGTTTTTAATTGATGAATCAGGTGATCTGTCTTTTAAGTCTTGGTTTTCAATACCCCGCAAGAACAGAAAGTCAAAAAAAGATGGCTCTGCATCTCCTGTTTTGAAATCTCAGTCCTCTGAAAAGGAAAAGACAGCAGATAAGAAATGCAAGAACATCGAGGTACAGGCTGAAGTACACAGTGAACAGAAAATGCAGAAGGTCAGAGTGCAACGTGACTTGAAAGGAGGATCCGAAACCCATCCGGTCTCTTCTGACAGTGAGAGAAAGGTCCTTAAATCTCAAATGCGAAGCAGTACTCGTGTGGGTAAGTCAGTTAACTCATCTTCAGGCTTGCCCTTCCATGTCACGTTATTAGATATTTTTCTGGTGGTTTATTGAAAACTGAGGATTAAGGAGATGAGAGAGATTAATGGAGTCCTAATTGATGTTCCAGGTGCATAGTTAGGTTGGGGCGTATGTAGGTGGTGAGTCTATTTTTTTTTTTTGCGTGTGGATTCTGTAATGCAAAAGTACCAGCGCTTCTGTGTAAGGTTTACCCATCCTGAGAAAAGGATGCGGAAGCAAGTTAGTATTCATCAGTTTGTCATTGGATTGATAGAGAAGCACTCGTGTCATTGGGGGCAGCCGGCTGGTAGCAACTTTGCCAAGCCCTCATTACTGGTGGTGGCTGGCCAGTAGTATGTCCACCCTGGGGTTTCCCCCAGACGATACCGGCGGTGGCTGGCCAGCAAGATGTCCCCACATCTCCTTAGAACTGTGGCTATGTGTATAAAGGTGGGAGACAATAAGGCATGGAGTATCAGGACTAATAAGGTCATTCTCAGAAAGCGAGAATACTTAGTTACAGCTGCAGAGCAGTTCCTCACAAACAAGTTTGTTCTAGCTACATGCGGAAGCTAGAGGCAGTTTGCTTGTGTTCCTAAGCTAACACAAGTCCTTTCTCACAGGTGTGTTGCCTGTTCAGGCCATGATCTGTATTTTTCCACACAGATTCACCCCTGCCCCCAATCCTAACCTCTCCTGTTACGAGTCTGAAAAATTAAGTTAGCAGTGTTGTCTTTTCCTACGAGCTGACAAATAGGTAGGTACCCACAAGCTTTTGCTCCTGTCTCCCTAGAAAGGAGAGTAAGATATGTGCTTTAAATGGAGAGGTCAGTTTTTGTGAATTATTTGGGAAGAATTTCCTATCAGGTAGCACTGAAAACTGCAAGCAAATACTACGTAACATTTCTGCTCTTTTACTTCTAGGAAATAATATGAATTAGGGCTTTATTTCAAATGTCAGGGAAAAATCAGTTCTTGTGACATTAAATGTTTGCATGATTTTTTATTTATTTTTGTGTTTAGGTGTAAACTTCTTTGGGTTTTTATGGGGAAAAAGTATTAATGTCCATGTGTTTTTTGTATGGATAGGAAAATCTAAAAAGGATGCACTTAATAAGGGCTCTCCCAAGCATAGAAAGAAGATGTCCTATGAATCAGAAGCTGAACAACTGATGCTGTCCGGATTGGACTCAGAAGCATCTGACGAAGAAAAAAAGAAAAGAAGGGTGATGCCGAGGGAGGATTTACCAGTGCCCTCAGCTGAGCATCAGCAAGAGCAGATGCTATCTCCAAAAAAGAATGTCAAGCCTTGCAAGTACCAGCAGTCTGCTTCAAAAGCTTATCAGCGTTCAGTTCACAAGAAACAAACTAAGCAGAAACTTGCAAACGATAAGGTGTTGAAGAGTCAAAGGAAGAAGCTGAAAAAGTCTGGGGAAAGAAATGGTAATAAAAATTCTGAGCTACAGAGATGGGAGAGTTCTGACAGTGAACCTGGTGTACAAGGGCTTGAAGGAGATCCCTTAGAATCAAATGAAATGTTTACCTCACCTCCGCATCAGGAATTACAGACTTCTGTGCTTCAGAAGTTGGCTAAGTCTGAAAAAGCTGAGAAAGTATTGCATGCTTTGGAAACAGTTACTGGTGTAAATAACAAAACTCCTTTAAAAGCTGCAGAGTTACTGCAGCATCTCATAGACCGTATGCAGAATTCTGAAAAGAAAAGATCATCAGCTGTGTCTTCAGGGAAGATGCTCAAAAAGGTTAATCACAGGGCCCATAAAAGAGCTTGCTCAAATACGGAGGACACTGAGCCTCAAAATACGACAGATTCTGACAGCTCTTCTGCACAGGAAGTGGCAAGAAAAAAATGCAAGCAGTCAGCTGTGAAAACAAGTAAAAAAAGAGAATCTAACAGGCACCAGAGACTACAGTAAGCTTTTCATTCAATTCCTTAAAAAATGTGTTGTGATTTGGTATATTCAGTTAAATTTCGAGTACTATTTACATTGTTGATATAAGTGACTGTTTCAGGTGGTTAAGTAGCTAATTGAGAAACCAAGTGGGGTAATCAGCATTCTGTTATCAATAGTGGGTACCAAGTCTACTGTCTGTGAGCACCTAAGATACTTGAATTGGAGTTTTTGAAGTGTGATTTGGAGATTGAGTAGCAGAGCCAGTGTTTGGTCATTTGGTTGTTTATTTTTGCATTGCTTTATTTTTTTTTTAAATCTCTTATATGGTTCCCTGTAAAATTGTTGAGTTACAGTAAGCATAGTAATTGTTTCTCTTCTAGAGATTCCTCTGCAGCTGAGAAAGCTATGAATCCCGAAAGGTAATTTCCTGTGTTGTCTGTAAAATTTGCATTTAGTCCCTCTCCTCTTGTACTGAGACAGCACAGCTCTTTGGTGCAGTTGCTGTGCTCTGGTGTTCCAGTATAGAACCCAGTAGAAACAGATTGTAACTCATGCCTGAGGCATGTAGCTGTTGTGCTAACACAGTAAGCTAATCAAAAAGGTGTTGCACTTGTGTTGAGGCAATCCCAGATATGTGTACAAACTGAGAGAAGCCCTGCAGAGAAGGACCTGGGGGGTCCTGGTGGATGAAAAGCATGACAAGAAGTGTGCTTTTGCAGCCTGGGAGGTATCCTGGGCTGCATCAAAAGAGGGGTGGCCAGCAGGGCAGGGGAGGTGATTGTCCACCTCTACTCTACCCATGTAAGGCCCCATCTGGAGTACTGTGTCCAGGTCTGGGGCCACCGGTATGGGAGGGATGTGGAGCTGTTGGAGCACGTCCAGAGGAGGGACACAGAGATAATCAAAGGGCTGGAGCACCTCTCCTACAAAGAAAGGTTGAGAGAGCTGGGCTTGTTTACCTTGGAGAAGAGAGGGCTTCGGGGAGACCTCACTGCAGCCTTCCAGTACCTGAAGAGAGCTTACAAGCAGGAAAGGAATCAACTTTTTACATGATCTGACAGTGACAGGACAAGGAAGAATGGCTTTAAACTGGAAGAGTGGAGGTCTTGGTTAGATGTTAGGAAGAGATCTTTCATTTAGAGGGTGGTGAGGCGCTGGAGCAGGTTGCACAGAGAGGTTGTGGATGCACCATCTGTGGAGTCATTCAGGTCCAGGTTGGATGGGATCCTGGGCAGCCTGATGTAGTGGCTGGCAACCCTGCCCATGGCAGTGAAGATTGGAACTGCACAGTCTTTAATGTCCCCTCCATCCTAAGCCATTCTGTGATTCTTATTTGTGCATTTTGTCATAATTAAGGAGTCACCAGTAATGTCACACCTGCTGAGTAATGTATCCAGCAGTATCTGCACTCCAAATCCTTGTTTGTGTTTGTAGATACTTCTCCTTTGTGTGGTGGGCCCTTTAAGGAAATAGAAGAGGCAAATTGTGTGTGTAACAAATTCTTTTATTGTAGTTCTACTGAAAACTGTTGCACTTCAACTGAAGTGAGCTTAGTGCAGACTTCAGTTGGGCTAACTGATGCTGCCAAAGGTAGGCATGAAGATCTACTATTGAAGTGCATCTTTTGGGGATTAGGTGGAGCACAACTGTATTCCCCAGCTGAACTTTAATAGCATTGTAGCTGCAGAGGGATGCAGTCATGGTTGCGGAAGGAGGCAAGGTTGGGTACTCATGCTAGGTCTATAAAGAACAATCTTGTTCTGAGTAATGCTTGGAGAATCTTTCTGGTGGAGGTGCATGTGGATGTTAATTACTGTTATATTAGGAGGATAGTTTTATGACAGGATACATGCAGCTGAAATTCTAAACTTTGTTGCTGTCCTTTACTTACAGCACATAGAACATTTCTTTAAACTACTTCTATAATGGTGCAGAGGAGAGGAGAAAGTCTGTTTATTCTGGAAGGCAGGAGAAAGGGAGAAAAAAGTCATGAGAATTTTAGGAGGCCTGGTTAGAGAGATGTGAGCACAGTTTGTTTGCCTCATAACTGATAGATGAGCAACTGATGAAAAAGACCTGTGATTTCTGACAGTGGTTATTTGCTTCAGTGTCTAATCAAGTGCAGGCAGGTGTTTGGAAGGAAAAAAAACCTGCATGTTCTGAAAGAAACTTAAATTTGCTATTTCTGCTATTGCTGTAACATTCCTTTGATATGCAACACATTGAAGCAGGTGTCTTTTTATTCTTTCCTTTTGAAGCAGGCTTGTTCTAGAACATTCTGAGAAATACACTTCGCGAAGTAAGCATTGTGAAGAGAATAATGAATCTTCAGGTATTATTTGAAGTTGGTATTTTCATGCATTGTATGTATGAGCTGCTTAGGCTGTGATTGCTCAGTAATTCGTATTGTATCCTCTCCACCTATTCTTTAGAATAAGAAGTGCGAGTTGAATTGGCTGTAATTGCAATTCTGCCCAAGTACATGATACAATACCCACCAGCTTCATGTTGTGTTAGCTGTATAAAGACAAGCAGTGCATGGTCTGGCATCAAGCCTTTCAGGATACAGTTGTCCTCGCACAATACTCAGAACAATTTTCTTAGGTTCAGGCTTGTAGGGGAACTGTTAGGTCAAGGCTTGAACTGGTGACTGTGCACCTGGTGAAGGGGTGTGGCTAGCCCAGGGAGCACAGGCACATTGTTTGCTCCTGTGCTCCCCAGATGACCAGAAGTGCTGGACCCAGGGTGGAGCCACCCTGTGCTCATCTAAGGGCCAGCCACTGAAGGGAGAGCATCTCTTGCACCTAGGCTGCTTCCTGAGAAGGAGTGCTGCATAGCCAGAGAGCCCCTTCAACTCTCCTTTCTGTATGACTACTGGCCTACCTGTGAACACTTTGTGTGGTACTGCCAAGAACCTGTCAGAAGCAGTTTTGCTTCTTCGTGAGCGGAACAAGCTGGTACCAATTCGACGCACTGTCATGCAGGGGTACTGTATTTAATCACTTCAGGCCACTGCAGAGCTAAGTTTCCAGCCCTATGGCCTGTTCACCTAAAATTATTTTGGTTTTCTGTGCAACATACTGCTGTAATGCGCGTGAACCCTGGAAGTAGAAAGTTTTTCCTTCCTTTTAAAGACAGTTATAAGTGTTGTTTAGTTCATGTAATGGTTTTTTCAGGCCTAGTTTTGTGGATGTTCTAGTAATAAGTTTGTTTTGAAGTTATACTGGGTGTAAAGCTGAATGATCTCACACTTCAGTCTGTAAAATAGTATGTGTAGTTACAATACTTGATTTTTCGGAAGGAGATGTCTGAGGAGTATTTACTCGAATACATTGTTCTCCTGTACCTTTCAAGCTTATGCTTTTTAATGCATACATAAATTACATATCATTTTTATCTACACTGGGTTTCATGGATCTTTAGAAGAAAAAGTGTCAGTGGGAACACTAACATTGGGAGCTGTGGTTCTCGGAGATAGACTGAATAAAAGTCATGAGTAGTAAATAAATGCCTATTGTGATGGCTTTTTGCATGTATTTTCAGATAATTCTGAAGACCTGCAATGTCAAATAAAAAATCTACTGTCAGACGAGATAGGCAGGCAAAAAATAGGTAAGATTATTCTAAAATACCTTAATGCAAGTGCATAAACACAAACACGTTTCCAACTTAATGTAAATTTTTGCTGAAGGAGACACAGGGAAACACTTAGAAATTCACTAATCACACATGAATGAATTTGTTAATTTACTAAGCATCTGTAATAATTCATGCAAATGTAGAGTACTCAAAACCTTAATTTTAAGTTGAATAAGATTTGGAAAGCAATCTGGAAAATACACTGACTGTATTTATGGATGAGACTTGTTAATTCCTCTTTAGAGTACTATATAACCCTGCTCTATTTTTTTTTTTAACTTCTGAAAACTTTGTTTTTTGTATATTCAACAGTTACCATTTTAATTGTCACATTTTCAGTTTTTTGAGTTAATGCATTGCTTACAATTCAGAGAGGGATTGAATTAATCTTGCATAGTGTAACTGAGAGTGCAAATAAGCTGCCTTCTGTGGTATCTGAGTTGGTCCTGCGGGAGAGGGTGGCACAATGGGCACGTGGTGGGTTGTAATCCCACACTAATCAGTTTTTATTATTTCTTTCGCTGTACTTTTTGAAGGTACACAACTATATTGTTGTACACAAAATAATATAGGCAAAGCTTGTCATTGTTTTTAATTTACCATTTTTATTTTTAGCATTTAAATATTCTTGACTAATTTGTTCTCAGCGCTTAAGGAGCTTTTCTTCTTTCTTAGAACATGTAAAAGTCTCACTGTATTCATGCATTGCAGCTTAGAAAAATTGAAAGATGAGACTCTAATAAGTCAGAAGATAAATATCTGAAAAGTCTTAGAAATGCATGGGATTTTCTGTTGGCAAGAGTACTGTTCTTTTTCCAGATCTTGGAGGTGGGACTTTAGAATCTGGGAGAAGAGGGGGGGCTGCTCAGGCGTTCTCTGTTACTCATTTCTTGCCATAAGCAAGGCAAAACCCTTTCACTTTTGCTGATGAAATCCTTCAAATTTGAGGAAGATTCTTAGTCTTTGTTGAGGGATTTGTTTTCATAATTAAAGTATGTTTGCTGCTCCTTATTCCTGAGCCCCTAGTGTCTATATCTCAGTGGTTGACTATGGTGTATAGAAAGAAATCCACTGTCAAGCTAGCATTGTGACTGCTTAAGAAAAAGCAGAACAAAATAATAACATATGCAAAAGAAGGCTACTGGCAATACCTCATTCCCTCTTTTTGTCATGAAAGCCAAGTGGTATAACTAGCAGCTGGGAAGTGCTGACCCCCTGAGATGGAACAGCAGCAGATTATTTGTGTTTTCCATTTGTAAATTTTTCCTTTTCATACTTACTGTGAACTATTTCATCCTTTAAATTAGTACTACCTTCCAACACACCTAACGTTCGTCGGACAAAAAGGATACGACTTAAACCTCTGGAATATTGGCGAGGAGAGCGAGTAACCTATACACTGAAGCCTTCAGGTACTAGTTTCCAAATTACCCATCTCCTTGACCTTGATAGGGCAGTAAAGGGAAATCTGTGGTTTGACCCTATGCTATCAAAGCCTTGAGATGCTTACTATTTGGTAATGTTAAAGAAATCACTTATTTATAGTCATCAGC
Source organism: Numida meleagris (assembly GCF_002078875.1). Lineage (NCBI taxonomy): Eukaryota > Metazoa > Chordata > Aves > Galliformes > Numididae > Numida > Numida meleagris. Next base: position 56,944,446 of record NC_034412.1, on the reverse strand, counting down.
TATTTACTTATCTTTCTGTGTAGTCTTTCTCCCAGTACTCCTGTTTAAGCTAGAAGTAATTTCGGCACAACATGTTAAGTAAACTTGCATTAACTATTTAGAGAATTAAAAAAATGATGTATTTGCACTAGTTTATTTGTTATGTCAGATGTTCTGTGAAACCAGGAACTGCTTATTGGATCATTCGTGGGAGCATTTTTCATTGTGTAGGCACTGCTTTCTAGGGCAGGTACTATAACATTTTATCTAATCTCAGTGTTAAATGACCTTGATGATAGAATACACCTTGTACTCAGCCTAATTTGGTCTTTTTTCCTAATTAATCAGTCTGCTTGAAAATAGTATTTCCTTCTGTCCCTGAAGTCAATACTTTGTCTTAAAACTTAACTCTGGTGTTCTGGCTTTCCGAAATGTTCCTTGAATGTACTACCACGATACCTTTTTTTTTTTCCAATTTCAAAAGTGTGTTGCACTCTCAGGTACTTGATGTTCTGAAGCTTTTTGATTTTTGTTCTGGCTTTCTAAAGCTATTTAAAAAGTTGAACATCAAGGAAATGTATGCCAAACTGAAATGATTGTAGATTATGCAAATCTTCATTCTTGTAAAATAACTATGACACATTAGTGAGTTTAACTCAACTTTCTTTTCTTTCAGGAAGGCTTTTAATTAGTGGAATAGCAGGTGCAGAAGCAGAACCTCACAGGAACAATAAGCAGAAGAGTCGTCATAAGCAGAAAAGAGCTGAAACAAGTATAAATGCAGACTTTTTTTCTCTTCTTTTGACACTTCAGAAAAACCCTTCTGTTATTGAATGCTCTTTTGCCGTAAGATTTTCTCCTGTGACAGCTCCAGATTATCGAAGTGAAAATCCTTTCGTAATGGAATGTGTTAGTGATCTGATGCGAAAAAGCCGTTCCCCTTACTGTAGTGCAACAATGCTGTATCACCTGTCTAAAACTTCACTGGGTTGGGAAAGAAGAGATACGTGACCGATCCAATGGTGCGGTGGTGCCCTTAAAGCTGAGATGAAAGAAAATAAGCTGTAGTTCTGCCCTTAGTCGGCTCACTGGTTAATGATGCCCATAGGTTCAGTTTTATAATGCATAATTAAGGTATAATAACTTGTGGTGGTTTTGCTGCTACCTATAATATTACATCTGAATGTGAGTCAAATTCAAAAACATTGCGATCTAGGTGAATAGAGATTTACAAACAGTCCACAAAATGGATGAATGTAGGTAATTAATCTATGCTTAAACACCCAGGAATGGGAAGCTTTGCTAGACCCTTTACAGACAGTAGATGATCAGTGCACAGGTAGTGCTCAAAAGGGAGACAGGATCAGAGAACAGAAACCAAATTATTTTTTTCTGTGCTCTCTCTCTCTCTCTGGAAGAGATTTTGATATGAAAGAGCCTTTCTGTATGGGGATTCACTAGAGCTTTTGTTTGCTACTGCTGCATTCCTGTGTGAAGCTATAGAGGAAATAAGTGCTAACAAGGATGGAGAGAGAATGCTGTGGTCCTGATGCAGTTCTAAAACGAAACACGGATGAACAGATCACTGGAGAAAGAATAAGAGAGAGAACAGAGAATACTGGTGCAAATTTATTTCTTTTATCACAGGAGCTAGAAAGTGTAAAACGAAGATGGTGCGAGCTGAGTTTTTCACAGAAAATAAGCTCTTTTCACTGCATGTTGTGTACTCCTTGACACAGAATACTGTGGAGATAAATATTTTTGTACATTCAATGCGAGAACAAGATAAATTCACAGAATACTTAACTGCTAATAGCTCTTAAAACAAGCTACACACTAGAGGTGGAGAGTATTCCATGGAAGCTATTGCTCCATTACAGTATTCTGGGAGGCGAAAGGTGTGCCTGCTTTTGGCCACTGATGGAGGCAAGATTCTAATCTATCCGAACCTTTGTGAATACAGCTTTTAAGTTTATTTGCAAGTTTATGGAAGCTTGAGTTGGTAGTGACTGTTGATACTGTATCTTAGAAAGAATATTGGCTGCTTTATGTTCCTTTGAACTGCCTCTAGAAGTGATGCATTTTCTGTTTACCAGACATTATTCCTGAGATACTTAAAGTTCAAGGATGTTAACAAAAGAGTAATGTGTACAAGACCCATTAGCTGAGTTGAATTTCTAGGACAAATTCCTGAATTTTAATGATACAATAAAAATTCTGTGGTTAGGGCTATGGAGTTGCACCTACTGCTGTCTCTTTTGATAGAGGTGATTATTTTGAAAAAATTATTTCAGTCTCTTAGCCCTGACTGTTTCCACATAGTGCTTAACCAGCCATGAGTGCCTCTAAAGTGCTATAGCTTGCCTTTGACATCCTTTTTCTGACTACATTTAGAGGGACTTCCTGCGCACTGTGGAATTAAACTTGCCTACTTAAGAGAGTTCTCCAGGAGACCTTTGGGATATTTGTTTCATCTTGAAAATTCTCCAGGGTCTCTTTTCTGTTTGAAAAGCATAAGATTGTCATAAACTCTTGGGCTTTTGTCTTCTCTGGAAAAATGCATTATATTCTAGAAATTATTCCCTGATTTACAACGTAGGATGAGATTCCTGTAATGGTGTCTCTCAAGACAAGGAAAAGTGAACATGTACTTGTTTGAGCGCTTCCTCTCTTAAGTCTCCTGATGCCCATCATCAGTAGTAAAAGACTTGCTTTTCTTAGCTAGCATGTATTAATATCTTAATATTCTCGAAATATTTTTCTAGAAGAGTTCTTCCCTTAAAATGCTGCTACTTTTGAGTAAATGCTACCATTAATAGCACAAGCAATATCATTGGCATTACCCTGAGAAATTCCTTCTGACTTAGAAAATTTACCAATTGCAGATGGAAATAATTCCAATGAAAATTAGATCTTCAAGAACTGATAAGTATTTCTCCCTTTATCAGGAGAAAGTGTGCTTCGATCTGTTTAGTCACTTAATAAAACAAATTTAATAACTTGTATGAAATCCAAAAATTGTGATTAAGTGCTTCAGTTGTGGAGTGGTTACTCTCCTGTACTTTTTTTTTTTTTTCTCCTTAGGAAGTGGGGTAGCTGAATGCTTGGATATCCCCCTAGCTGATGCTTCTAAGCCAACAAGCATAGTGGACCCAGTAACAAATCAGGAAGTTCTTCTAGGTAAGATAAAGGGATATAACTAAGGACCTTTCTATATTATGTAGTAACTTTTTAGGTATGGACTGCTGTAGAAATAAAATTGCTCATGCGTTTTTGGGCATAAAAAGGTGAGCTGCTGAAATACTCATTGCTTTTCCAGATGATGTTTTGAGAGACAGAAAATGAGGATGATTTTTTTCAGCTAATTATTAAGTGTAAGTGGTGGAATTATTGCACTGACACAATATATGGTATATGTAGTTGAAAAAGGGCAGAACTATGATGATGACTGTGTTAGTATTAACATTTAATCTTACGGACTTTCCTTGCAGTGTGTATTAACTCTGGAAGCAGTCACTCATGTTTCTTCGAAGATGAATCGATAAAAGTATATAAAAGTTTGAATACATCTGATTTTGCTGCTGGTAAATTGATCTTGAAACCTCTTAAAGAAAAGGGACACCAGTTTGTCCACATGGATACAATAGTAAGCACACTTTCTTCTTTTTATTTAATGGTCTATATGTAAACAAAAAATCATAGAATCATAGAATGGCTTGGAAGGGACCTCATGGATCACCTAGTTCCAACCTCCCCCTGCCATGGGCAGAGTTGTCAACCGCTAAATTGGACACTAGATCGGGGTGCCCAAGGCCCCATCCAACCTGACCTTGAGCACCTCCAGGAATAAGGCATTCACAGCCCCTCTGGGCAGCCTGTGCCAGGGCCTCACCACTCTGACATCTACTCTAAATCTCTCCTCTTTTAGTTTAAAACTCCCTTGTCCTATCACTATCTGCCTCTGTAAAAAGTTGATTTCCATCCTGCTTATAAGCTCCCTTTTAAGTATTGGAAGGCCACTATTGAGTCTCCCTGAAGCCTTCCCTTCTCCAGGCTGAACAAGCCTAGCTCCATCAGGCTGTCTTCGCAGGAGATGTGCTCCAGCCCTCTGATTATCTTTGTGGCCAGAGTCTTAGAACAGTTAGAAATAGCGTATGGAGTTGATGGGTTTTTCATATTTTTTTTCCTAAAATGCAAATATATACAGGAAATATAAACTAATCGTATCAGTTGTAAAATTAAACGGTTACAAATCAAGGAAATTACTAGAGGTTATTCGCATGTATGTTACTCTTCTTTCTTTCACATTAATCATGCATGTCCATGTGTGCTTATGGAATGGATTGCAGGCAAGATAGAAGTATTAAATAAATAAATAATGTCTCCCTGCCACCTTTCGAGTTGCACGTCTTAATTTTCAATGGAGGAGGAAAGGAGTTGCAGCTAAGCTTATTATTCTACTTCAGTACAGATTATGAACAAAACAGTATTTTTTTCTTGGATAACTTTTTTAAACGTTTGCAAAGGAGATGTTGCTGATCTTAGAATCTGTTGGCTTTCTATTAAGGCTTTCTATGTTATCCGTGGCCAGATTATTGTCACCTTGCATAAGACATCGTATTACCTGACTTCAGGGGACTATTTCTATGTTCCAGCAGGTAAGTACATGTCTTTAAAAATCAATTTGTTGGGAACAGATTAGAATAAATTACCATATTAGGAAGGAATACTGAGGTGAATGGTTGGGAGAGTTAAGTCTGAGTAGAGAATGGGGAAGTACCCGACTAGGAAGAAGGGAATGTGACCCAACAGTGGACATGGTTGTTGAACTGATCTTGATGTAGTGATACAAACACTGCTTGTTTACCTGAGTTGGCTTCAGAGTTCATTCAACAGACAACTTTAAAACTGGTAAAATATACAAAGTAAAAATATAGTTGTTGAAGTCGGGACAGGACTTCAAAAATTACTAGTGGCTTCTAAAGAAAACATTTTCTGTTTTTATTTGTAGGAAATGGATATAACATACGTAATCTTCTGAATGAAGAAAGTGTTCTTCATTTCACACAACTCAAAAATGACAGGTGAAGAAATTTCTGCCAAGAAGCTGCTCAAAATACTTTTCAAGCTCTTGTATTTTCTGATTTTTTTTTGGAATACAAAGTGTGTTTAAGTGTGCCCAGCTTAACTTTACAAATTAAGGCAGAGATGATGAAATCATCATAGAGCTACAAAACCAACTCAGAAGTTTACTCTCAAACTTCAGTGATGGAGCGAAGGGCCTCGCTTTGTGACAGGCACTTTTCTCATCCAAAGACAGTAAGATATACTTGAAAACTAGTGGGAAACACATATTTTTCCAAAGTGTACTTTTATACCTAATCTCCCAAAAATGCTTAGCACTTAAATTAATTTTGACATCGTCAGCTAACTCGGCTAACATCTGTTAGACTTACTGTCTGCCTGATATAAATCTCAGAATAATCTCCTTGCACGTAGAGCCATACTGTTTGTACTTCAGTAATTGTTGTCTAGGAGATGGACTGCTGGAATTGCATGCTAGGGTCCAGCATTCTTCTAATATGTTTGTGACAGCAGTTTCTTCCTTGTCTAGCAGAGGTACGATTAGTGCCTAAAATTTGTATTACTTCTATTTTTCATATGAAAGCTCTGGATGTTGTGGATAGCTTTATTTTGTGTAACAGTGATAGGTCATTGCCAAATATGTTATTTTAATATCTTTTGTTTTGATTAACAAATAATAATGATGACCTTTGGGAAAACTGTAATTATACTGCATACTCCAGAAGCCAAGTCTAGACAGCAGATGGTATATACATAACATTTGTCTCCTAAGCTCTTCAAGGTTTCTTCTGGCTGAACATAAGGATAAGCTGCAGCTACTCTGGTAGAGTGTTTTCGAAGTGTGGTCAATGCAGTTCTAGAAGAGGAAGAGATAGAGAAAATGGAATTGGAACTGGAAACTGTTTAGGGGCTGACTACTTGAGGATCGAGGACTGACCTAGTAAGCAGTCTTGACCGTGATCTTGATATTAAATCTAGAGTACCAATTAAAGTAGGAAAGAGGAACTGGCTTTAGTGCTTACCATAAAAACAAACAAACAACTTACAGGTGAGAACTAAACTGTGTCTGTGAAAAGGCTTAGATGCTGAGGCTCTACTGTGTGAGAGATATTTTAGATGGGTGGATTTTAGGCATGTGCTTTTTTTTCATTCTCTTTCGAGCATTGTTTCCCACAGTTAGTGTATAGAAAGGCTGACTCTGTACATACTTAAAGTTAGATAGCATCTTTGCATTCAGTGGCTAGGTCCTGCTGAATTCCTGAGTAGCTGAAACAGGATTATGCCAATTATCATTTAATTCATCCTCTTGCTAAAAATTATTTGCAGGCAAAGTTATGTTTGCAGGGAAGCAACTTATTTTCCACTCAATCTCAAATTTTATAAGTTTTACAATTAGTTTTTTTTCTTTTAAAGTCAGTTGTAGCTGATAACAACTTGCTGTTGGCAGCAATTCTAACTTTTGGGCTTGGCTGGCCTTTTCAAGGTTAGCGAGATTAAAATTTCCCTTCTGTTTTGGAGCCGTGCCAGCTACCAAATGGGCACACACATTGTCTCCACTGCTTGAGGGAATCCCGCCCATAAAGCTCTCTGTCTGTAAGGCTTTAAACTCTTTAGGCAGGCCCGCAGAGATCTGGAGGTTTGCCACTTGGAAAACAGTAGAGGGCTAGCATTAAACTAAAGAACCTCTGCTCCTATCCTAAGTGTGTCTCCCAGCAGTCAGGGGGCAAATGTGATGATCTCCATGCCTAACTGGTCATCAGCTCCAGCTGAAAGTTGAAAAATGGAAAGTAGAAACTTTTCCATTGCATTGGAGGCCAGGGAGTTCAGAAAGCAGAGAATGCAGAACAAAATTTCCACAGCATCTGCCTGCTGAGTCTGGGTAGCAAAAGAATGTCTTGTGAAGATGTTAGCAAATGAGTATGGACTGTGGAGCTGATGGCCTTAAAGGAAAATGTGGATGTGTGTTGTCACAGAACTCAAGGCAGCCTGCCACTTTGCAGGAATACATTTTAGTTTGGTAGGGTCAGATGGAGGTGAAGCATTGCCTTGCTGCTGTCTTCCCTCACTGTACTGTACTGCAACTTGGTATTAAGGTTTTGAGTGGATTTTCTTTGGTTCTTAAGTAATGAGAAATCCATCCTAAATGTTTTAAGCTGAAGTCATGTGTTCAGATGGGTTCTTGCCACAAACCGAAAAGTGGCAGATGTTCAAGTGCAGGTTCAAGATCAGAATGGCACAAATGCCTGTTTGTTTTTCCTAACTCTGACTGGGAGCGTCAACAGAATACTGTGGGTTTGGAAAAGCAAGTAACTTTTTAGGCTAGATGGTTTCGTTGCTTCCTGGCTAGTTGATTTCTTGTGTGAAATGTCCAATGGAGTTTGCAGAGAACATTTCCATAGTTGAACAGCATCTCAAAATACTTTTTGTTTGTTTGAGTAGTAAAGTCAGTTATGTCAAGGATGTTGCTTGCAGTTTGTACAATTTTGAAAAAGTACTTGCCTAATCAGTTATCCGTTTTATCATTCCTTTTACTTCACAGTGTTAGTTTTAATTCCATTCTAAGCAATAGTGACATAACGTGTATTTTGCTGCAACAGTTGATTAAGTGTCTCTAGTTCTGCAGTGAAAACAGCATGATTTCTTAAAATAGTGGCTCCAATGTTCTATAATTATAGGAAAAATATCTTATTTAGGACAGGAAAGAGAAAATAGAAATTTATTTTTTACGAAGCACACCAAAGTTCTTAATCTTGCCTTCTCTATCTATAGAAACAGTTCCACTGTTTGCCATTAGATGGTGCTTCAACCACAGCTGTTTGTCCTTGGCTGGCATCTATACCCAGTAGGGTTTGGCTTTTGTGAGGAGGGGAGGAAGAAGAGTTTGTTACAGATGCGGATAAATTCACTTGGATTCTGTTGTCAGTTTCCATTAACATTAGAATTTGTTACTGAATCTTGCAGAGTTCATTCTGTTAGCATGCAAGTTGTACGGGTTGCAGAGACACAGTTGTTTTTAAAAATAGTAGTGCATAGCAGGAGCTGAGTTGAGCTAGCTTGTTTACACTTTGTCTGGACTGCATTTTTTGTTTTAACTTGACACTTGTAGTCTTGTCATGTATAGAAATGCAGGAGAATCTACACCTTGAGTTGCAAAGTTCTGTTTGCATTCCAGGGCTCCTGTGGGTGCTGAGTTGTGCAGTGTGGCAAATGAGAACTGGTCATTGGAAGGAAAAAGTTGATGTTTCACCTCTGCTTGGTCTTGCTGTGGCTCCTGCTTCCTACATTGTTGTGTATGTCTGGCTACTGGTAACCTTTGGCGGTCTACTTTTTTCCTTTATCCAAAAAGATACTGCAAAAAAATTGACCTGAAAAAAATCCTCTGGAATCTGAGAACTCTTTTAATTGGTGTATTTTCTGCTTTGTTTAGTAATCCAGCTTCCACTGACTACTGTGATGGTTTCAAACAGATATGTGGCAAAGTCTGGACTGGGTAAAATGCTAAGGAAATAGCCCATGCAGACCATGTGGGCTGTAGCTTAAACATATATTTTTAGGGTCTCTATAATGTTATTTCCATGTTACAGCTTTTAAAACAGTGCTTAGATTATTACCTAGACTCAGTGGTTTATATATTCAGTTCAGATAGCACAACTTTTCATTTATTTATTGTAGAATACAGAAAATATCTCTAACAGTAGTAGAGATCTGAGCCAGGTCTGTAATTACTTTGTTATGCTCAAATTGTTAACTGATGTTACGTCCTCTGAACTCAAGTAGGGATGGTCGTCACGCCTCTGCTGCTACTTTGGTACATGCGCTGTTCTTTGAGGAAATCTGGTTTAGTGTGTTAGCTCGTTACTTTCTTGTCAACAGTAGTTGAGAGAGCTGAAAGCAAAAGCTGAGTCAAATATTTCATCAGCTTAGTGTTAGATAGTAAATGTGTCCTGTGGTGAGTGTTGTGATAGCAACTAGAAATGTATGCTAAAGAGCTTAACTGGCAATGACCCTCCACAATGAAAAAGTCAGATTTGTCAAGGCTTTGGGTTCCTTTGAGAAAAAGAACTTACTGGTTATTAGGTTCTTTTGAAAAATCTAATGTTTCAGGGGTTTCATTTCGTTATAAAGCTGTTTGTCTTAATAAACAAAGTTTTCCTTTGTAATTTAAAGGAGGATGCAGGAGAACGGTTGCAAAACTGTCAGATGTGTGCATACATATTTATATTATTATATTATTACTTAGTAAACACAAAATAAGAGAATCTGAGCTGAGTAATTACAGAGAAATAAACAGCACCAATAAAACAAACTTTTGAAGCGCATACACAATTCCTTCTGTTTTTCAAGTATGCACCTGAATTAGTTATCTGTAATTAAATTAACATTTGAGGAATACAATATAAACTGAAGAGCAATTTCCTCATTTTTGTAATAGCTAAAAAGGCATTTCAGCATGAAGGAATATTTCTTGCATTTCTCCCGATACACTCTGCTACATGATATGTACTGTAATATAGCATTTAAGCAGTGATTGACTCTAGATAACACATCTGCAGAGTGTGGAACATGGCTCTTTCATGGCATTGACAGCTTCAAGTGAACACCTTAATATCCTATTGCTTTATGTGGGTGCACACAGATTGAGTCAGGAGAGCTCTCGGTGATGCAATTCTCCATTCTTAAAAGAAAAACTTCCTTTAGAATTCACAACCAAGCTAATTTCTATGGTCCAGCTTGAAGATGAAAACAAATAACTGACACCAGTCAAAACAGTTGGCTGCTGAGCAATAGGGAGTGAATATGTTAAAGGAGTTGCTCAGTGTTCTTGAGCGCGCCCACAAAGCCTGTGTTTTTTCTTTTTTCCTTCATTTAAGCTGCTGTGCCCAAGCAAAGACACACAAAAGACTGTAAAACTACATTTGCTTTGCATTTCTGTAGTCTTTTCTTGTTTAGAGCATGAGACAAGCAATAAATGAAATGAGCTGAAGGAAGCCAAGTGTTTATTTTCTCAGTCTGTTGAATTGAGATGCAAATCTAAGTGTTCACAGAAAAAGATAAGTAAGATTTTACACTTCTCTTTGCAGCTTGATAGGTAAGGGCTTCTAAATTTGGAAACTGAAGAAGCGTGGTGCTCTTGATAGCTGTGTGGGAAGTTTATAAAATGAGTAGGTGCAGTGGGTTGACCTTGGCCAGCAGCCAGCCACACACTCTCACTCCTCTTCGTCAGCAGGACAAGAGGAGAAAGAAAGATGAAAAAGCTCCTGGCTTGAGATAAGGACAGGGGGATCACTCACTGTAGTGGAAATGCTAAGTCATGGCCTGAAGCAGTGCTTAAGCACCTGGTGGGAAGGCAGGACCAAGCCAGGGGAGCTCAGGTGCATGCAGTGCACCTGAGTGACCGGAAGGGATGGAGCCAGGATCCACCCCTTCCCAGACCTCAGTTAAGGGTTGGCAGTGGAGGTGAGGGTATCTCTTGCTGGAGATCCCTGCCTACCTGAGGCCTTCCAAAGGTAAGCAGCTCTTTTCCTTCATTTCTGCATCTGTGGCTGCTGCGTTTGGGTTCATTCTCATTTGCTGTAGCCAAAGACTTTGCCACCTTGCTATTATCACGGTACTTTCCATCCCATTATAGCGTTACACTCACCAATTACCATCATAGCCCAAACAGATTTAACTTGGGAAGATTAATTTACTGCAAGTGAAAAATAAGAGCAAGACAGTGAGAATTAAAACTAAAAATGTCTTTTCCCTTCTTCCTAGGAAGGTGAGCTTTGCTGCCAGCTCTACCTTCACTTTTATTTGAGCAGTACAGTAGAGTCCATGATGCTTTGTCTCTCTTGCTCCATCCTCCTTGCACTCCCCCCTTGCTCCAGTGGGGAGCCGTACTACAGGGTGCAGTCCTTCAGGAATGGACTGCTCCAGCAAAGATCCCCCAAGGACCAAAGTTCCTGATAGATCATCTGCTCCATCTTGGGCTCCTCTCCATGGACTGCAGCTCCAACTTGAGGCCTGCACCTGCAGGAGCTCTCCATGGGCTGTGGCCTCCTTCAGGATTTGCTTGCTGCTCCTGCACTGATTTTGGAGCTGTTTGTCTCACAGCTTTCTCGCTCCTCTCTCACAGAGGCCACTCCTGCAGCACCCTTCCTTTTGTTCCCCCAAACACTTTCAGTTGCCAAAACTTCAAATAAATAATAAACTCATTTCAGTAGGATAGCTGATGATCCACATCGCTTATCTCATAATGTTTTTACATGCTTGTGGTGTTTGAAGTTGCCTTTTCCTGAGCTTCCAGCACCACTAGCTAAAGTGAGAATGGATCAAGATACCAGATCTATGGTATCACCATGTGGAATCAATATGCTCTAAGGAGGGAGGGGAATGGTATGAGAGGTGTAAACATAATGAAGAGCTGCACTAGTTCTAAAGTAAGTGTTCTAGTGTCCAAAGGTGTTGCAGACTGGCTTGCCTAGGGTTGCATGAAGGGTTTTCCTTGAAGTTCAGTAACGTGAAGTTCAGTAGCAGAACAGGACTTTTCTGAAGGGGAAGGGAAACCTTTCTGGTGTTGGTGCCGTCAGAATGCAGCTGTCTGTGCTGGCAGCTTACTCTCTTGGTTTGGGATTCTGTCAGTGCTATGATCACTCACATTTAGCTTGACTAGAATCAAAAGATTCAACTAGTGAACATGAAATAAAATCCTCTGGACAAGAGACATGAACTTATTAAATCTTAGCCTTTCTTTATGTTATCACCACTTTTGTGTTGCATTACAGAGGGAGTAGGAAAGGAAAGCTAATTATGAAAAAGTTTTTCCACAATCTGAACTAGAAATTTTAATGCTGACAAAGCAGGGGCTCCCATAGGGTACGGTAGGCTATAAGCTGAAGAAACTAAGCACTCCTCCTGTATTTCAGTAAGCGCCAAGTCAGCTCTGAGGCTAATTAATCAAAACAAATTTACAATTAAGTCCAGGAAGGAAGACTAATTAAGTAGCCAGTTAAGAAGAAGTGCTGGAAGAGGAATCAACCATAAGGGGAAAGTATGAGACTCCCAGTACTGGCCCATGAAGGACAATTAAGTGATAATTGCAGAGGCCTTTCTGCATCCAACAAATGCTCTCTGACTTCATTATGGCTGATTTTCTTCATATTAGAAGCAGACGTTTGCCTCTTAAGCAACTCAGCTTTACTGTGCACTCTTAAAGTAACTTAAAGTGCAGAAGTTGATGCAGGAATTAGAACACAGGTGCCTGACTTGAGCATAATTCTAGGTAGCAAAAAAGCCTCAATATGCTTTGAAGAAAAAGCACTAAACATTTGCTTTTTTTGCCTCTTTGTTCAGTGGTGTACCGAGTCCCATCTTAGCATCCTACTTATCCTTTCCAAACAAATTACTTTGAGAGGATTATCTCATCAGAATTTAGAACAGCTTCATTTTGTTTGCTTGCTAAGAGCACTTAAGTTCACAGAAGTCATTACCTTGTCATGAAATGGCTTCTGTTGCTTACATTCAACACCCACGCTGCCACATTGCATGACATACTTGTTTTTCTTGATGTGGGAAAAAAAAGAGGACGAGGGGCTTATTGCTTGTAGTAATACTGTTCTTACTGAAAATAATTTAGCTATTCTTCTGAAGGGTTTTGTAAGCATGCATTTGTTTTGCTGCAAAGCTCATCTCTCTGGCAAAATGCGAGGGGTTGCAAATGAGGCACGTGCCCCCATCTTCCACCTGTCCTCAGCCATTTCCATACAACTGTGTGTGTAGATGAAGTACAAATCATTTTTTTAATTTATTGGATGTATGCATGGGCTAAGAACTTTCTTAAGTGTCCAGGTTTTTCTCTTGACTTTTCTGGAACTCACATTATTCCTGAAATTGCAAATAAGTATTGCATATGTTACGAAAATGTTGCTCATAACTTCCTTTTCTTAGTGGAAATCTACACGCACATGCTACCAGTATGATGCGCTGTATCCTGCTGTGCAAGCTGGCAGTTGTTACCTTGCCTTTTCTGTCCAAGGTATGCTTTCCTGTTTCCTTTTGCTCCTTGTAGTGACTGTATAAGGAGGCATTCGCTTGCCACTGTTTTCAGTTCTCTCAATGCCTGTACCAAGTTAGAATATTCTCTTCCTGCATTTTTTGTTTTGCAGCCTAAAGTAATTTGAGTAATCTGAGTAATTTGATTTCAGTGCCCTCTTCAAAGGCTTCTTTTTTTTTGTGTTAGTTCTATTTGCAATGACTGTATTATTTTTCTAAGTCAGTTCCAGGTATTTGAATTATTTCAGAGGTGTTCCTCTGCCTCCTCTCCTTCAAGCTTTGTACAAGGCCTGGCAAAGCTCCCAGTTCTCATGCTGGGAGAAGTGATGCAATGCTTCCTTTGGCCTCTATTCTCTTAAAGACTTCATAGTTTTAATTCCAAGAAGGTTGGCTTAGGACATCACTGGCAAGGTGTTTATCATTGTCATCTGCCTTTTTCCAGACTGCAGAAGCAGAACTGACACCTCTCCAGGCACACATGGTTGTCCTTGAGCCTCATCCCTCAAGCATGAGGCTGGCTCTGCGTTGCTGGAAGAATCCTTTTCAATGCCATTTCACCTGGCCAAACACAATACAGAGCATCAAAGTGCGCTTTCTGCACCTCTTGTAGCACTAATTCAGCATGCTGGTGATATGTTTTGCCTTGGCACAATTTTGCTGTGGCTCTGCCATCACTTAGGCGCTACGCCATGTCCTGATTTTGTATTGGCAGCCTAGACCAGGCATTCACCTGCTCTTACATCTTCATTTCTGTTGCCAGTGGGAATGCTGTTTGGCACAGAGCTCTAGCATGGGAGCTTGTGCCCATTGCTGCGGATTTGCATGGGCACAAATATCATGGAATCATAGAATTGTTTGAGTTGGAAAGGACCCTTAAGGGTCATCTAGTCCAACTCCCTTGCAGTGGACAGGGACACCTACAGCTACATCGGGTGCTCAGAGCCCTGTCCAGCCTGACCTTGAATGTCTTCAGGGTTGGGGCATCCACCACCTCTGGGCAACGTGTTCCAGTGCTTCACTACCCTTATTGTAAAAAAAACTTCTTCTATCCAGTCTAACTATTCTCTCTTTTAGTTTGAAACAATTTCCCCTTGTCTTGTCACAGCAGACCCTGCTAAAGAATCTGTCCCCTTCTTTTTTTTGTAGCCCTGCTTTAGGTATTGAAATGCCGCTATCAGGTCACCTTGAAGCCTTCTCTTCTCCAGGCTGAACAGCCGCAGCTCTCTCAGCCTGTCCTCGTAGGAGAGGTGTTCCATTCCTTGGATCATTTTTGTGGTCCTCCTTTGGATGTGCTCCAACAGGTCCATGTATCGAGGACTCCAAATCTGGACGCAGTACTCCAGGTGAGGTCTCACCAGCGCGGAGCAGAGGGACAGGATCAGCTCCCTTGTCCTGCTGGCCATGCTTCTTTTGATGCAGCGTGGGATATGGTTGGCTCTCTGGGCTGTGAGGGTGCACTAGTGGTTTGTGTTCAGCTTCCAGTACACCAGTACCTCCAGGTTTTTTTCAGCAGGACTGTACTCTATCCTTATTATCCCACAGTTTGTACTGATAGCGGGAGCTGCCACACCCAGGTGCAAGACCTTGCACTTTGTTGATTTGTTGAACCTCCTAAGGTTCACCTGGGCCCACTGCTCAAGCCTGTGTAGGTCTCTCTGGATGGCATCCTGTCCCTTTGGGCGTGTCAACCACACTACATAGGTTGGTGTAATTCACAGACTTTGAGGATGCGCTCAACTCCACTGTCAGTGTCATTGATGAAGATATGCAAATACTGATCCCTGAGGAACAACACCACTCATCACTGATCTCCATCCAGACATTGAGCCATTGACCTCCGCTCTCTGGGTATGATCTTGCGACCAGTTCCTCGTCCACTGAACAGTCTACCCATCAAATCCATATCTTTCCAATTTGGAGAGAAGAATGTTATGAGGGACCATGTCAAAGGCCTTACTGAAGTCCAAATAGATGACATCACTGGCTCTTCCTTGTCCGCTGATGCAGTTAAGCTGTCATAAAAAGCAACAAGGTTGGTTAGGCAGGACCTGCCATTGGGTGAAGCCATGCTGGTTCTCCTGTATCACCTACCTCATTTCTGTGTGCCTTAGCATAGCTTCCAGGAGGATCTGCTTCATGGTCTTCCCCAGCACAGAGGTGAGGCTGACAGATTGGTAGTTCCTTGGGTCATCCTTTCTACTCTTCTTAAAAATGAGTACTATATTGCCTTTTTTCCAGTCATGAGGGACTTCATCTGACTGCTGTGACTTTTCAAATATCACGGAGAGTGGCTTGGCAACTATGTCAGCCAGTTCCCTCAGGACTCCGGGATTTACCTCATCACGACCCATAGACTTCTGGACATTCAGGTTCCTCCAGTGGTTGTGAACCTGATCATCCCTTACAGCAGGAGGGGCATTGCTGCCCCAGTTTCCACCTTCTCAACTATCTGCTTGAGGGCTGTGTGTAGAGCATCCACTAGTGAAGACTGAGGCAAAAATGTTGAGTACCTCAGCCTTCTCTTTGTCTGTTGTTACTAGCATGCCTGTATTGCTCATTAAGGGGAGATACACTGTCCTGGACTTGCCTTTTCTGATTGGTGTACCTATAGAAGTCTTTCTTACCCTTCTTTCAGCACCTTGTCAAGTCCAGTTCTAGTTGGGCCTTGGCTTTCCTGACCCCATCCCTACACAGCCTAGCAGCTTCCTTGTACTATTCCCACAGTACTTGTACTATTCCCACAGTACTTGTCACTGCTTCTGCTGCCCGTGCATTTTCTTCTTGCTCTGCAGTTTGGCCAGCAAACACTCCACAATCGTATGGTCACTATGCCTCCTATCCTCATATCATCAATCAGTTCACTCACACTGATGAGCAAGAGGTCCAACACTGTTATCCCCCCTCGTACGACTATTTATTACCTTTCTCATGAAGTTATCCTCGATACATTCCAGGAGCCTCCTAGATTACCTTTAGCTCACCTTGCTACTTTTCTACAGGTGTCTGGGTGGTTGAAGTCCCCCAACAAGATGAGAGCCTGCAAATGCAAACCCTCCTGTAGCTGGAGGAAGAAGGCTTTATCAACAGGCTGCACTTGATCAGGTGGCCTGTAGTGGACCCCAACCACAAGGCTCCCTATGTTGCCTCAGTCTCTAACTCTCACCACTAGGCTTTTGACTTGCCCATGGCCATTCTTCAGAGACAAGCTCTTTACATTCTATTCCTTCCGTGATGTGGAGGCTGATGCCTCCTCCTCTCCTTCCTTGCCTGTCCCTTCTGAACAGTTTGTAACCATCAACAGCCACATTCTGATCATGAGAATCATGCCACTGGGTTTCAGTGATGGTAGCTGCATCATGGTTTTCCAGCAGCACAGTGACTTCCAGCTCCTCCTGTTTGTTTCCCAAGCTGTGTGTGTTGGTGTAGAGGCACTTCAGCTGGGCATCTGACCTTGTTACCTTCTTGGAGCATAACTCCTTAATTCCTTTGCAGTGTTTACCTTTTGTCTCTCTGTTGCCTTTGTGATCATACCATCTGTTCTTCTAATGTAGCTGTGCTATCCTGCACTTTATCGTGAGCAGTTTCGCTATCACCCCTTCAAACCTAGTTTAAAGCCCTGTCAATGAGCTCAGACAGCTCCTGGGCCAGAATTCTTTTCCTCCCTTTTACCCAAGTGGACCTCAGTCTGGCACAGAGTAAGCTTCCCCATGGTCGAAAAAGCCAAAATTGCCGTGATGGCACCTGCTTCTTAACCACATATTGATCACATGGGTTTTCCTGATCCTGTCAGTATCCCTTGCTGCCACATGAAAGGATAGAGGAAAACACCACCTCTACTCCTGCACTGTCCATTAACTGCCCCAGTGCCACAAAGTCCTTTTTGATAGCCCTCAGGCTTCTTTCAGTGACTTCATTGCTGCCAGCCTGAACTATCAGTAAATGATAATAATCAGAGGGGCAAACCAGACTAGAGAGTCTCTTAGTAATGTCCCTGACCCAGAGCACAGGGAGGCAGCACACTTCGCTACGGGTGGGATCTGTCTTACATGGGGTCATATGCCCTTTCATGCCCTGTTGCTGCCTGACTTTTCTAATCAAGAATTCTTTAGTTGTGGTTTCTCTGGTGTCTGAAGAGGAGCCTGGACTGAGTAAGCTACAAGCTGTGTGTGGCCCTTCAGGATCACTGGCTGTATGCCATTACTCACATTGCCAGTGTGTTTTTCTCAATCCCTCTGGCAGCAGAGTGGAAGCCACAGTTGGCTTTCACTTGGAGGAACACCCAGTATACCTGGAATCAGCTACTCCAGGGGAAGAAACAGCCCTGCCATTTACCATGGGCTGATC
Organism: Numida meleagris; assembly: GCF_002078875.1. NCBI lineage: Eukaryota > Metazoa > Chordata > Aves > Galliformes > Numididae > Numida > Numida meleagris. Next base: position 56,927,004 of record NC_034412.1, on the reverse strand, counting down.
CAGGCTGCCCTGGAAAAGGGGGAAGCTCCTGAACACCTGCAATACATTGATGATATCATCATGTGGGGCAACATAGCAGAGGAAGTTTTTGAGAAAGGGAAGAAAGTTATCCAAATCCTGCTGGAAGCTAGTTTTGCCATAAAACAAAGGAAGGTCAAGGGACCTGCGCAGGAGATCCAGTTCTTAGGAATAAAATGGCAAAATAGGCGTTATCAGATCGTTATGGATGTGATCAACAAAATAACTGCTCTGACACCACCAACTAGCAAAAAGTTTCCATGAGCTTTCTTAGGTGTTGTGGATTTTTGGAGAATGGGTATTCTGGATTACAGTCTGATTGTAGACTCTCTATATCAAGTGACCTTTGGCTTTGAAAAGCAACTCTTGTGGTGACATGACACCCCAGATAGAATTGAGTCAGATAATGGGACTCATTTCTGAAACAACCTTGTAGACACCTGAGCCAAGGAGCATGGTACTGAGTGGGTATATCATATCCCTTATCATGCACCAGCTTCTGGAAAATGATAAAATGGACTGTTAAAGATTACACTGAGAGCAATGGGTGCTGGGATGTTCAAACTTTGTGGCACACAGTTACCAAATGCCACCTGATTAGTCAATACTTGGGAGTCTGCCAGTCAAGCTGACCCTGCCCAGTCAAAGCTGTTACTTGCTGTAGAAGAAGGTAACGTCCCTATAGTGCACATGAAAAACATCCTGGTGATGGAAAAATATCAGTGTTCCAACTATGTGTAGCTTTGACAGCTCCAAACTTTGTAGAGAGGAGCATGTTTGTTAGAGACCATGTTTAATTGAATTAGACTAATGTGCTTTTTTAAATATCATAATTGATTTGACACTAATTTTATTGATTTGCCACTAGAGTATGTGGATGCTCTAAAATCCTCGCTGCTGTGAGTAGAATATGTAGTTGTCACTGACTAGTAATTAACATGGCACAGAGGTGTTTCGTTGCTGGTTTTTAACTGAAGATTGTGTTAATTTGGAGGAACTTATTTTTATTCTTTTTGTTTTTTAGACCAATTGCAGGAAGCATGTCGTTGGAGCCCACTTCCTCCATAAGTTCACCTCCAGATTGAAGATCATCTAATGGGAGGGTGTTCTAAAGAACACTGTTAATTACCATCCAGGTAGAAATATATCCCAGTATTGGGAGCACATAGTTTCATCAATCTTAAGAGATTTTCCTTCTCTGTAAATTGTAAATATATGGTTTGTTACAAATTAGTTTTTCTTTCTTACCAATAAATGTTAAATAATACAAATCAATTCTGATTTCTTTGCCTTTCTAAATCATTTAAAAGTGAATTTTCTGGTAGCTGATGGAATGTTGAAAATGCAAGTAATCGCATGAAAACAAAGAGCTTGACTTCTAAATATTTGTGTAATGTGAGTTACATCGAGTGGTTACAAGAATATCACCGGTGGAATCTGTTAACTGTTCCCGTGGAGTTGCTGAAACTTCCAAGAAGTTTGGAAGTTAAATATGCCAATACAGATTGTCTTTGAAAAACAGTGTTCCTGACTGAGTGGTTTGGGTTCCAGTGTAGATCACTGCTGTTACTGCCATAGGTGTACAGGAACTCCAGCTTACAATGTTGTAGGAATCTTTTAGTTTTGAGGTCTCTTAATGTTAGTAGCAAAAGTAGGTCTCTAGGAATCATTTAAAATCCAGATTGGGCTAGACTATACAGTACACAGCACTGGTAGTTAGTGTGGGTTTGCTTGTTTATAATGCGCTTTTGCCACAGCTCAACTCACTGTTTTTATTATCAACGAAGTGTTTTAGAGCTGTCTGACAGTTAAAACTTCGGAGTTTGGAACAGTATTAAAACCATTCTGACACTAAAGAAAAAATTTTTGAGGGTGGGAGAGTGAGAATAAATGTTCTCCTGGGCAACAGTGACCTATGCTAAAAATGATAGTGTACTAAGGTAAAAGAGCAAAAGGGATTTTCCACTCTTGGAATGTTCTGTTAACTCCCATCAACCATGCCCAGACAACACTGGTTAGCGTTTTGCCAGCAAGGGCCTTGTTGAAGGCCAGACTTTGTGCCTGCAGTTTTAGTAGTTCTTGAAGCCCTGTCTCAATTCCAGGTAGTATTTACAATTAAAGCGACAGAGAATTGGGCTTTAGATTAAGACCCCCAGCCTTCATAATACTCATTCTGTACACTGTCTCTTCTGCCTGCCTGGGAAGGGCTTGCATGTACCCACTAGTGTGGGATGTGAGAAGGTGACGCTACATCTGCAGAAAGAGCCTAAAACTGATGCAAGTGCTGCTTTGTTCTTTTGAGCTGCTGATTAGGTTGCTTTGCTGAGTCCCTTGAGCAGGAAATGAATCTCAGGACTCTCTTCCTTTCCCTTGAATGTTCGGTCAGGGTCATGCTCTCTTGTGCTTGTGTTCTAACATGAGGAATCATTACTGCTTTTCTTTTCCACAGTGTTGTACGTAGGAGCGGAGATGCCTTCATCTAGAACAAGCCATAAAATTGTTTTTATTTTAATTGGGTCAAATCAACGCATCGGACAGAAACAAAGCAATAACCATGTGTATAACATACTGTATTTTGCTAACCAGAAAGTAATGCACTTTTTTCTTTGACTTGCTTTAAACTTGATGGATCAATCAGAACATGTGTCCTTCCTATACCTGTTAGACTCAGTCGTAACTACATAGAAGTTCCAGTAAAATCTATACATTGACTCAATTTTAATTTTTAGGTACAACGAGTCTTTGTCTTGTATTTTTGTATTGATTATCTTTTTTTGGGAGGGAGGGATTGTGGGGTGTATTTTCAGTTTTTCCAGTGCCCATAAATGAGATTCATGTCAGTGGAAGGTCTAAAATGTATCACAAGCTTTAAGATGCGATAAACAGGTGAAGTGGGCAATTTGTAGGGCATAAGAGAAGCTGATAAGGTATATTTCTTCTGTATGTAGTAAAATTCAACTTTTTATCTTAGTGCATGAAAACCAAAATACAAGCTTCTTGGAATGCATCTATGGACATAAAGGGAAATCGTTCTAGCAGTAACGCATCTTCTTGAGCAACAGTGCACAGGTACTAAGGTAATAGTTCAGCTACTGTTAAATATCAAGACCAGTTTGTGCCTCAGAGGAGTGACCAGCTGTCTTGATTGTTCACACTAAACCCTTTTCATCTCCAAAGCTGCAGCACGTGCGGCAGGTAAATACTATACGTGAGAGGAGGGTTTCAGAAATATCCAGAAGTTAAAGCTCCCCTGTCACAACAGGAGAGACCTGAGGCTGTAGAAGAGTTCATGGTCATGGTGGTGGTACCAGTCTCCAAAATTATCCCAATCTGCTGGTTTTGTCCTGCCACACCGGGGAAGGAGACAGGTTATCCAGTGGTCTAGAGTGGTTACACTGTAGCTCAGTTACAGGTACAGCGTATAAATTACTAGCACCAAATGTGCCATGGGCTGTAGAATTGTTGCTCTGTTACTACCTAAGTCTGAATATTTGTGCCGTGAGATGTGGTGGATCTAAAAGCAAATGCTTATATTCACAGCTTGAGAGCAGCCTCAGAGGTTCTGCATTGTCTGGTGATGATGGCAGAGGTTATTAAAAGTCACACTTATTGCGTGCCTTTGGCAGCTCAGGTTCAGGTTTTGCCACGTGAGTCTTTTGGTATTTTCAGTACCTCAAGGTACAAGGATCCTTCTCTCCCGTGGGAAGCAAATTGGTTATCCTGGTATGTGGTCTGCTGGTGTAGAACTGACTGCTTTCTCATGTTATTCAGCTGTTACTAAAATAAGACGCACTCTTCTGCAGATAAGCAGTTTAAAGTCATCCGTTAAGGCTTTTGCCTTTTTTTTTTTTTTTACCCCTTTTCTGTTGCAAGCTGGATGTTATCCACACACATGTATGCTTCAGTATATGCATCAGACCAGGGCCAAATGCTTTGCAGCCTAAGAAAATTAACTGTAGATCGAGTTGGTTACATTGTGCAAAGAAAGCCAAAGGACAAGGTATGGAATGCTGTCCACCTGCCTCTCTGGACACCAAGGAAAGCTTTCCTGTGCTACAGTAACCTTGCTTTGCTTCTGGTACTACCTCATCCTTGTGAAGCTCCCCCACTCACTGGTCCTGCTGCCAGTGTACCTGTTTTCTAGTGCTCTGAGATCCCACTTTGTGTAGCAGGTGGAGAGCAGCTCTTTTTTTAGCTCAGATTAAATGCATTTCTTCTGACGTTTTTCCCCTCATAAAGAAAACAAACGTAATGTAACATAGGATTTACAGAGAGTTCATCCAGCTCTGAGGATTCAGGGGCTTGAAGTCCTATATTTGATTATTTTAAACTTGCAGCATAAAAATCAGGCTGCTTTAGGTTGCTCTCTTCTAAATGTTGTGGGGAAAAAAGGCTCTTGGGTCCTCAGTAGAGAGCCAGGGGAACTTGAGCAAGTTGCAGCCTGGTACTTACTGCTTTGAGTTTCCCTGCTGCTGGTTACGTTTCAGTCTCTTTCTCACATTCGTACAAGGTGAGTGGTGGAGCTGGCAAAAATGTTAACAAGATAGCGCTTGGTGTCTCTTCTCTTCTCGAAAGTAAATGGGGAATGCAAATACTTTTTACTTTTTCAGAGGTTTGTTCCTGTGATCATGCTTAGTGTTTTGTTTTGATTATTATTTGTATTTTGGATGGATTGAGGAGACTTACCTTCTTGTTTATATCCGTAGAAACTGGAGCAAAGGGATTTTAGTCACTGAATTTACACCTAGGCAGCGTTGCTATCACAGTCACCGTCTGTTTCATGCAGGCGTATATTTTGAGCCTGTATTTACCAAAGATAGTGACTAAACTCCTTATTTTAGACTACATTATAGCCAGGCTGCTGCACTCAAAGTGCTAAAAGGGTTACGTTTCAGTGGAGCACATTCAGTGGCTCCAAAATGAATACTGCAAAAGGTAGTGCTTCTGCAGGTGAGACTGTATTTGAATGTATTATGGCAGGCGGTTATGACGTATGCCTAAATGGGAACAGTCACTTATCTGGAAAGGAACAAACATTTAACTCAGCATCCTCCCTGAATGTTAACAATATCAATATTGTGTAGGTAGCTAAGGCAGAGTAGTCATCCCTTCTAGTTGCCTGCATTGCTTCCTTCATCAAGTATAAATACAAACTCTGCATGGGGAGTGGTATTTTTCTCCCGTGGTCTGTAAATGTGATCTCAAGACATAGCTTCTGTTTTCCACTAGAGGCCAATAACGTGTAAGACAAGACACCTGCAAGGCTTTAAGCAGAAAACCCCATCATTTTTTTTCCCTTCCAGACCCGTTGCTTAGCTGTTGTATTTATCTTAATAATTTCTTCTTTCAAAAATTGTTTGTCCTCTAAGAAAGTGGAATTCAATTGCTAATTCTTCCTTCCAGTGTTTCATTCCCAAAAACTTCAAGGAGTTGAAAGACTTGTCCTCTTGGCTGGCTATTCCATCCAAGTTTTCAGCTCCTAGTTAACCCTGGAACAGCCTCCACAGAATAAATGTGTCATCAAAAAGGCTCTGGAAGCAGAATGGCAATGTCAGTGCTTTGGTCTCTTAAGAGTTTCAGGAAATGCTATGGCTTTAGCTACTCCATTTTTCTGGGGATCATCACAGACAAGCTGCATCCAAGCCAGCAGCATTTCATTGCAGCTGAAGGGCAGGGGCCGTCCACACTTTGTCATCAGTCAATCTGGGTGCTACAGCCTCCTGGCTCCTTGGGTCTTCTCTCAGTCCCAGGTAACAGAACCATTGCAGTTAGGAGGTTCAGGACAGCCAGAAGTCCTCAAATACAAAGAAAGTTGTGCCAGTTCTGTTGCAGGCAAGAAGCAGTCTGGGACAGCTCTTGCTGGCCTGGGAACTATCCCCTGTTTCCTAAACTAGCAAGGAACAACTCTACCTAACATCAGAAACATTTACAGCATGACAAAGGCACTTACACTTATTTGCCCAAAGAAGCCTGGTTGAGGAGCCTTGGGTAGCCTGATCTAGTGGGTGGTAACCCTGCCCACAGCAGGGGTTTGGAACTAGGTAATCTTTATCATCCCTTCCAACCTAAGCCACTCTATGGATCTATGGCTTCTTCTGGAAAACCAGCAATAGGACTAGAGGAAATGGCCTCAAGTTGCACCAGGGGAGATTCAGGTTGGATATTAGGAAAAGTTTCTTCTCTGAAAGAGTGGTCAGGCACTGAAATGGACTGCCCAGGGAGGTGGTGGGAACACTGCCTGGAGGTGTTTGAGAAACATTTAGATGTTGTACTAGGGGACGTGTTTTCGAGAGGAAATATTGGTGGTAGGTGGACGGTTGGACTGGATGATCTCGGAGGTCTTTTCCAACCTTGGTGATTCTATGATTCTTGATACTGAAATGTTTAGGGTTTTGTTGCTGCTTAGAAAGGGTCTCGTGTATATGTAACCCCTGTTGCCTTGCTGCTGGGCCTAGTCATAGTACTGTGGTTTGGTTGCTTCTCTTAAAACTGTGAAGTTGCTCTGAACATCACGGTGAACTTGCCCTTAGAGGTAGCTAGGCTTCTCCTTTTTTTTCTTTTTTTTCCCCCCAAGATACACTACCACGGTATGATTGCAGCTTAGAAAAGCATTACCCTGCCAGCTTTAATCCCAGTATGAACTGCAGGTCATGTGTGGTGGCTTCTATCCAGAGCACCCACAAAGCCTGGCACGCAGCAGGATGGGTGCTGCGAGGCGCACACCTCACACTTGTTCTTCAAGAATATGGAGTTTGCAGTATTGCAGCATTTGCCAGGTAAAGGCCCCTGGAAACCTACCCCATGCTGCCAGTGGCTGCAGTGAATGCTGTTTGCCTAACCATAAGCTGAAAAAAGTGGATACGTTATTATTGTTTCCTCTTCTCTAATACTGGCGTAACATAGCAGGGAGCCACAAGCTGCAGCAGCTTCCTGGCCATTATCCGATGCTGCCGGTGGCTGTGTGCGTGCAGTGCAATGGTGTTACCCTCGTGAAGGACCTGCTATCAGAGAGAGGTACCAGCTGGTAAAAACAGTGAGAAAAACGAAGCAGAGGAAATCTGGCTCGGCTTTATTTATCTCCTCATGTGAGCAGTGTCACAAACACTCCTGTGGTAAATAGCATAAAATGGAAAAGAAGTAAGAAGTGTGACTGACATCAGCTTTTAATTGAGGAGTATACAGCTATTTTTGCAAAAGGAGCAATTTTGTCTATTACTGGTCACACATGCTGTTTTAATTTCTCTTGCTTTCCTGCTGTGCATCTTCTTTTTCTCTTGTACGTGGAAATCAAATGAGGTGTGGTCAGGAGTCAGTGTTAACATTAAGTGTTCCCCTGTATGCGTGTGCGTTCAGATTTGCCTGAAAGGTTAGAACCTTTTGCTAGAAGGTACTGTAGCAACACAAGGAGATAATTGCTGCTGCACAGTGATTGTGTTCTAATTGACAAGAGGAAAGGAAAGGGACTGTGTGTAATTTTTCTGATGTTTCTGTGATGCTTGAAATGGTGGGGCCAGGGCTTGAGGTGCTGTTATAACTCAAGTCAATGTTTATAATTCTCTGTATTCTGCAAGAACGGTGGTGTTGCCGAGTGACTTTCTTGCTGTAATTTGAGCAGACTGAAGCAGGCTTGTGGTCTGAAATGTGAGCCCCGATTTCCTTGGCGGAGTTTCAAGACAAGCACATCTCTCTCTGCTGAGGTTTGCCACATCGGAAAGGCTCAAATGAGAGAAGGGACTTGGGGTCTTCTCCTAGCTTTACCCCAAGGGGCTGCTTCACTTCACAAGTGACAGTCCCTTCCTGCACAGCTGCTTTGCCCACCTGTTTTCTCAGGGCAAGCGTTAATTCTGGAAGTTGATTAGGTCCGGGGAGAAAGTTGCTGGTCCTGCTGGTGAGACAGGGAGAGGAGCTGGCAGCCCTGTGGCCGTGCTCAGGTTATGGCATGGAGCAGCAGCTCTGCACTGGGCCCTCAGCTGCCACTCATCTGCTGCAAACAACTGCGTCAGGGTTCATTGTGAGCTGCTCTGACCCAGGGAAACCCGCTCAGCTGGCACCTGCAGTGTTCTGTGCTGAGCCTTTCATGCCATCCTGGCTATCACAAGTCAGTGGGATGCTCACAAACGAGCAGGAATGTTTGATCTGGTCCTATAATTTTGTTAACTGTTTCTCCTTATATTAATTTACATTTGGATGATTCAGTAAGAAATTACAGCAGAATTTAATAACACTAATATTAAAAAATCAATATCAGGTCTGCATAGTTCCATCTGATTAGCAGTTTTTCCTCTTGATTAAATTATGCATTTTTAATACAAGCCTTTCGTTTGTCTGTGATAATGTGGCACTATAGCCCTCTGTGCAAAGCGAGCGTATTTCAGTGCCCCCCTTTGCTGCTGCTGGGGCTGGATGCAAATTTCCTTGTTTCTCAGGATTTTTTTCTCGGTATCCATCACGCCGCTTGCCTTTGCTTGCCTAGAATAAAAGGTCGTTGTAAATCTTGATTATTCTTGGAAATAACTCACACGCTTATTTCCTAGGCTTGATACATTTCGTCCTTGAGCGCATCAAAAATAGATTTAATCAAAAATGAAAATTTGTGTGGTAGAAACTGTTGGTAGTTCTTTCCAGCACTTTTTTCCATATAAAGTGGTTTGTTTGTTTTTTTTTTTTTTGAGAAGCATACAACAAGTGAATTTAAACTGTTTTTCATTTTGTGCTGGAGAGCAGAAGTGGAATAAATTTATTGTTATTTTAGGACTTTTCATGTTAATTTTTATGGGGGTGAGAAATGAGAATTCATTCTTCACCCAACTGTAATCTAAGTCATTCTCCAAGGCTGCTATCAGCAAAGTGTGGTCAAAGTGATGGTAACAAGATTCAGGATCTCACTAAAGTGCACAGTAAGATGTGAATTGAGTTCAGTGATGCCCCATCCCTGGAGGTTCCTGAGGCCAGGCTGGATGGGGCCCTGGGCAGCCTGATCTGATGAGGGTAACCAGTCCATGGCAGCGGGTTGGGACTGGGTGGGTTTTAAGATACCTTCCAACCCAAGCCATTCTGTGGTTCTGTGATTCCGTGATTCTATGCCAGGACCTTGTGTAGACAGGGTTATTGACTTAGCAGATATTCCTCTTTCTGAAACCCCCCCAAATTTTAATTTGGAGTACATTTTGTGTGAGGTTGATTACAGATCGATCTCTTTCTGTGTGAATGGTTAAGACGCGTTCACCCAGTTCACCTCTTCGCACTTTCTCACCAAAGCATTGCATTGGAAGAGCTGTGAAAAATGGTGAGATCTCTACTGGGGTTCGGTCACAGCTCCCTCAACTTGCTGCTATTGTGGCTTACGCTGGTTTGGTACCAGCAGAAGGAGCATACGCAGGTGTGGGCCCTCGCCCAGCAACTCTGCCAGTGAGTACGCCCAGCTATGCCTTACCTCAGGGTTCAGAGTGAGACCTGGCCCATTTAAATGGGGCCTGTTTCGAAGCCATGAATCCTCCATGGGCAGATATTGTGTTTGTGTGATTTCAGAGGAAGTTTATTGTGAACATTTTTAATGAAGGAACAAGTTGAAGATGGAAATAATACTCTGGCCATGATTCTGAGCACACGCAAGCATTTCTATTGTCTTTTATTGAGGTCCCTTACAACACTGGTACTATACTAAGGCAAATTGAAATCATGATGGAGGTGGGATGACACTGCTGCCTTAATGCTTCTCCCCTTTTGGGGAGTGACGTGTGAACACCGGCTACTGTTTTCCTGTGGGCTAGCCTTGCTGTTGTGTTAGAGAATCCACCTGTGCAGGATGTCTGATTAATTAGCCAATAGTAATTACTTCCTTGTCAGAGAGAGTTGTGTTTTATCCCTAACTAATGGTGATCTCTGCTTTTTGACTGTCGTGGAGCAGCTACGAGGGGGATGCAGTTTCGTTTTGAGGCAGGGAGTGGAGCAGCAGTTAATTTTTGGAAAAGATGGTTCAAAAGCAGAATTCCTGCTATTTAGAACAAGAGTGCTGAGTGCCTAATGAATCCTCCCCATAAATAATGCCATGCATTGAGCACATTGCCCTTCCCATCTCCCTTTCAATGCTGTGCACACAGAAGCATGTGTTGCACAATTGCTCGCTGGGATTTTGCAAAAACACGCACAGGACATGGTGTCCCAAACCTGGAAGACAATCCCCATGCGGAAAAACTTCCTGAGAATTCTGATTTGAGTATTTGTCCCCCAAAAGCCATTTTAGTCCCATGCTTGATGCTGATCCCTCCCATGGTCAGAGTCAGAGGCGTGAGGACACACCAGCTAAACACAGACATAACTGAGGTGAGGTTCTCATGGCTTGTGTTCAGGGACTGGAAGGGCACAACAGGACGGATGCAGCTCCAAACTGCTGCTGGAAAAAGGAATTTGCACCTCACCGCATCTACCTCTGTCCTCAAGTAGGCATCACGTGGGAAATGCCGGTATTTTTCTCCAAAGCATCAGCCTTTTTCATCTCACAACCGTGTAGCTCTGAAATATGGCGCTTGCTGTGTTTCTTTGGTTCTCAACCCTGGTAGAATGGCGGAGAAAAGGTAGGAAGGCACTCCATCCTGAGAAGGAGGTTAGTTAAGACAGTTTGGCTCTCAGCATGTACATCACTTCTCTCAGCACATGCTGTGTCTATGTAGTAGAAGCTTGAAAAATTATAATATAAATTATAAATTACAATATATCCTTATATGACAAGATTAAAAAGAAGGTATGAAAGCAGTGTGTTGAGGGAAAAATAAACAAGACATCTGTGAAACAAATCTTAAGTGCTTTGGAAGGAAGGGCTGACCTCTGGTGGTAAATGTCGTCCTGCCCAAAGGGACAATACAGTGCTGGAGGACTTAACCTGGGACTCATACAAAAGTCCTCAGATCACCAGCACCCTCTGTGACAGCAAGCATGAATTGGAGCCATGCTGTAGTCGAGAGCTTAGATAAAGAGCATGTTTCTCCACTGGGGAATCTGGGTTGTATAAATCTGTACTTTAACAGGTTCGAGTCTCGGGGGCTGGCATGCTCCCACTGAAATGCTTTTCCTAGGGGTAGATAAAAGCCTCCCATAAATAAAGCTTTGAAATCTTCCAGGAGAGGTTAGCAATACAAATATGGGTGCACAAAGCTCAGTGCAAGGAATCATTCCACAGATTTTTATTAGAAAGTAGATATATGGGAGCAGCTATGCATGATAAATCAACTTATCCGCCTCTTTACTGGCTTTTATGATAGGCATTAGCAGTAGTGACTGTCACAGAGATCATAACTGCTTTATTTCAACTATCTTTATAAGGCATAGTCAAATACAAGCAGTTGTTATTCTTAAGTATAAACTCTTTTTCCCTGCATTGAATTGATGACATAGTGTTCCTGGTAAACTTCACACCTGCAGGGCCAGGGGAAGGAAGTTCTCATTCTTATATTTCAGCACTTTCCTTGGAAGTGGCTCCAAGGAACACCTCTCTGCCAATGGGGCAGTTTGGGGCTTCCACGGGGAGCATGGGGGTGACCCAGCCTCTCCTTCAGGGTGCGGGAGTGAGTTTTGCTGTTCCAGTGCTGATGCCAATGGCAAAACGCAATGTTTAATCATTCTCAGATGTCTCCTTGAATAAATCAGCTTATATGTAATCTGATTATGCATATAATATAGACATATAAATTAAGTAGATAATCTGTAAATAATAGCATTGCCAACAAAATTGTTTTAATAAAGGGCTAGTGAGGCTGTTCTGTGTTTAAAAAAAAAATATTTCTTTCTAGGGTAGGGCTTTCAAAGACATTTAAAGGAGTTTTATGCCCAGTTCTAGACCTGTAAATGTTCATACCTGCTGGTATGAACTTAAATACCTGTGGGGAGCTGGGCACTCAGCTCAGATTGGGAACTCCCTGGAGCTCCTTATAAGCCTTGGGAAGAGGAGGCTGTTATGTTGGTATTGAAGAAATACATCCATGCACTTTTCTTAAATTCTCACTCAATGCATCCTGTACGATGCACAACTTGGTGAGGTTAATACCAAATAGATGTGAAATGTGTTGCTTTGGAGTGGCTCTTTGTGGATTCCTGTTGTATACAAGACTGGAAGAAGTATCATATAAGACATTAGCAGTATAGAAGACAGCGTCATTAAGGTTGGAAAAGACCTTTAAGATCATCCAGTCCAACCACTAACCGTGCACAAGTCAGTGCCACATCTCCATGGTTCTTGGACACCTCTGGGGACAGTGACTCCACCACCTGCCTAGGCAGCCTGTGCCACTGCATCACCACTCTTTCTGAGAAGATTTTCCTAATCCCAACCTGAACCTCCTCTGGTGCAACTTAAGGCCATTCCTTCTCATTCTATCACTGTTACCTGGGAGAAGAGGCCATCTCCATCTCACCACAGCCTCCTTTCAGGGAGTTGTATAGAGCCATAAGGTCTCCCCTGAGCCTCCTCTTCTCCAGACTGAACAATCCCAGTTCCCTCAGCCATTCTCCATATAACTTGTGCTCCAGACCTTTCACAGCTTCATTGCCATTCTCTGGACACGCTCCGGGGCCTCAATGTCTTTCTTGTAGTGATGGGCCCAAAACTGAACTCTGTACTTGAGGTGCAGTCTCACCAGCGCTCAGTAGAGAGGAATGACCACTTCCCTGCTCCTGCTGGCTGCGCTATTTCTGATATAAGCCAAGATGCCATTGGCCTTCTTGGCCACCTGGGCACACTGCTGGCTCATGTTAAGCCAGATGTTGAATAGCACTCCCGGATCTTTTTCCTCTGTGCAGCTTTCCTGCCCCTCTGCCCCCAGCCTGCAACATTGCTGTAGATGTGAGGTGGGCTTATCTGGCTGTTTTATCTTTGATTGGTCATCCTTCTCGGCCACATCTGTGGCAAATCCACTCCTTTCAGACCCTTCTGCCTTCAACAAAATGACTCATAGCTTCCCTGGAGAATAATCAGGGACGTAATTGCAACTTTCCTCCTCTATGGTTAGTCCTGCAAAATAGTGCTTGGTCCATATGGTGCTGCTGACACTATAGAAATGATGCTATGGATTAATTACAGCTAGGGACATTATGAAGGGGGAGCTTTGTGTGCATTGCTCTCCCAAGAGCTGCGCAGTTGCGAAGCAACCTGACACGTCTGCCAGGGCTGTCTAAGAAACTATTAGCCAGTTGCTACCTCCTGTGCTCAAGAGCTGCAGGCAATTTCACAGTAATAGTTTCTCAGTTTCTTTCACGCAGGCAACCGTGGTGCTGAGATACTGACTTAAATATGTATCACAGAATGGCATCCTTAATAGAGGCTTTACAGGAACAAAATGTATAGGGGTAATCCACAAAGGCTGGTTGCAGCTGACAGCTTCGTTATTGCTCTCAAGATGCGTGTCAAGCACTGCAGACCCAGAGCAGGGCAAAGCCATAGGAATGGACAGCTTTGATTCAGGTCCCAGGGATGATTGCTCATCCCACCTGTATGGGCTCAGGGATAAAATCAGAAGCCACTACTCAGGGAGTCCCAAAAAAAGTAGTGTTATTTGCACTGTAGAGAAGAGCAGGTGAATTGCTGAGAGGCTGGAACGCTCCCCAGCTTGCAGATAGGCCCATGGGCTGACTTTCTTATCACAGAATCATTTCAGTTGGAAGGGACCCTTAAAGGCTATCTGGTCCAACTCCCCTGCAATGAACAGGGACACCTACGGCTCCATCAGGTGCTCAGAGCCCTGTCCAGCCTGACCTTGAATGTCTCCAGGGACGGTGCATCCACCACTTCTCCAAGCAACCCGTTCCAGCGCTTCAATACCCTTATCGTAAAAAGCCTTTTTCTTATATCCAATCTAATAAAAAAAAATTCTGCCAATCCAAAGAGAAGGAAGGCTTTTATGCAACTGGCCTGAGAGTACAAGTCACCTCGTGTGGTCTGACGTCTAAATGAGTAATTTGCCTTCTCATTTTTTTAATAAGAGCGAAGCTGAACTTGAAAGCAAAGGCAAATTGAGTATGTGTGTGTGTGCAGAAGTAGGTTTAAAACTCATGGCATGTGAATAAGGTAGGAGATCACTTTGGTAACTGAACTGAAAGCATCATTTAACACCTTTGGAAAACTACCCACATCTTCAGAGCTAGGGCAAAGTCTCAGTTTCGGCAGCACCATCAGGTTGAGCAGCCAGTGCCCAGAGACATCTCCTTCTGCACCACTTCCCCTTAGCAGTATTCCCTGTGCAAAGGGAGAAAAAATCCACTAAAGGACTTGGCCCTGGAGGGATGCATTATCTGGCGTCATTTTCTCAGTCGTCAAGTTTCAGCAATTCAGAACAAGTAGCGATGTGTCTCTCCGTATGGCTTTAATGACATTTGCTGTCAGAGACATGAGCCACTGGAAAGGACGGGGCTGTAACTTTATTTTAAGCTGGGTAGGCTGTAGCTAAATCTCCTGAATCCCTTTCAGCTCTGGAAATGGCTTTCCCCTATCTCTGCCTTCTACCTGGTGCTTTCACGTTGTGCTGAAAGGGGAATGGTAGTTTTAATCTCAAAAATGCCTTTAGGGCTTTGGAGTGGATCATTTTAAAGTCAACAGCGTTTAAAGCACATTAATGAGAGTATTCACCATAAAACAGTTTTATTTCTGTGCGTAACTGATAAACATGAATGTGAGACAACATAAGGGAAAATAGGTGGGGAAACAGTCGTGCTTGGAAAAGCAAACAAATTGTGGATCTGCAGTCAAAAAAGGGTATCCTATTTATTTTAACACTAAAACCAGCTGTGAATTTTCCAGTGAAACATCTTTTTTTTTTTTTTTTTCTTTGGGAAAACGCTTGTTTGTCTTGAGTGAAACCACATGTCTCCATTTTAATTACATTCTGCTGGAAAACAGGTGAGCATTTTGCTGGAGCACCCCACTGGCCCAGGACTGAGGGAAAACAAGTTTCTACCAGGAGCTTTGCCATAACCATTTAGTGACCATACAACATGTCCTTTCCCCCACCCCAGTATATTTGCCTACCTATCAATTTTAGGTGTCAGTTTCCAGCTCAGCATATTGCCTGGTGTTTGGAAAATGAATACACAAGGAGAATAGCACTAGCTTACTGGGTAAGCTCTTAGAACAAAAATGGTAGCTGATGCTCGCTATTCTGACTTACACTTGTGTAGACATGAGGTAATGCAAAATGGCTGAAGGTAGAAGCAAATGGGACTCTTTCCTCCTAGCAGGCAGGAAAAAATAAATATATATGAAATGAAACAATTTAAAAAGTAAGAAAAAAGGAGATGAGGTGGATTCTCAGACTGAAAGCCCAAACGTGGACTGCATGTGTGTTAATGGTGATGGCACTTGCTAAAATTAACTGGGAAAAAAATCAAGCCAATCATTCAAATCAGGCATTTGTTCAGCTCTTGAGGACATACAATGTGATGATAAAACAAATCAATAAGCTCTCAGACTTTCTGAATATTGTTGCACATAATTAGGTTGCACGGATGGAGCTGAGCTTACCCCCCTACCCAGACAAGCCCAAAGTGTCCCATCTGGACCCAGCTGGGTACACCTAGCTCCAAAACTTAGACAGTTGTTACACTGCTGCCCCCCCAAAAGGATGCTTATTAAGTGAAAAAGGGGTTAGAGTTCTAACAGTAATGCAACTGTAGTGATACTCTTCTTTTAACATGGGTGGAAATCAGCTTGTAAAAGCTGTTAGGACCCAAAGGAAAAAATTAGCTTGACAGGATACCCCAGTGGCTTTGGGGCTTGCGTAAATGGCATTTCCTAGCAGGCACGCCACATGAGGGGCCACACTGACTTTTTGTAGGTGCTTATCATCCTCATATAGATCCTGAAGTTTCAAAGGCAGTGTAGACAGACTAATCATGAGTGGCATGACCTACTGAAAGTCAAAGTCTTCTCACACATCTGGTATTTCTCATCCAAGTTGCCCAGGTCTCCTGTTATTATCCAGACTTGCCAAGGCCAAATAGGACAGAGTTTAGGGAGAAGAAATCCCCCTCGCCCTATCCAACTGTGCTGCAGTGCCAAGGGACTTAGATTGAAATGCAAAGCAGAAAATAATAATAAAAAAGTCATGTAATAATGCATTTACATTACCACTGTGCTCTGGGCTCCACAACAATTTTAACTTAGTCCCCACGAGGCCACGGAGTAGTTTTGACTGTGGCCGTGTTTACTTTAATATTGTAACAGCTGTGTGTAAAGTAATTGATTTGTAGTCACCATGGCAACTATAACCTTGTGTTTTCTAATGCCAGGGCTCAAAATGTTAACCTGTGTTTGTTGTAGGGTTTTTTTGGCCACAGAATTCACATTCCATTTCTTTCATTTCTGGTTGGTGTTGTTTGTTTTCTTCAGCAATGTTTTTAAGATAAGAAGTTTTAAAACTGCTAGTTCTTCCTACTATAACGCTGCATTCCCCAGCACCGGTGGCAGGTTAAATGCATTTCTAATCGCAGTAGACCATAAGAAATGTTAAATTACAAACAGAGACAATATCGTTTTTGCCTGATTCTTTAGTGTGATCTGCTGTAGCTTCAACATTGGAAAATAGTACCCAAAACAGTACCAAAAGTACCCTGGTTCAACTTGAGTAGCTGTTTTAAGAACTCCACCCAGTTCATGTCAACTGTGTTTCATTAGGACTAATTTCAGAGAGGGCTGGAGCCAGCCTCTAAATCAGTAGCTTTGGTGTCAGAAGGGTTTGGTGTCCAGCAGCCTTGCTACTGATATTACTGGCAGGAGCTGGCTTTTGCAGTTGATTAACTTGCTCTGTGGGTAGTCCTGCCAGGTAAGCACCTTAACAGGTGTGTAATTGTACCTTTTGAAAAAGAGATTCTTGTTCTCTGTCTTCTTCATTACATTTATCCTCCCTTTCTGCTCTTACTGGACAATAGAATTATTATTTGTTCTTTGCATTTCTCTTGGGGGCTTTCTGAATTGGCCGCTTTGTTCTTTGCCTTGTGGTCTCTTTAGCTTTTTCCTCTTTTGTGGGCCTGGTGTTGAACTGAGAGGTATGGCCCGCTTCATAGCTTCGAGAAATTGTAGGAAAAAAAAAAAGCGTTGTTTAGTAGGGTACTTTCAAAAATAGAAAACAGACCTCTGCCCTCCCCAGCCCTTCCACGGAATGAAGATTTTGAACTAATTTTCATGTTCTGAGCATGGATGCTTTGTTCCTTTTTCTTCCTACTAAATACTTTGTTACCAAATTTACTCCAGCTCCAACAAGGGGGAATCTTCAAAACTAACGTGAAGTAGCAGTGTACTCAGCGAGAAGGTTTGATTCTCCAAGCAAATGAGGCTTGAGGTGGTTAAATGTTCTTATGTGAAGGAAGCAGAATCTTCTCACTCCTGTAGCAAAGTTGCTGGTGGTATGGGTAAACAGTTGGACTAAATGATCTTAGAGGTCTTTTCCAACCTTAATTATTTTCTGATTAGCCGTGTGAGCAGAAAAGGCAATACATTTGTTTGCTGCAAAAGTGCACTTTGAGCTGGTGCTTTATTTGTAAGTGTATGCCTGAACTTTGGAAGTAGTTTAGTATATTTAAGCAATGGAATAGTTCTGGTAAAGTTTAGGCATTTAGATGTTTAGTCTGTGGCTGATGAGAGCCCACAAGCATCCACTGAGGCATTTGCTGAAGCCCATGTTAGTGTGGTGAGCCAGGGGCTTGGAGTTCGTGATCTATACTGCAAACATCTCTGTCACAGAGTGCCTGGCATACAACAGGATCCATAGCATGAATATTTTCACATGGATAGTTGATAAGTTGATGCTCTGTTGGTCTGATGTAAGACCATTCTGCTTTTATGTCTGTAACTGCCAGTGATATGGTTGGTATGTTTGTTCAGATAGCCCAAAGCACTTTTTGCTGATGATTGTAGAACCATAGAACGGTTTGGGTTGGAAGATCATCTATTTCCAACCCCCTGCTATAGGCACGGACACGTCTCTCCCGACCAGGTTGCTCAAAGCCCCATCCAGCCTGGCCTTGAATGCTTCCAGGGAGGGGGAATTCACAGCCTCACTGGGCAACCTGTTCCAGTGTCTCACCACCCTCACAGTAAAGAATTTCTTCCTAATATCTAGTCTAAATGTAGTGCCTTCCAGTTTAAAGTTATTTTCCCTCATCCCATTGCTACATGCCTTTAAAAAGAAGTCCCTCTCCAGCTTTCCTGTAGGGTCCCTTCCGGCCCTGGAAGGCTGCTACTATAAGGTCCCCCTGGAGTCTTTTTTCCAGGCTGAAGAGGCCCAGCTCTCTCAGCCTGTCCCCATGAGGTAATCTTCTGCGTTACCTTCCCTATGGAGCCAATGGCTGAGCTGTTATGCCCCCATCAGTGTTAAGGCTAGCAGGTTCATGGTGCAAATAAGTCCTTGTTTGTACAGCCTTCTCCAAGGGCTGCAGGTGAGCTGGAGATGCCTGGAAGAAAAGACCCTGGTAAAGGAGATATCAAGGAAAAAAAAGAAAAAATTAGGAAATACTGCTATGAGTACTCCATAGGAAGCAGTGTATGTGAGCCCTGAGGTGTTGGTAAGAGATCAATGGGGAAAGATTTTTTACTTTTGTTTTGCTAATTCTTGTCCTTAGCATGATAGTGCTGCAGCCAAATTGCAGCTGATCAGTTCTTCATGTACTTGAGATGAGGAAGGCTGCTTCCATGGATCTAATGGAGCCACAGAAAAGCCTTTAGATGCCTTGGCTGAGATGGTATTTAATTTAAAGGAAAAGTCTTTCTGGTCAGAATGGGTATTCCTCCCTTTGGGCCAGGGTTCGTTGATGGTATCAGGTGCTGTTTAAGAGGTGTGGGTGTAAAAGCCATCTGTAGTCCCAGATACGTGACCCAGTGGTTAAGTAGTGGAGTAACATGCCAACACAGCTGGCTGCTCCCTAAATGTGTAGCCAGTAAGTGTTTGATTCCATTTTCAAATTGCTTTGCGGGTGCTAAGTGGAGCTATTGCATTACTGGCAATTAAAGCACTTCTCTCCCAGAGGCTGCTTGGGTGCTGCTTGGCCACAACACATCAAGTGATGCAGGCTCATGTAGCGCGTCGGCTGGCCTGTCACAGAGGATGAAGATAATGGAAAGGTATTCTTTTCCTGCTGAAAAATAAGCCTTTTCAGACCATGTTGCCATAGGGTCTCTGCACTTTGGGGGCCAGACCTTTTGCAGGCAGCTTTACACAGAGGGTGAAAAGAAGGTCACCTGCATCCTCACCTCAGTTTGCCATCCTGGCTGGCTTGTCTGCTCAGTTTCAGCTACAAGTTGGCTAAATTCTGACAGTTCATAGCAGCTGTAACTCTAATTGTAATGATGTTTATCATTCTCTTTTTAGGGCACTGCCTTTTCTCTGTGTGGAAATAGGAGAAATAACTTGGGACTCCTGGACCTACGTTTAATAAGTGTGATATTTCATATGTGCTCTGGAGAGTTGGGGCAGGGGGGAAAGGCTGGGTTGAGAAACCTGGGTGTAAGCAACTTCTAATGTGGCATATTCACATGCCGAAGTGAATCATTCTGGTTCATTGGGTAAATATGTATTAAAGTAATTTTCAAAATACTTCTACACAGCCAATGAGCTGGAAAGGGTCAGTCCAACCATGCATTATTTTTTAATGCATACACTTACTTATTGAAGAGAAGGAGGAACACAAGATCTTTCCGGTTATTTGCCCAGCCAAAGGCATCTTTAATTTCTTCTGGCTCTGCACCTGCTTGGAAGGAGAGTCAGAACTGCTCATGCCTGGCCTTGGGAGTGCTCAGTGAAGGGGTCCAGATCTACTGCAACGGGACAAGGACTATAACTGCATCTTGCCCTCTCACCATATTTTGCATGAAATCTTGTGAGATGGAAGGCCTTGGAGCAAGCCCAAGGAAAATGGGTAAGACCCTGTTGTTTTGAGAATGTTTCTAGGACTGAGCATGAGCACAAACTCAGTGGCTTGGTGTTGATTTTTTCGGGTGTGCAGAGCAGGACTAGAGCACCTGGAAACTTCCTAGCACCATAGTGTAGAACCTGATGAATTCTGATGAGCTGCGGTTACGCAGCAGATGTGTGATGGTTTTTCAGGATCATGGTAGAAATTCCTTGTTTAAATTCCTACTAGTTACATCGTTAGGAGCCTAAATTCAGTTTTGGATGACAATATAATGTGGATGGAAGCCTTGTTTTTAAGGTTCATTGCAGGAAATTTGGAGTCAGTAGCAGAAATGTGATTAAAGTTGGATTCATTCATGTGTTTTTTCTTTTTTACAATGAATCATAAAAAAAAAAATCTGCGACAGTTGACAGAGGCATGCAGCTGGCTGCTAGTCCTGATATTAACGTAGCCTGGGGGCCAAGGGGAAGAGAAGGATTTTGCATCAAGCCTTTGACCATTCATGGGATGTTTTATTTTTATCGTGTATGAGTGGTCTTAGCACCTAAGAGTAAAGGCAGAACAGCAGAAATGCCCACTCCACACGCCTGAACGACAGAAGCAATTAGTCATTAGCTTCCTTGGTAGGAAAAGAGCATTTTAAGAACAAGCAGGAATTCCGCGACTAATACATCTCCTGCTATAGTACTTCTGAAGCATATGCAGATGGTTTGGGTTCCTGGTTAGGGTTTGCAATTTGGTGGCTTGCATTTTTAAATAAAACCTCAAGTGCTAAATAAAGAAAATGTCAGAGCTCTTTAACCACGGAAAAAAGGTCTAGTTTAGAGGCACAGCTGTAGGATATCACAGGAGCAGAAGAAAACAGGAGGCCTTTAAACCCATATTTTGCCTTAATAAAGAAAAGTCTCTGGGCCTGATGACCAGAGGGGCTGGGAGCTGTGGAATACATTGCATCTGCTTCCTCCCGTGTGTGCTGGTGAGTACAATACAAGGGCAGACAGAAGCTCATAGAGGGCTGGAACCACGGTGCTGTGGTTTGAAGAGCAGAGATGCTCTATCCTGAGGAATCTGTTGACGGTTATTATATCCGGGGATGTGTGTGTGTATTTACATAACACGCATAAGAACAATATACTCATCATCTCCCACAGGTGACAACGGATGTTGTTAATGGTTATAACAATTATGCATCATCTTTGTATCTGCATTTTTCCCCACTTTTTGCAATGGAGTGGACATCAAACAATTCCAGCCTGTAACTCTCTTCATACCCACAGTTAGGAGGGATTCCTCTATCTTAGTGGTCTTTTAAGCAAAATATTAGTGAATTAGAGGATTAAAGGGGAAAAAATAGAGCTGAAATGAAGCAGTGCTTTCAAGTGAGTGGAGCTTTTTGTATTGTGAATGTAAATATTTTTATTAGTCTTGGTCTCTTCTTCATAGTGCTGCTATCTATTTGCCAACCAGTGCACCAGACAGGGAATAACGTGGGTGCCCTAAGCATGCCAGCAAGTCCTTGCTTGCTCTGTCACCAAAACACACTTCAGCAGCCTTTAGCAATTCTTGTTTTTCTCAGCACCAGTAGAACCAGTGCAAACTAATCTTTGACTGTGGAAAATGGCAGCAAGCAAGTACCTGAGGACAAATTTTTTTGTTTCTTTTTTTTTTTTTTAGTGTTGATGTGCTAGCTTTATGTTTCCCTTCCCATTGATATAATGTTCCTTCTTTTCTCCCCATCTTTGATGATTTTTCTCTTTTACACTCACTGGGAAAGATACAGTGATAGCTATTCAAGTTTTTTGGTCTGTTTTAATCCCTTTCTTGTGACTGTGAGCTGCCCTGAATTTGCAGGATGCAAGATTCAGAGCTGGGAAATAACTGGCATTTTGTGGAGATGGGAGAATGCCTAGCTTCTTGCTTTTAGTGTGATTATTCATCGAGTAGAATACACTGCTTTGTAAATATGACAGCCTTTTTAAAGAGGGAGGGCCAGGAGGATAAGGTCTGTATTGAGCCCCGTGAAGCTGCCCCTGGAATAACATCTTGCATTTTCTGTTGTTGCCCTTCAGAATGAAAGATGTGGAAGCTGCCCAGAAGCTCTGCCTGTTTAGCTTGATAAAGAGCAAACTGAAAAGTGATTTGATCACAGACTGAACATAGCCATGTTTTCTTTAGCTAAAGAGCTCTTCAGCTGAGCACACAAGGATGCAACAAGATTTGAAGGCTGAAAGCTACAAAACAAAGGGCAGGTTTTAACAAGGGAATTAACTGTTGAAACAGTTCACCAGGAGTTGTGGCACATCTCCTTTTGCCTGAAGTCTTTACAGCAAAACTCTATGCCTCTCTCTAGAATGTGTTAGGAGTCAGACTCAAAGCTTCTCTAACCCAGCTGCAGCATAGCTGGGTAGTAAATTCACCACTCACTGTATATAGCCTTCTGACTCTTAAATGTTTTCAAGCTGAGCTTTAGTTTGGGATACATATAAGGAGAAAATGCAAAATTTCCTTTCAAACAGGTATCACAAAACACTTTCAAAGTCCTTTGAAATCTGCTGCAAATTATTCTTGTGTAGTTTCTGGTGCCTTCTCAAAGAACTGAGCAGTCTGGTGCCCCATTTTCTTGGGGGCACCAGAACTGTAACTAAGTTATGCTGAATTAAGAAACTCCTATTCTGTCTCTAGATTTGTTCCGCTTTTTGCTTCTTGTCACTTGATAGCAGATACTCAGAATATTCTTATTTTATTCACTTACATAAATTAACCCTCCAGTTTTTTAACTGTGCTCATCAAACATATTTAAAATCGAAGTTAAAATCCTTTTTTGATGTTGATAATGCTGAACAACTAATTTTCCTGTCACTTGGGTTTGTTTAGTCATCATAAATACTCTTGTGTTTCCTGACTCTCAAATATATTTGCTGATTAATTTAAGTAAGCTTTTAAATTATTTGGAAGCTTGAGGGTAGAAATGCCTGGGGACAGCAGAGGCAGTTCAGTGAGGAATAGCAGCTATGGTGAAACTAGAGATGGAGTGCGTGATGGGGAGAAGAGAAGACCAACTGAGTCTTTGTGATGATGCTCAGGGAGGGAGGGAACAACAAAATAATCTTCTCTGCCTCCATCTGCAACTGCATGACCACAAAGGAGGAAGTGCCAAAATGAGAGGGAACTGTGCATGGAGTCCATTTAAAGCAAGAGAACACTTGACTGCATATGGATAAGATGAAACTGTAAGCCACAGCATGTGTCATATTATTTAAAGATGTATTTAGGTGCTTCCTTGGATGCCTATGGCACCTTCAAATGCCAGCTCACCTTTCGTAGCCTTTTAGAACCGACACAATCTAAGAACAAAAGCTTATGTGCTCCTGTAGCAATTACTATGCTTGGCCTCTTGCAAAGGACAGGAGGGCTGAAATTTCTGGCAAGGCAACAAAGAGGGTGTCACAGGCCACCTTTGACAAAACCAGAACCAACAGTTGCCTCTGAGCAATAGGAGCAAAGAGATGAGCCCAAGGTATCATAGTTTTGTGAGAAAGTTATTTGTAACTGTGATATATAACAATACTTGCCACAGGGGTCATAATGATGTCTCCTCTTACATGGCATTGGGCTTGCAAGTTGGGGTATCACCCAGGGAGATGCTGGTGATTGGCAAAAGATTTAATGCTCCTGTTTGATAGAAAGAGAGATTAAAATCTTGTACTACCGCAAGCTGACATAGAAGTCCAGAAAACATGTCTCTTCTTTCTATGCTTTTGGCTGCCCAGCAATAAATCTGTTGGCCTGAGATGCCCATCCAATAACAAAAATATATTCTTTGTCATCTGAACTATTCATTGCATTTATAGATCATAGAGCTGGATAGCGTCACGATTGATTGAGCAATTCTCCATCTCCCCTGATTGCCCGGGACTTGCAGACTAAACAAGGTCACTGACCTGACCCCAATTACAGTGGATCAAAATAAAAAGAGGGACTGAGTGCTGCTGCTTCTTCCTCAGCTACTGCTCCTCTCAGGCTGGAGGAGAAACAACTCCTGAGCTGCTGAGAGGAATAAAGATTTATATGGTAACTCCTATCTAGCATCATGCAGTGGGACGCTGAGCTGTCAGCTGGTGTAAATCACAGGGAGCCCTTTGGGAGCTGCTGGATTTCAGGGACTACTTCCAGTTCGTGCCAGTGGAGGCACTGGTATCACACATTTTCCCTTCTTCTGAGGGAGCTTGCTCCATGGAGGAGATAAAATGTGGTCCTGGTGGAAACCCTCATCCTCCTCAGAAGAGTGGTGGGAGACAAGATGGTGAAAAAGCTTGTGGATCAAGATGGAGACAGGGAGGTTACTTGTTAGTTACCCTCACTGGCAAAAGAAGCTTGACTTGAGGAAAATTAATTAATGTGGCTCCTCCTCACAAGCTGCTGTCACTTCAGGAGCCAGCCCTCAGCCGCAGGGCCTCAGGGGGCTGCAGGGTGCATCTGCTGTGGCACTTCTGGTTGTGGCCTTTTTGCCCCTTCTTCAGTCTCTTCTCCCCGAGGCTGCCAGTGAGGCTAATGGGCCATGCTCTTGTGGCTGTGTGGTGTTAGGGCCCAATTCAGCTCTTCCTAACAGGAGCTGAGCTGCTCCTCCATGCCGCCCTCTTTCAACTTGCTCCAGCCCAGCCCTGCGTGCAGCTGCACAGCTGCAGCTGTGGTGTGAGGTGTGGTGTGAGGCGGCAGCTGCCTGTGGAGGAGGACCAGTGTTTGCTGACCTCTCCCTGAAGTCGGATGTCAGGCCGTAAGTTATTCTAATTTCTTTCTTTTGTTAAAAACACTAAAATCAATCCAAAAGGATCTCAGCCACTGGTTTATTTGAAAATAACCTCTTCTTCATGTGGTCAAATGGATGATTTATAAAAAACAAAACAAAACAAAATGGCGCCCAGCGCCCAATCCCTGAGGGCAGCCTGGGACTTCTGGAGGCCTGTTATGCTGGTGTTGCCTGTGCCTTCTGCTTTGCTTATTCATTTTTTTCAGCAATCCCCTACAAAAAGCATCTCCAGAATCAATGTGCAGTTAAAATTTAATTTTAATTTTTATTATCTCTAGTAATTTGGAATTTTTTCCACCTGGAGGAATTCAGTGCCACCCCTTTGCTGCATGTGCACTTCAGTGTCAGATGCCTTTCTGTCAGTCTGCACCTCTGCTGCCATCTACCCTACAGCAACAACATGTAATGGAATGCTGGTGGGAAGGTTCAGCCTCTACTGCCATACATTTTGTCCCTGTGACAGGGAAGATATCACTATCTCCTATTCATAACAGTGAGTGGCTCTTTTTTGCCTCTGGACACTTCCCGCCAGGTGTAACTTCAGGCGTTCCTTTCTGTGTGCCTGTGTTTTACCCGTATTTCTATGGAGTCTGGGACTCATTTTTCTAGAGAAAGGAGAGTGATTCTACCCTGTAAAGCCATTTGCTCAATTAGAGGTTTTAAATAATAGCCCTACTGTTATGTGTGGCAGAAGGTAGGGAAGCTGCCTTGCAGGCACATTGAATAGGCCATCAGAGCTGGGGCATGCTCCCAGATGTCGGAATAGCCATCTGAAAAACAACCAAACACAGTAATTGTCTGGCCCTGCTTCTCTTTACCCAGTCAATGAGTGGCAGCCACTGGCACAAATACTCAATAGATGCGCAGTGGGTGACTCTCATTTTTCTGATCCACATTGCAAGGGGCCCAGGAATTGAGAGTTTTGCTGCAAATGGGGTTTCAGCTGAATTAAAGCAGGTTGCAGAGAAAGCAGGGCAGTGAAGATCACTTTGTTGTTGTTTTGTTTTGCCACCTGATGAACATTGTGTATAGGAAGTTGCTGTTCACAATCCACCAAACCCTTTTCGTGTTTGGCATTTATCATGGTTTGTGCATATGTGTTGAAAACCTTCCCCAAGCATGCCTGGTTTGCATAGCTGCAATATGGCTTTGATTTCCCACAGGAATCCCCATCTCTCATTTGTCTGTGCTTTTACATTTCATAGTAAGCATTTGTGCTGTGGCAGGAAGTTAAGTCCGTATGTCTATGTTCTGTGCTTGTGTAGCATCCAGCGTGGCAAGGCTGTGTGTAAGTCATCAATATAAAATTTTGTTTCCCAGTTTTGTGGGTTTTGATGAAGACTTTCAGAACGGAGAATCTCCAAAAATTTATCTTAATTTTCAGACAAAATTCTTACTGAAATCAGTTAAGAAGGTCTGGGTGGTTATTTAGGTACCTGAGTATGAAGTCAGCTTTAAGTACTGAGATCTGCCAGGGCTTGCTCTCATACGCAGTGCATTGAGCTGCACCCATTGCTAATTGCATAATAAATCAGTGCAAATTGCAACGTTGTGGTGCTTTGAAATGGCCTTAGCAAACCTGTGTCTTCTGCTTGGCAAGCAGCAGCTGCCCTGTGTGAACCCACCATTCAGCTGCTCCCGGGTGCCTCAGCTCAAGTCAGTTACAAGTAGATAAGAAGAAACCAGTAGAAAAAATATGCACTGCTGGATTGATAAACCAAGGATCCATGGGATTTAAGAGCACCCATCCTCTTGATTCCCATAGTAATGAAGCATTTCAGTTGCTTAAATAGTCTTTAAAACTTCCCCCTGAGGAAAAAGCTTGTTTTACCCCTTGTGAGGTTTGCTGTCTCCCTTCAAACAAAAGGGCTGCTCTGAAAGTAGTGCATCCTATTTTATGATGTGCTGATGATGTCAGAGGTGGATGTTGGTGGTATGGTGGCAGTGGTTAAACCTTTCCAACAATATTCCATTATGTTTTGTTCCTGTGCAGCAGAGGGGCAGTCTGACAAAATGGTGTCTGACATGGAAGTGCATATGGAGAAAAGGTGTGATTGAATTCCTCCATGTAGAAACTCACTGACATTCATTGATGCTTGCTGATCATTAGTGGAGACCACCTAGTGGATGTAAGCATAGGTGAGGCAGTGGGTGGGGCATTTCAGCAGAGCTGACTATAACATGTTAGACAAGGCATGTTCCAGATGGCTCTTAGTAGAAGTGCAGCATGCAGGCTCTTTTTTGTTCACTGCTGGCAAAAACAGACAGTGGTGGTGGCAATGTTGAAAAATAGCATTTTGTAGCTGAGAATTTGCTCTATCAAACAGTGTTATTGTGCTCTTTGCATCTGTTGTATTTTCTATAGAAATAGGAGGCATTACCTTCAGATCAACCTACAAAAATGGAGCTCTTGGAAATTAGAGGTAAGGAGTGGACTGTACCTTGAGTATAATTGTCCCACATATTATACATACCTCTGCCTCTTTCTATAGTAGGAAAGACCTCTATCAAGTGGTCAAGTACATTCATACAAACAGAGGCTGCAGCTACCTAACACCTTCAGGACAACGTGTGCCAACCACATCCTGTCCCAGGAGCTGTTGCTATGATGGGGGTGATGGTGTGTTGCAGTGCACTTGCAATAAGGTTTCATTTGTAAATAATCTAGCAAGGCTATTTTGATTTTCCCAATTTATTCTTGAAAGGTAGATCTGCCCTGCTGGGCTGTCAATCACTGGGCATCTAGGGATGTTTCCATGCTTTGGTGATCATCAGATGAAAAAAGGAAAAGGAGGATTGCAGCAATGGTTGTGTGTCAGTCCACAGGGATACTGTCCTTGGTGCGTAAAGTATAGAGGCCTTTATAATATGGTAAGTCACTGCAGGGACTAAGCATGTCTGTCAGAGTCAGATTCATATTCCATGAGATTCTGAACAGACAGGAGGCAAAAACCTAGCCATTGTCTCACTCAAGTCACTGAGAGGTTCTGTATGTAAGCTGAAGTCCCTTGTGTGCAGAATGGTTTTCCAGTCCCCTGATGAACTTAAGCATTTCTCAAACAGATGCAGGTTCTGTCCTGAGGTTGTGCAAAAGTCAAAAGTGAGCTTTGATGGTTTTTTTTAATCAAATCAATCTAAATATTTTTTTCTTGTTAAATGTTCTGATGAAAAGCTGTTTTGGTAGAAAGTCTCCAGACAGCTCTATCAATAGTCAGTGATGAACACTCCTACCTTCTGTAACTTAAATATTGTTAGTGTATCAAGGACTTGAAGTTACTCAAGTGCTCAGATTGTTGTGGGCTTTCTTGTTTCAAAAAGCAGTTTTTAGAGTCTGGGATTTTCTTCACCAGATCCTGCCTTGTTCATTCATTCAGTAGATGAGTACTTTTGTGTGTGTCCTTAGGGCTTTATAGATGGAGAAGAAACAAGTATTTCAGAGGGTCAATTATAAGCAAGCATGCTGGAAGAGAATTTTTCTCCATGAGTTTCAAAGTGAAGCATAGCTTGATTTATTAGAGTTTATCCTTATTTGTTACAAATGTTTTTCTATTGCCCCTATTAGTTGGTGACACTGTTTTTGCAGTAAATGAACTGACATGTGAAGGTAATGACGACAAGGGGCTGATATTGGACGGTGAGGGGGAAGGGGGGCTCGTTGCAACAACATGCCCTGCTGAGGTTGATCCAAGGACACCCATCAATCAAAATGGTGACGGCAGCCAGGGAAATTTAATTGGAGATTCATTGAACCTTTAATGATGTGACAAAGAAAAATAAGGAGGCTAAAAGAGGCTTCTGGGCTTTTCTTCCTCCTCATTCTGCCAGTTTTCAGAAGGAGAAGGGGACCGTGGGATTGCCAAAGGCACCTCTTGTCATTGCATCTGGAAGAGGTAATCATCGTGCTTTAAAAGGGAGCAAAGTGTTTGGAGACGCGTGTATATATATTTCATTGCTTCACTACAGAAAGGAATTTGACAAAGACCTTTTCTTTAACTCGTGTGGTAGGCCTACCTGCCTCTTGATCGTAATTGGAAGTATTAAAAGAAATGCTAACAAGATACACGTGCCCTGCATGAAAATGGGGTAAAACTGTCTATGTAGTTGCTTGGGCAGTGTTCCCCACAGAAAGCTTTATTCAAATCCTTCTTTCTCCTAATCTTGTTTTATCACCGACAAACACGTCAAATTACGTTTGGGAGCTTGCAATCTGTTGTAACTCAAGTGCTGAGTTACGGGGCTTGTAAATGACAGGATAGATAAAACGCTACTTTTTTTTTTCTGAGCTGCCATTTAAAATTAGCATGGGTGCTTAGTGCAGATGGATAGCTTCTGTTGTTTAGTTTTTGCATACATTTCCATAAATAATACGTTAATATTATTTTTGTGGCAATGCCCGCTGTTTGGAGGGGACTCTGCAGATGCAGGGAATCTGTTCTTTTTTGTCTACCTGGCAATTCTCTCTTCCTTTGAATATGGCACGTAAGAGCTCGCTCTTTGGTTTGGGAGGGCTTTGCTGGGAAAAATATTTACTGTGCTTGTGATCTTACTCATCTTCTCCATTGACTAGGAAAGCCTCTGCTCCCACTTCCTCTTTCCCCCTCCCCATTTTGCTTCAGATTCCTTATTCCGCTGTTCAGACCAGGTTAAAAGGCAGCAAAAGGTGAGTTTTATCAGGGAACACTGGAGGCCTATTTTATCTACATCTTCAAATTCTCTTTTGAGTCTGGTCCCACCACAGGGGACTGAGCCATTTTTATGTGTCCTGTCTCTGTCAAAGTCCTGAAATGCAACAGCTCCTGCAAACACATAAATATTGATGTATTTGAAGGGTTAAATATTTGTATAGGTAGCTATCTGAAGGGCTAAGTATTGTCGTGGACCACAACCCTATCACTTGTGCATATACAGGCTTTAGGGTGACGATGGGAAGTTGCTTTGTCAAATATATGAGGGTGGGGGCAAAATCAAAATATAAAGGGGAACCCCCCCCATCCTTGTTGCAGTGAGCTGAGAAAGGCTGATAGGAACTGATCTGGAGGTAGCATGTATGATAACACACACCGTGAGATGGGATTCAATAATCCTCATCTTATCTCCTCTTTTTTCTCAAGCTGGCGATGTGCATCAATAATTAAAGTGAATGGCAAGCTGTGGTGCCACCCTGACCTCTGGGGTACCAGTTGCCATTAATAATAATGCAGACAGACAATACAAGGTTTTAGCACCACATTGATACAGGCAGGGAGAAAAAAAAGAGGATAAAGCCAAAGGAATAAGGCAAACTCCTCTGTGTCATCTGGGTATCCTTTCATGCTGATCACTCCCTTCATGCTCCTTGATTCCAATTATTCTCTTTACAAGCAGGAATATTTGTTTAATTATGCTGTGGGATGGGAGGGGGTAGGAAGAACAGGTTTGGATCTAGCAACTCTTTTCTGAATCTTCTGTAGCTGTATTTGCTTAAATTTGTATTTGTATCAGTTCTCACCTTGGGAAACTCAGACATCTGTGAGAGGTAATACTAGACAAGTCTGCATTAAAGCCTAGATATTATTCCTAGGGATGAAAATGATGGATGGAGGGACTTACAAGGACCTTTGCTGCTGCCCAGGCTCTGCTCTTTCTTGAACCAAATGAATCTTTGCCACCAGTTTTGGTGACTGCTGGCCTTAGTGAGAGTCCGAAGTCTCTCATGGCAATGTCCCCTGTTGTTCTTTAGTTCAACAAAATGCCATGAACCTCTCATACTACATGAGTAGAAATGAAAAATTTCTATTGGGTAATAATGCAAGTGTACCAGAAATAATTATTGTCAGAACTGGAGCTAGAGATTTTTGTCTTGCCTTGGAAAAAAGGGTTTCACAGCTCGCCTTCACAAGCACAGCCCACTTTGAGAGGCCGCCTTTGTTGTTACGCTTTGCTAGGATATTCTGAGCACCAATGGGACCATGCAAGCTGTCACCTGTTGGCTGTTCCAATAGCCTTACCATTTGTGCATTGCCTAACAAGTCTCTGGAAAACGTATTCATAGTCAATACAACCTTTGTAGAGGTTGTAAATGTTTAGTCACACTCCCCTTCTCCAAACTTTCATGAATGTATAGCAGTGTCTCTTTCATTTGACTTGCAGCCTATCCATGCTCTTCTTGAAATTGTATTCCCCCTCTCATTCCGTTTCCCATTTGGTAATGCTTCCTACTGCCAGCACGTTCTTTTACATTTAACAGTTGCCCTTGAAATGGGATTAGGCTTTTATATGCATCTGCCTTCAGATTTGTGAGCAGAGATTTCGGGTATTATGGGGTGTTTAGGGCCACCCAGGGTTGTGCCCATGTGCACGGGAGTCTCTCAGCACACAACTAATGTTAATCTGTTTCTATGAGTTGTGCGCTCTTCATCTGCTTTTACCACCTTGATTAGCTTTCAGAAACTCAGATTATCACTAACCTTAAAACTGTTTTCTGTGAGTTTTTTTTCTTTGGAAATATCATTTGCTCTGGCTCTTTCAATGTCCCTGTAGCTTTGCGCTTAGGTCAGCACAGTCCATTTTTGCTCATAGCTGGTCTTAGGGCCACAACGCAGTCATTACCGCTGGTACTACAGCAAGCCTTGTGTGTTACTTGGCCCCTGGATTCATGCTGCAGGAAAAATGTGCACAAAGGAGGAGCGATTTCTGAAGATCGCATGGCTGGGAAAGGTAGCCCCAAGCACAGTTTTTTCAGAAATGACTTTGCCTCAAAGCTCCATGTCCCATGAGTCCTGCAAACTTTGGAGGAACGAGGATCATCATCCCTTCTTTGCCATTTTGCTCAATCTCTAGTTAATTTGATCTCTATCTGAGTGCACCAGGGAGAGAACATCTATTAAACAATAAAATAGACTGATTGTGATGTATTTTCAACCGCTTTGGGGGAATTCTACAAAATTAAGTATCAGAATTGTTTTTCTTATTGGCAACTATTGATCTCTGACTGTGCCAGTTTCTCTCATTAACACTTTTATTACCTTGTCAATCACAGCACAACCTGTGCTAACCAGAGGCTAAAAGGATTTACCGTTATTAACAAAACTGTCTGGTGCCTCAGAGCAATAAAAACAGCTGAAACCACTTGGGGGAGGGAGAAGTCTGCTGAGATTTCAGTGGCATTTTAGTCTGGAGACTGATTCAGAGGAAAAAAAAAATCCATAAAATAGGAGCCAGTTTCTCAGCTGATGCAAATAATCAAAGCATGTTAGAAGCATCAGAGCCATAGGGACATCTGTCTGCAAGTAAATGTCCAGGCAGAAATTCAGAATCATATCTAAAAATACAGAGTCTGTGGGACAGAAGCCTGGTAAATGAGGCAGCCTGCAAACACTGAGTCAGTGCCTGCTCAAGCAAACATGCAGTCCAAGGGCTGCAGCTAGTTTCCATGACCTGGGGGTCCAGTTTAGGATATTGGTAACTTAGTAAGTCAGTCCCTGTAGGTGAGCAGCTCCCTACAGATTGAAAAAGAATCTTTTAAACTTTTGCAATTCACAAAAATGGGTTGCTGTGAGTAACCGGGGGAATGGCTGTTGACAGGGATTGCCTGGGCGCTGTAATGAAGTCAGGGACATCTGGTGTGCACATGATAGCATAGAGACAGCGGGCGAAATAGCAAGGTTGCTGCTTGTGCTTTTCAACAGTAAGAGTAAAAAGTCCATTTCTTCTCAAAAGCATTCTGAGGTTGGTGTTTTGATGACTTGGTCGTCGGCGTGACAGAAACAGAAATATGCATCTTCAAGGCACCCTGAAAGCTGACCTTAAAAAATGCAATGGAACATAGTGACCCTGTCAGGTCTGACCTTCATCATGAGTGCAGGAAACCAAACTGAACCAATGCTCTCATGATAACCTCTGGGGGAGGGCTCTCACTAACAACTTCTTGTAAGAAAAGACATGTTCTTTTCCTAGGTCTTCTTTTACTCTTGAACAGCTTCGAAGTTGCTCTTGTTAAAAATCTCTTTTTGTAGTCAGCTGTGCTGTAACATTTATAAATAGAAGTCTGCATCCTTATTCTCAGTTTCCAGGTAACAAAATAGAAGTCTTGAGCTCTGGCATGGCTTGTCATCAGGCTTGAGCCTGATGCAGGAAGATGCTCTTTTGTACTGGCAGTGGGAGAGCTCTGTATCGCAGAAGAGTGAAAGTGATAGGAATAGAGGGTCCCAAAATGAGAATTTAGCATCCCTCAATAGGGATGAGTGCACTGCTGGCTTACTTTCTTAGAGTGATATTTCCAATGTTGGTTGTGTTAAAGAACCAAAACGCTGGTACACTTGCGATGATCCTGGTGTCACTGTTGAACTCTGCAGTGTTACTACAAGCATTTGATTTCTCTGGGGGAATCCTCTCCCCTTGCTGTTGCTCCTAAATGGGCAGAGGTTCAAGGTTTGGGTTTTTTTGTTTGTTTTTAAATGGCAGCTAAGGTCCTCTGTCACTATTTCCTCTTGGCTTTGTCATTGGAACCTGTTATTTTTTTTAACCATAATCTAGAATTTTTGTCATTTCTCCTCACCTTCAAGGTCACCTAGACACTTAAGGGATGCAAGGCTGCTCACCAGAGTAAGGAAGCAATTGACAAAAGGCACAAGATGGGTGAAGACAGCCATTAAAATCCAGTTCTGGCTCTAAATATAGCAACTTTTCCATGCCAATCTCCTGTAATTTGCATGTTGAATTAGCATCTCATTAATATCTTATTAGGGACACTGGAAACCTAATGACAAAAACAAACGCAGCATGTGCAAAGAAGAATAATAGGAGGAATGAACTGAATAAAAGACTTTTTTTCTTCCCCTTGTGAGTATTCAAATGAAGACTCAGCTGCACTCTATCAGCTCATTTGTGGTTTCTGATCGCCTTGGTGGCAGGAGGCTGGAGGTGCCCTCATCACACAAACAAGGCCAAGGGATAAAACCCCAAAGGATGTCAGCAGACTCTCAGTGGCTGGCACACCTGTGCAGCTGCACCATTCACATGCAAAGTACTTTTTAGTGGAGGTTCCCCGCGGAGCCCATGCCAGCTTCCCAGGATTTTGAGGAGAAAGGCATTGGGACCACAGGTCTTGAACTGTGGCTTTCAAAAATACACCCTGCCCCAAAAGGTGCGGAATAAAGGTGGAAATTAAGCTTTTCTGGGATCTAAGCTTCATTCAGGAATTTCTCTCTTTCTGAGCTTACCTCTATGTAGTTGTCTCAGAGTTCAGAGCAATGAGTGCTGCTACCGCAGCTCATATAAACTCTCCCCAAGTGACCAAGCGCTTTAGTGCTCACCGCATTCCTGTCACTGATTATGCAGTTAAAGTGCTCCCGTAATAAGGAGCCAATTAGATTACCTCCCCCCTAGAAGCATACTGCAGCTGCAAAATTGATATTGTATCATTAGCACCTTTCCTTTGCATCATCCCAGGGAATGGAAACTCCAGACTGAGAGCAACTTACTACTGACAGCTCCTCATAGTTTTGTGGGTGAAAATTGTCTTTCTGGATAACAGAAGAGAAGTGGATTTAAAGGTTGCTGCCTGTGCTTTCTGCCATCTGCAGCAGGGAAATGCTGCTGGTACCTGTAAGGCCAGCTCTGGCTGAGCCTGAAGTCAGAGACTCCCTTTATCTCAAAGGAAAAAGGTCTCTGGAAAACGTGAAACTCAAAAGCAGAAGTTAAGATGTTTAAGGAGAGATGGGGTAGGAAAACAGAGTGTGCATCAGTAAAAAAGCATAGTGGTCTGTAGACTGCAGGTGAGTTTTGCTCTAAAGGCAGGATCAGGCCTCGGAATACATAAGGGAAGGACTATGAGTCCCTGCTGCTCAGCAACCAGTAGTGCCTGGCATATGGACTGGAACTTGGATTTGGAAGGTTACAGTCAGAAATCCAGCGTGTGAAAGGGAACTTAAATACTTATAAATTCGGGAAATATGTGAAAATGATCCTCCGGGGACTTGAGTGAGCTGTTTCTCATCAGATTTAGCTGTAACATATTGAATTACATAAAAAACAAACGCAAACCACTGGTAATACAAACTGTGCAGAGCATGGAAATGGTCTTCAGTTCCTCTTTATAAGCACATTACAAGAAGTAATTTGGGTCTGCATTTATCTGGACTGTGAGTTCTTGGCTGTTGGTGCTGCACAACCAAAAATGAGTTGGTTTAAAACTGTTTTGAATCCCTTTGCTGAAAGAAGATCAAGGGAATTGGACTGCATAGCTCCCAGCCTGGTGTCACATGAATGGAGGGCCCCTTGGTGGTTAAGCTCTCCTTCTATCCCCAAGCCACCATGTAGGTCCAGTCCCAACCATTACACTTATCCTAGAAAACTCTCTAGTTGTTGTTTGATAGAGTTGACAAAGGAGGTGTGTGGTAGTGTGCGCAGAAGTTTGTTACCCCCCTGAGCTGTGCTGCTTGGCATCTTACTTTGCGTACATGCTGGTGAATCTTGGCATTATCACTTGATCTCACCTTGTGCCTCGAAAGCCTTTGGGCTAGACGAGGAATAATTTGATAATGGCTAATGTCCTGGTGCTGTGGAGAGGTTTTCACCTTCTCTGTTCATTTCCACTGCTGTGATAAGACCCCGATGGGGTGGGTGGCCACTGCTGCTCTGTGCTGCTCCCATTGAGCAACCTTGCCATAACAGGAGTGCTCTTAATTTTCAATTGTCTGACCTTGGGAAAAAAGCCCTCCCTGGCCTTTCTTACAAAGACAACGCAAATCCAATTACACTACTCAAAACATCTTATTAATTTTTCCCTACCGTGGCCTCTAGCTGTTGGGTCTTTAAGATAGAGCACACACAATCCATTCTGCTTCCTAGCTGCGGTGATATAATGATGAACAAGGTTGAAATAACAGGAAGTTCCACTTCATTACATCACTATTTGTCACCATTAATACTCAGCAGGGAAAAAAAAAATTATATGTGCTGCATAACTTTCCACTTGAGCATAAATACAGTAGAGAGATGGAAGGAGTTTGCTAAATGAAATACCCTGACTGGGGCACTACCAGAGTATGCATTTCTCACCCACATCTTTCACTCTGCCTTGCATTCCCAGGGCACAGAGTTGTTCAAAGGGAATTGAACGGTGAGAGCTGTGAACTTGTGTCTGTCCTGTTCATGGCTGGCCTCCAGTGAGTTGCACAGCACCTGTGAGCATTTACTCCTGCTCTGTGTCTTGCTTGCTCCCTTGCTGTGTCTTTGAGCAATTCCAGTCAAAGACCATCGTGTTTCCAGCTATAGTATATTTAACTGGTAAAAAGAGTTTGGGGAAATATGGGAGATTGCAAGGTGCAGAGTGTCCCTACTTGAAGCTGGGGGTTTGGGTTTGTGGGGACAGCACAGAGCCAGGCACCGTATGAAGGAATGTGAGCGTGTTCTTTTAGCTCCCTGCCTCCTGCTGGGCAAAATGCTTGTTCTTCTTTTCTTCAAGCACTTGAACCCTTGGTGAGTAGATGTGTGGCTGGAGCTGAGGAGTCGTTCCCAGGCATCAATATCACGCTCTTTCAATATGGAATGGTAGCTGAGGCATTGGCACGGGCTCCTGTCTGGCACTTGCTCCCACCAGCATTTAATCGGCTGCTGAGTGAAAATGATTGCTCGATTCCAAAGTAAATGTCAGTAAATCTTAGAAATGAAAAGGAGCATCATGATGGGAATAATTCTTTTTTCCCCCAAAAGCCTATGCATGAGATGGAATAAGAAGATTGCTCTAGCCACACTTGCTGCAGTTAATAGCAATACCATCTTGCCAGGGACATCAAGTGGAGGAACAAAACTACTGATTTTGACAGCAAGAGAAAACACATGGGCAGCTCTGGGCTTGTCCTAGGGCCAAGAGTCTAGGGAGAACACAGCACTGCATTTTTGGCACTCTTCTGCTAGTTTAGCAGCTGCTAGAGAGACAGAAACAGGCACATGTCTCCATGAAAAGCGGGTTCCTGACAAAGAAAAAAGAGATCTTGCCTGCCCCAAAGACTTCTGACCATGACAGTTGCTTCACTTGGTGCTGGCACTGGAGGAGGACAGGCAAATGGAGAGGAGATGCTCTGCTTTTTCCTTAAATGAGTCTCTATACACAACTGACCACAGGCTGGGAAAAGAGGTTTCAAGTGTAGATACCTACATTTTCATTTATCATGATTCAGATTTATGTTGAGGGGTGAAGAGTGATGCTTTTGTGGGAAGGGGATACTCCTGCTCAGTAGAAGTACAGCATGTGTTTCTCTGTAATTTATGAGAGGTTGCAGCAAATTTGGGTTCCACAGTAAGAAGCCTTACATGACTTGTGTCCCGGAGTGAGAGAAAAGTAATGTAACCATGGCAGTTCTTTCACAGTTCTGGCACACAAGTGGGTGCTATAGTGGGAAACCTCTGCAATAAGTGTAGCGTATTGCAGGTGAAAGGATGACAAGGCAAAAATACAGGGTCTGGAACAGACTTGCAATGCTCCCTTGAGGTTAATAGAGCAACATATACTTGTATCTTCTGAGACGCTTAAAAAATGTCATAAGAGGTGATGATATTTGTCTTTGGCAAGGGAGTCAGTTTAAGAAATTCTCTCTTCACTCTTTCTCTTCACTGTGCTGCTGTTTGCCAGCCCTTTGACTAAGGGGGTACAGCTGATGCTGCTTCTGAAGCGAGTCGTGTAGCTACTTCCTTAAAGACTAGAAAAGACAGCAAAACTCAATGGAAGTACTTAGAGTTCCTGATATAATTGCATGAGTGGCTTCAGTAATGAGTGATCGCCTGTCCTTACAGCTCTGGAAAGTGTTGCTTGGCAAGTAGCGAATCCAAGGGGCAGCTGACTTCCTAAAGACCTAGCACTTTTCATCCTGGTACAAGCAAATAAACAAAAAAAAGCATGTCCAGTACCCATCTCTGACATTCCTGAAGAACTTTAAGAAAATTTAGGTACTTTTAGGTCCAGAACAAGTAGCAGGACTACCTTGTCTGTAGCCTATTCTACAAGAAGTATGCCACGGATGGCATTCACTGCTTACATATGGTGTGTTGTGGAATGCCTGCATTTGGGGACCATGGCAGCCAGCCTCAGGCACAGCACACAAGAGTGTCTGTATGGCAGGGGATACTTAGGCTCCAAACTCCTTGTAGGCAAGGTCTTCACTCTGCAAAGGCTATAAGACTTAGAGAGACAAGGTTCTTGCACCAAAGGCATATATCTCTATATATGCAGACAAGCACTGGAAAGCTGCTTGCTTAGAACTGCAACCTCTATGTAGTAGAAAAAATGGAACACTGGAGGATGCTAGTGACCCTTTGCTGTTCTTGGGCTGAGCTATATTTTTTCATTTGATCAGTAATCCAGCTATAAATCTTGATCTTTTATGTCCCGATTTTTGAGGCAGCATGACCCAAACCCCAACAAGGTCCTGCTGTCACTCAGAGCCCTGCCTTCTCCCATGCTGACAAACTTGAAAACACATCAACACATTGGTTGTTGGCATGTGTCTCTCCAGGACTCCTGTTTCCAAAGGCAAAGTGATTGATCCTTTAAGCAGGGGTTCACTAATCAAATTCATTTATTCAGGCTCTGCCTTGCTGCATTCTCTGAAAGAGCAGAGCTGCCTTTCCAAACATATTTTTCAAAGCTCTTTAACAACTTAAGAGCAGCGGTCTGCAGAAGAGAGAAGGAGAACAGATCATTCAGAAACAGAGAGGGGAGGTGCAGTGAATTCTGTTGCTGAAGAGGATCGTATGAGTTCAGGGCAAGATGGATGGACTCTAAGCACTTCTTTGGATCATGCAGCCACTTTGCCAGAGGTGGCATAACGTTGGACATCTGGTCTCGGTCCAAAGTGATATTGATATGCCACGTTGACGGACAACTGGCCAGATGTCCTCAACAACAAGGGAGGTTGTGGCTTTCCAATGTGCAGGGCTTTTATTGAGGAAAAAAGTCCAAACTAATGCACATCTCTGCTCCACTGAAATCTTCCATGAGGTCAACATTGCTTGTAGGGAGATGGATGAGCTTGTGGTACACTCTGAGCTCCCTTCTTTACCAAAAACCAAAGGCAGCCTATCATTTATGGTCCATAGGATTTCTGTTATTGTTGAAACAGTCTTCCCAATTTAGAGGCACCTTGTCTAAGGTGCTGGTCACTGATCTCAGCCCCGCTGAAAACCCTTTGGGCTGGCTTTTGCTATCACCTGACCTTGGATGGTGACTAGCATTTAGTCTTTGAGGCTGTTGTTTCCTGCATGATAAGATAATCATAACAGAACCAGAGCTGACAAGTGGTGTTTTGATGTAAGCAATGAGCAAACAGACAGATCAATAAGTGCTGAGCCAGGCATGCTTCACCTCATATCGTATCGACTTACTGCAAAAATAATGGGGCAA
This sequence comes from Numida meleagris, assembly GCF_002078875.1. NCBI lineage: Eukaryota > Metazoa > Chordata > Aves > Galliformes > Numididae > Numida > Numida meleagris. The sequence goes on along the minus strand of NC_034412.1, from coordinate 56,887,909 downwards.
CAAAATGAAAATGTGTTGTGTTCTATCTGAGTTATGGTCAGTGGTTATATATAATATAACACAATATATTAACTCAGATGGGACTTGCTGTTGAAAAAAATACAAACGGGCAGACACAAAATGTACTGTCTCTAAACGTACATAGCAACACATCGAGATTAATTACTCCGAATATGGGAGGAAACGAAAGCAACAATAAATTTCTATTATTATGGCCATAGAAAGAACGTGAGAAAGATTTATGGCACTAAGAGCAAAATTTCTGTGTCCTCTTAGTCTGACTGTCTAATGTGTGAAAGATTTATGAGGCCAGTGAGATCAAAAGTATTTACAAAAGTTTACCATTTGTTAGCTTTTATTTTTGTTCTCATTGAGGCTGCTTACAAGCAGAGAAAGAATGATACTGGCTGACTGGTTTGTGGGACTTCTGTTATGGGTTGGTTAAAAACATTTCGATCTTAAAAGCTCTGATCTCCAAAAGCCAGGTGACAGCCAGAGTAGAAAGAGGTGCAAGACTGCTCAAGCAGACTTGATGCGTTCAGAGAAGCTAGTCTCGTGGTGGGGTAAGTTAAGGTGCTCTGAGGTGGGGAGGCACTCTCTTGTGCTAGGGTTGCTTTTTGTGCACCAGAGACTCCAGCTCTGCCTTCCCTTGCCTCTGCTGATTAATCATGACGGGTACCCATGGGGGATTGCATCCCGAAGTTGGTGCATGATGCTCACGCTTAAAAAAAATTACGGATAGACGCATAAATGGGGCTGCTGCCAGAAGGAAGGCAGAATCCCTGTGATAATCAGGTTGCGGAGAGAGAAAGGCTATAGGAAACAGTAGACTAGCACACTGCTGACCATTTGTTGTCTTTGAAGTGGATTGGGTGTATCTAGAAAACAGAACATTTCTCAGAGCTGTGTGGGCACCTATCTCATCTCGCAGCAGCAGATAACAAACTGCCTACTCAGGGACTTAGCCAGACAGGAGATGATTATGACTGCTTGGTTAATTGAGATATGGTATGACAGAGAATATAATTTACTTTGATAATAATTATCATTGACCCAGGTAGTTTTGCAAAGCTCAGACAGAGTGCAGAGGGCTGCTCTGATGGATCAGCTCCTTCCAGGAAAGATCCTCTCTAGCTTTATGGGAGCTCTCTGGGCATGCTGCAGAATTTTTCCTATGTTCAATGTAGGAATCCACACATTAAAACAACAACAACAAAAAAAACCAAGAAAACAACCGTAAAACAACAGCATAATATTCTCAAAAAAAACCTTGGAAAATAAGTCTGTAAATCTGGGATGCATTTGCAATGGGTTATGAGGTCAATATATCCCTAGGTACAGAATCAAGTAGACATTGGGATCATAATATCAAATCACAGTGTTCTCTCCTTCGGGACTTCCTGGGGTTTCTGTTCCCTTGTTTTCTTTTTATTGTAAAGCTGGGAAAATCTAAAGTTTTTCTTCATTAAATGCTGCAGTCATAGCTAACATACAATAAGGCTTCTAAACACAGACTGGGAAGGGGGGCTGTTTTAAATCAGGGTGTGGCATTTTATGTAGTTAATTAGGTTGTCTCCAGTTGTTGCTTGAATTTGTCAGAAATTTATGAGATTTGGAATTAAGTTTTTTTTTTTTTGCAGATAACTTTACTCAAATGATTATCAAAATATTTTTGTCACCAGTAGAGCGTATGAAAGTACTACTGAGCAGCCAAAAGCCCAAGATAGTAAAAATATGGCAGAGTTGCAGGCCATTAAAAAAAATTCTGTAATTTGTATATTTAATTGTTTACGAAAAATCCTGTTTTAGAGAAAATACATGCTGAAAAATGCTCCACTAGCTCTTATTCAAAAGATTAGCCAGACAACTCTAAACTTACCGAGATAAATGAGGTGATTCCATTATTTCAAGTCATTCTGGGTAGAAATGAGAGCAGAATTTTGTATAGAGAATAGATTCTGAGTATAAAAATGAGTATATTCAGGCAATCTATCATGATGGCTGAATTTAAAAAAATGACAGAGCACCTGGCAGTGACTAGTGCCTGGCAGTGACTAGTGAAAGGAAGGCCTTTTATTTAGATTTGAGACTTCTATGCTGAAACCTTTTGCTTAAAAAGTGCTAAGTATTATGTACTTCCATGAACTCTGACTGAATTTTCAGACATTTCCATTGCTGTTTGGGAAACTTTGGGAGGAACTTTGTTTTGGAGGCAGTAGAAATCATGTGATTGGTTGCAGTCCTCAACCTGCCTGCGACATATCATGGTACAGTGGCCACAGCTCTGCCTTTTCCTGCTGGCTCTTCCCCATGCAATGCACTTGCAGGATGCTTGAGACAAGCCACAGACCTTCATTTGGCCAGAAAACCTTTGGTGTGTTTGTGGGGTTAATGTACCTCGGGCTTCATTTGGCCTCAGACAGGAATCTTTTAGCTTATGGAAACTGAATGATGCTTAAGGACTTTAGTAGGGTCTGGCAATTTGCACTTTTCAGGATCAGGCATTTTGGCTGTAAAGGCGCTGTGATTCTTTGTACCTCCTGCAATTTGCCCCAAATCCACGGGTCGCAGCACTGGCCAGCAGAGCTCTGTCGCTGTGTTCCCTCCCTGTGGCTTCTTGTTGGGAGCCAGCTAGGTTTACAGTTTGTGCCTGCAGTGGTGGCTGCACTCTGATGCTTTTGCTGAGTCCCACCTTTTCTTGGGGATCAAGCTCTCTGCTGCTCTTTCATCTCCACTCCTTTCATCTTGTGCCTCATTTTTGGATGGAGAGGGAAGTACGCGGCAGGAGGAGGCTGCGAGGATCAAAGATGCCTCAAAGACCTTGAAGTTGAGGAACGCCAACTAATGCATGAGGCCAGAGGGGTGACAGAGGGTACAGCAGGAGGTCATGGCCCAAAGGGGAAAAAGGACAAGGTTTTGTTTCTGAGAGGGGGGAGCAATGTTGGAGGGATGTGCTTTCCTTTTCCAGGGGTTCAAGGATGTGAGCCCTTCAACCTGCAGCTTTGCTGCATACCAAGTGCTTGCCCTGCTCTAAAAGTGCTGGAAACAAAAGAAAAAACAGCACAAGAGAAGCGAATGGGAATAGTTTGAAACATGGAATATCTGCATCCTCATTATTAAAAGAAAAATAAAACAAACCCTTAAAAAGTCAAAGAGGTCTCTAGGGGAGCACTGCTAAGAGAATTAGGCAGGCATCTCCAAGCAGAGATTTATTTTTCCTGGTTTCTTGTCAGCCCTTCTGGGCTGGAATCTCAGCCCACAGCCAGCTGAGCCCTGGCTGAAGCCTCACCAATACTTTTTGTCCATCAGGGCACTGCTGGAGAGGAGAAAGAGATCCGGTGATGATTAAAAGGTGGAATTACCATTTGAATAAATATTAGCACCTGCTAAGGTTAGAATACACCTGACATCTGGGTTTTCTTCCCCACTCTGATAAAAATGTTAGGTATTTTGGGAACTGGGCATGGCTCAACTCCCCCAGTTGTGCACAACACCCATACAATCTTGTTTATATATATATCAAGTTCCTTCTTAAAACTCACGAGCTACTCGCTCCTGGTCTTGCACAGAGCTTAGAGGCACCCAACATTGCCAACATCCCCGCACCTGCTGTCAAGGCTCAAATGTGAGCTAACTCCCTCACATGTGGCCTAAAAACACCAGAAATTTTTGTCCTCGTATCAAATCCAGACCTGATTAGAGATGGAATTTTCTAGAGGATCTATTGATTTTTGCCTCGCTGACGGTACCCAGCAATTTGCAAGTCACACAGCCATCATTTATTTCTGGAGTTTGGCAGCAAGATAACAGTCTCTGTAGGAAGACTGATGTATTAACTATTGGCTTGGTGATGGATAAAATTAATAAGAGCCTTAGAATCACCACAGCCAGATCCTGACCATCTGTCCCAGCTGTAGTATTTTAGCTCTAAGATGGCAAAGCATATGTGCAAGTTGCTAGAACCTTCTTCATTTCAGTTGAAAGCTTTCTGAGATAAGAGATCTTGATTTATTCTCCAGGATTAAAAATAAGAAAAGCTGCATTTTTTTTCTGAAGGATCATCTTTCCCAGGTTTCTTTGCGAGTCCTACGCAAAGTCCATGAATTTAATAGTGTTATGAAGATGCATGTGTTCTCCTGCTTGATGGTCTACATCATCCATTTGAATAGAAATCAGCTTGCCTTAGGAGGAAAAGGTAGATGTGTTGGGCTTGCAGTGGTAATAGTAGCAACAAACATATCAGATCTCCTTGTCTGTATCAAAACAGTGTTGTTCCAGAAACACACAGCCTATGTAAGTCAAAACCTGCTTTGTGTCAGAGGTTTGGAAGGGTGCCCGCTGCATTTGGGTGAAAGCAGCTGATGCTAAGGTACATCCCTGCCATGTGCAGGGCTTCTGCAGGACAAGAGGACAACAAATGGCCGAATCCTGTCTGCCCAGCAATGTGGAGAGGTCCAGACAAACTGCTTATTCCCCAGCACACCAGGCAGGAGAAAAGCATCTGGTGCTTGCCTAAAGCCCCACTCCGGGCAGCTCAGCACAAGGCTTTTCCCACAGTCTTCCAGCTCTGTTGGCTTTACCGTCCTCCTGGTGTCCTGTGGAGAAACGTTGCAACCCTCTTTGCATGCAAATTGTTAACGCATTGTGCATGAGAGCCCTAATTAATACTCTGCTGCAGATAACGATTTTACATTATAGCTATTAACCTTGGCATATTTGAAACTAAATGCCGGCGCATTGGGGAGGATTTTGCGTATGTTGCGTAGTGAAATAATGAATTAAGATTTTGCATACTTAATATATAGATTTTCTTTATTAACTGTATGACTAATGTTAGGGAAAAGAGGCCTGCAGTAGCCTATTGGCTACTCCAGTGGTTAGAGCATTAGCCACGGATTTTGGAGCCTCAGGTTGTTTTTTCTTCACCCTGGCTTCCTGCAGGTCATGTATCCATGTGTGTACAATGGAGATACGAGCACTGCCATCCTCACAGGGACGGATTTGTAAGACCAGATTACATGGAGTGATGAGGTTGAAAGCCTGGCCTTGGTAGGTTTTGTCCAAATGACATGATCATGGGGAGGAGACCTTGCTCAGTTGAGAAGAGTGAGACTTGGAGGCCAGGTGCCACTTGCTGATGGGTATGAGTAGAGGAGTGCATCTACTGCTGCGGGAGGAATGTCCAAGGGCTTTCCAGTCCCTTTCAGCTCGTCCATTGTCCCACGCTTGGTCCTTGAGCAATTTTTAAATGCAGAGTATCCCAGAGTGCTCAGTTCTGGAAACCTGGCCCTTGCTTACCCAGCAGTTGCTGTGATGTGCAGTGGAAAAAGAATGCTTACAAGGCCGCTTTCTTGAGGAAGAGTTTTGTTTCTGATCCAACTGGCAATAACTCTAACTCTGTGTAAACTATTTTATGGATCTGTATAGTCAACAGATCAATTTTATTATACTTGGCCACTGCAGAAAAACTGTAAACTCCTGCTGTTAGTTGATGTCTGGGAAATATGTTTACAACTTTATTCCTTTCTTTTGGTGGCATCAATTTATTTATTTATTTTCTTACCTGATAAAAACTGTGCTGTGCTCTCTCCCGTGCTATTCTATCATGCAGAACTTTTCCACATGGCCAGCTCCAGCACAACATATTGCACTAATGAGAAAGCATTCGCAATTCTAATTAATGACAGGTCTCTTGATTTTCCTGAGCTGGTAAAGTCTCAATTCTCCTTTGTCTTTCCACCGTTAGGTTTTACTGATTTTAAAGGTATTTTATGTAGCGTTCTTGCAAATATCAATTTCCAGCGAAGCCTTCAAAGTGACTAGGAAAGCAAGATTTGCTTTGAAATGAGTTAACCCCTTTTAAAATTATATGGGGTGAATTGGAAGGGGTGGGAGCAGGTTGCTGGTATTTGCAGTCATGGTGGCTGATGCTCTGGCGTGATTCCCTTTGCTGTCTGAGCTTCACCCTGTGACGGAATTAGTGCTGGTACCTTCCCAAAACACGTCCCTCCTGCTATTTAATTGTGTGAGTATTCGGTTAGCGACAGTTTTGGATTATGCAGGGAGTTGGGTTGTGGCAATGAGCTACCCAGGATCCGAATGCTGCTTGGCTGGGAGTGAGGGCTTCTCTATGGGACGTCAAGCTGTTACCTTTTTGCAAGCTGGCACTGACTCTCTGGTAGGATATAATTGAATGGAATGCTGAATCAATTTACTTTAAAAGTCCTTTTAAAAATAAGCATATTTGGAAACACGTTTTTGTGTGATCTAAGCTTCACGTCCTGTCTGTTACAAGGATCAGTGCCAGATGTTTCTAAACCAGATATGGAACTCCCACAGTAATAGATATGGGATAATTTGCCCACAACAAAAGTCTCACTCCAAACTGGCATACAGAGCAGTGCCGAAGCAGGTGTTTTACTATGAGAACCTAGTGGACAGTGAATGCTCTGGAAACACTCATTATTTACTGGATTATGTTAAAACGTACAGCTTCCTGACACGTGTCAGCTCTGCCATGATGAACTGACATTTTCTTTTCCAAAAAAAACCAGCTGCAGAGCCACAGGCTAGATGAGTTGGAAAGGGGACTCTCAAGTGAGATTTGGACATGGGCTGCATTTGGGAGCCTTCAAATCAGCAATGGAGGAAAAATGCAAATCTCCTTTACCTGAGCAGGAATCAGTGAGGAGCACTCCAGTGAGCTTCGGAGCTGCAAAGTCACTTTTTGGTGTGGATTCACACCTCAGCTATTGCTGTGACATCTAGGTAACTCTATTATTTCCTAGTTTCTCTTGGTTCCTATGCAATTTGCACATTCAGGGTCAAGCCTTTGCTAATGACAGCTCCTTGCATTTCAAGGTGGCCGAATCAGCAGGATATATGGCACGTATCCACAGAGCTTTAAAAATATCTCTCTGCATGACATATGCTGTTTGTCCCTGAACACTGGGTAGGTTAATTGTTAAAGAAACATTAATAACGTTAACTGATGGTATGGCTTCCCACTGCCTCTGCCCTGGCAATCTCACACTGGCAAATGGATTAATAATCCTATCGGAAATGAATGTCGTTGCTATGAAAGTAACTCCAAACTAGATAATTTAAGAATAGTTTGGATGATTACTAATTAGATCCGCTGACACAGGGGAATTTGAATTATTCATGACTGGCTGAAAACAGCGGGTAATTCATTTGTGCACTTCTCTGCAACTAATGTGAAAGTTGTTTATTTCCCCCCCCCTACACACACCCAGATGATCTGCTGAAGATGATCCCTCCTTTCAGTGCTGATCATTTCACCACAAAGGAGCACCATGGCCGCAAAGTTAGGAGAAAAAGAGTTGAAAACATAGCTAGAGAATCAGTTAGCATACAAGCTGCACATTGAGACGTGAACTTTATTCTTTATTCACTGATTTTCTGAGGACTGTCTCATAGCTCCTTCTGTCCTAGCGCTGAGCTAAGAGACACAGCCAGCAGTGATGCCTGAGCAAACCAATTTTAGGACTCCTCCTTTTTACCTCATTCCCTGAAAGGGCTGATTAGTTTAAATAGGAAAAAAAAAGTGATGCTAGAACTGGAGGATAAATAACCTCACACACAAAATTAGCCAGCTCGTTCAATACCAAGCTCTGCAGACACTATTGCCTTTATTCATTTATGAGCTTTATTACCTTGATTTTTCATTAAAATACAATAAGTCAGCCTAACTCATAAAACAGATAAAGCTAAGCATAATAGTTCATTTACTATTGATCCATATATGTAACTCACATAAGAAGGCAGCTACTGCTGGCACATGTGAAGCCATACCTAATTGAAAAACGCTCCACAGTCATGAACAGTTAAAGCAGGGAGCTGTGCTCAGTCTTTCCACCCTGGCTCACCAGTGCATTTCTTCCTCTCATTTCTACCACTTTCTAGCCCAGGTCATGTCGGTGTCTCAGATGTGTCTGAGCCTTCGCCAAACGGGCAGCAGAGGAACAACTTGCCTAGCACCACAGACTGGAGCAGTTATTGAACTTGGTCTTGTCAAACAGAAAAAAAAGAAGGAAAGCAAAGGGCTTGAGAGCTGTTTTTGAGGAGATTAGTATGCAAAAAGTAGGACACATGAAGTGTGCCATGTGACAGTGAACATATGAGAGGCTTGCATCTTGCTTTTGGTGAAATACCAGATTCAGGCATTCCTTCCATCTTAACAAGCCAGGGAGGACCTCTGTTCCTCCACTAACGTGCACGTGTGTGTGTGCACCATGTGTATATCCATGGCTAGATAGAATGAGGAAAACACCACGGGCTCAACTGTGCTTGCGCACCAGTTCAGAGACAGATGAAATTCTTAGCATTTTCCTCTTACAAAGTCAAATCTGTATTAGAAAGGAGAGATACTTCAATAGCGTGTAGTGCCTAGAGGGGAAACGTAATGGTGCAGCAAAGTTGTGTCTGAAATGGTGCTGGTTCTACACCTGTTGCTGTGGTTGTAGCCAGCTTCCCACTCCTCAGAAGGCCCCATGACCCCTCCACCTTTGCCCATCTCATGTCACAGCTTAACCCTGGCAGCCACAGGCTTGGATCACTGTGAGTAGCACTGGCACTGGCGGCAAAAGACAGCATGAAAACGCAAGGAAAAATTCACAAGGAAGAAATCACGACATGGCTTGTGCTTAACGCATGTTTCCATTTCCTCCTCCTGGCAAGGGGGAAGGCTTAATTGGCTATTTCATGCTGCTGTCCCTTTCTCCTTGACCCTAGGCCTTGACTGCTGGCATCTCCCCCACATCATTCCACAAATGACAGTAAAAACACCTGATGTGGCAAGTGGGTGCTTTATGAAGAGTGATATGGCATCAATCATAATTAACCCACGTGTCCCTGTAACGGGCTGGGGCAGGCCCCATCGCATCTGGTTTCCTGTTTGAAAATACTTTGGTGTATGTAGGTGTAACAGAAAACAAGCAAGAGACTGATCTCTAGGCAATGGGAGCTGGTAAAAGATGAATTGTCTGTCACTCAGAGAGACGCCCTGGCTGCGGAAACCATCAAGTGCATTCTTAGGGTTTGATTAGTCCTGTTTTCCCCTCACCCCACGCTTGGTGTGTTTGGTTTTCAAATCATTTAGCAGCCCAGCATCTGCTCTCCAAGCCTTTTGGAGAGCACTCTAGAGATGCGAAGCACCTGGCTCCTGCAACCACACAGTTTTACAGCTATTCGTAAAAGCGGGCTTGTTTTCCTTGTTTCTCAAATTAAATGCTACACATTGAGCTTTTCTGACTTGGCATCTGTATATATATCTTTATACATCTGTGAGCACAAATAAATATTTGCCAAATCAGTGCCAAGTGCATTGACACACCACACTAGTACAAGAGGTGCAGTGGTTTTGTATCACTGGGCTGTAAAGAGCTGGAGATTTGGTGCTGATTATTGGTCCTGGAGGCAGAAAGTGGCTTCCTGAGCCACTGGGGTGCTGGGACTGGGGCTGTCCTTCATGCTGCCTGGATAGTGCTGAGTGCTTTTGGTTTCCTTTGCTCTTTATTTTCCATCTACATAGCAATTCCTGTTGGTAGCAGAGATCAGAATCTGTGGCCATGGCGTGGTGCGGGCAGCACCATCAAACACGATTCTTCTGGTTAACACTTCTGATGAACAGCTGGTGCCTGGTGTGCGCCACAGACACCTGGGCATGTTGGTGCTGTATTTTCCTCCTTCTGCAACTTGAGCATTAAATCGGCCCCTCCACCTCCTGATTTTCAGCTGTAGACTGTTGTTTAATGATTTTTTTTAGCCAGCCTTGCCCCTTACAGAATCCCAGTGTTACTATGGTGATGTGAGGACCTGTCACAGCACTCACTGGTGCTGTAAGGCATACAAAAAATGCGCTACAGAACCCTACTGAATAACTTGCAGAATAGCAAGGAAACTCTTTGTTTCCTCTTCCCTAGCTCTTGAGATGGACATGGAGACAAGCTGTGGTGGTGCGCAGACCGTGCTTCTGGGCATGACGTGATACTCTGTAAGTGATTCATGTGAAATTCATGGAAATGGTGGAGTACTGCCCAGCAAGAGTTATACGTGTTGGGCTCTGGACCTTTTTTAAACATAACCAGTCAGAGCACAGATAAGGGAATGCAGTGCACTTAGGGATTTAATTCATATTAAATTCAGAGCCTGAGCAACCTTTGAAAACAGTGTACAACTCCAAATCACTTAGGGACCCAAACAATTTTGCTTGCTTTTAGGTCAGAAGCACGAGCTGTAGGCTTATTCTGTTCTCTGAATAGTAACCTTGCTATGCATAACACATGCAGGTCTCTAAACTGGAATGGTATTTTCTAACCTTGCATCTCCCTCCAAGCTATCGAGATAATTGCGTTCTCCTAATGTGCTGTACTGGCTCAGTGCAGTCAGAGTTGTTCAGGCATTTTAACAAAATTTCTGCCCACTACAATTGTGTGCTCTCTCTCTTCCTCCTTCCAAATTGCACTTTGGCTGTATTAAGAGTTAAACCGGTAGCTCTCTTGGACTTGCCATGATAATAAATCTAATAACGTCCTGCTAACAGAGCTAAATACCTCATTTGAGGAAAAATGAAGCAATGTTTTTCCCTGAGCTGTAAAATATGTTGAGTGATTTCATTTCCTTTGTACGGAACATTAGGGCTTGGCATAATCCTCGCTCGCTCCAAAAGAGCATGAAAGTTGTCTCCTGCGTGAGAGCTCCATTTGCCTTGCTGCCAGTTACCTGCTGCACACTTGGTGCTGCTTGGCCTGTTTCCAGCCATAGCATGTGTAGTTTTCCCTCTTACTAAGGAGAAAAGAAAACAGGTCTGTTCTGGCATTCAGTTGCAGGCTGTAAAATTGAAATTAGCATTCAAGACACAGCCGTCTCTACCTACAAAGGCCACCTGCACCATTGATACTTTGCTTTCAGCCATGTCCTTCAGTCTGCCAAATGGGAGACAAGTTATCTGGCCAGGTCCTAAAATGAGGGATAAATGAAATTTGAGTAGAGACTATGAGGTGCCAAAAGAGCAATTTTTAAAAATTTGAATGACTGTCCTTAGGTCTCTCTCTGAGACTCTTTACTTTTGATGTACGTAAGCTTACAGCATGGCAGTGTGGAGAAGAGAGAACTTATTTGGGAAGATTCTCAGTTATTTCATGACTATCATGTCTGAAGTCCCATAAAAGGAAAGGTTTTTTGTTTTTTTTTTGTTGGTTTTTTTGTGAGCTGATGGGGAAGGATGCAAGCAGCATTTTGCATTCCTCTTTATCACCTCTACAATTTAATTTGTCTTCTTAAAAAAAAATTTAAAAGCAATTAGGAGCTTTTTAGGATTCATCTTCTAGGACTCACTGTGTAGAACACCCCAAATGAATGCTGGCTCTCATTTCTCTGCATACAAATCTGTTAGACTGAGCAAACAACTGACTGTGAGTTTTTTATATTGTTTATATCAACATACAGATAAAAAAAATAGCAAAAGTGGTATTATATGTATTATAGAAATAAATACATCTGTATTATTTCATCCCTCTGCTCACGACTTGCAAATCTGTTATTCTTTCAACAAATCCTCTTTATCTCTTTGTTGGATGCTTTGCAACCTTAAATGGATACCTGTTTATGTATGGATGTTTATGCTCTCTAGTCCTTAGTTTGGTACCTTTTCATCTTATTCCTGCAAAATCAATTCCAGTTTCATGGACTGGACTGCATTCTTTTACTTCTATTGCAAATTGTTATAAGCATAAATATATCCAGACCTCCATATCTGTGGGTACATGTGCATCTGTTAAAGTTCTCCTAAACTGCTTTCTTCACTTCATCCTTCACACTTCAAATACAACTACATCTTTGAGCCAAACAACTTCTGTTCTTCCTGGATATAATTTACTTGATGTTTCCTACATATCATGAACTTTTTTCATTTCTCCAAGGTGCACAGAACTTTGCGTATCTCTAAGTCTTTTATACTGATTATATACGGATTGCTTAAATCTGGAGGACCTAAAATAACAATCTTTAAGCACTGCTTGGCTTTAGCACAGAATGCCTGTAACACGTCTGTGGGCAGATTTGCACTAAGATGTACTAAAGGAGATGAGAGGTTGCGGTTGTGGTGTTTCTATGTGAGCTACTGTGTGTTGCATGTCTCCTTAGAAAAGGTGTGGCTGAGTGGCAGGAAGGAAAGCTTCCAATTTGTGCTGATTATAGCAATTGATAATAATAATAAATTGATTCTAATTAGCGTGGATGCAATCATTTCCCACCTGTAATGAAAGAAGATGCCTAGTTACTTGGATAAACATACTAGAAGCCAAGTGGAAGACCTGTTTTGTTTGCATGTTCACGTCTTGCTGCCTGAAGCAAGGAGATCTGGAAGGTGCTGGCTGATGACTGAATATATTATAAGTATTTTGCACTTATTCTTTACCCAAATGTCTATGGAAAAATACATCCCTTTATAATACAGAGTGTTCGAAATTCATGGTTCCCTTAGAAATAATTAATAACGTACACTTATTAAAAATTGGAATAGTTTCCATAATTGGGAAAGAAATCCACTACATTTTTTCTTATCTCTTAGCATTGTTTACGGCTCTGTGATACCATTTTTATCACCTTACCATGATCAAACCATTTAATTCTGAATAATTCCACAGAATGCATTTCAGCAAATATAAAAGCAAGGAGATGTAAAATTTTTGTAAGAAAGAGTATATACATCTCAAAAAGATTTGTGGGTTTTTTGAATTCTCCCAAAGCACAGGATAAATAATGATGCTGTTGATTTTTTTTTCAGAAGATGGATCTCAATAATAACCTCCCCCCCAGTTTTTACTACTGCAATAGCAGTCAATATTTGCAAGAAATGCATATATTGGTTCAGTTATCCCAAATTCTCACAATGCCTTATTTTCAACATGAATTGAAGTAAGAGAAATACATAGGTTGCTCCAAAAGTAATACCTCCAGCTACAAAGAGCACAACAACACTATTTGATAGATCCAATTCTCAGCTACAAAACACTGCTTTTCAACACAGTCACCACCATTAGCTCTACATTTTTGCCAGCTGTGAACAAGAGCCTGCACGCTGCACTCATAATAATCTGCACCAGTAGTGGTGACCCACTGTTTCACAGCTGCTATTATGGTGTCATTGCTAGGAAAGTGTTGCTCACACAGTCCATCTTTCATCAGCTCAGACAGAAGTCAGAAGGTGTAAAATCCAGACTATACAGTGGGTGTGATAGAACAGTTCAGCCAAGATTGTCAATGTGCTCCACATTCTTCATACTGGTATGGGGCCTGGCATTATCATGTTGCAAGATAAAAGTTGCCTTCTTCTCTGGTCTGACTCTGGAAGTTCGAGCCTTCAGCTTAGTCAGCATCATAATGTAGCAGTCAGAATTGATGATTTGTCCAAGTTCCAGGAAATCCAGAAAGATCACCCCTTTCCTATCCCAAAAGACAGAGCGCATCACTTTAACCACTGAGGGCTGCTTCGTGAACTTATTCTTCAACGGGGAATTCGCATGTCACCACTTCATGGATTACCATTTTGACTCCAGCTCACGGTGGTCACACCACATCTCGTCACTGCTAATGGTGCAATCCAGGAAACTGTCACCTTCAGCCTCATATTGGTTCTACAAGTCCTGATAAACTTACATAAGGTGTTCTTTCTGTTCCTGTGTGAGCATTCGTGGGACCCACCTGGCAGAAACTGCGATATTCCAATGTTGCCACCATAATTTCCCAAGAACTGAAGTCAATATTCAGCTCCGTACAGTTTCCTGGTTGTAATCTGCTGATTGTTGCAGGTGAGCTGATGAAGACACTCCTCATTTCGTGGTGACAGATGTGCATGGCCATCTGGAGCACGGCTTGTCTTTCAGATTGCTGTCATCAGCTGTAATGCATCACCACTGCCTCACTGTGCTCACATCCACTGGTTGGTCTCCATCAACGTTCAGCAAGCATTGATGAAGATGTCAGTGGGTGCCACTGTTTCCACATGGAGGAATTCAGTGCCACCTCTTTGCTCCATACACACTTCCACATCAGACGCCATTGTGTCAGACTGCCCCTCTGCTGCCATCTGTCACACAGCAGCAACACGTAACAGAAGACTGGTGGGAAGGTTCAACCTCTACTGCCATACTAACAACATCCGCCTCTGACATTGTGAGCCAACGCAATAGAACAGAAGGCATTACTTTTGGAGCAGCTGTTGCATACATTGAAATTTAAGAATTTGCACAAAGCTTATCTCCATAAGAGCTCTCCAACTTCCTACTTCTTATGCCAGTCCGCTTTAAAGGTTGGGTCCTTTACTATCCCACGTGGGACACTATATTTTTTCTTCCCCTGTTACCTGATTGCCTTGCAGTGCTACCTGTGGCATCTCAGCACTGACTATGTTCCTTATGCAGTTTGTTCCAGTGCAGAAGACAGCGCCATACTCCAGCTCCCTGTTTTTCTCTATGACATGACTTAGCTTTTGGGGTGTCCTGGCCTACCAGGGCAATGTAGCGATGGATACAAGAGGGACAGATCTGTCCTGAAGTATTCCTGCAGCTCCCTGTTTCATTTGTATTTGCTGTCCTGGTGGGAGCCTGTTTCACAGAGATGGGAAAACACCAATCTACACAACATTTAGGGGTCTCTGATTCCCATTTGAAGTCACTTGGGAGTTAGTTCAAGGCCAAAGCAATTTCCCCCCAAAATGTATGGCAAACCAGGGAGCTGTTAATTTCTTGAAATCTGTTAAAGGGGACTCTGACCTTACATGAATATCACCTCTTGCTCCTCAGCTGCAGGTTTAAAGAACAAGGGTCTGCAGGTCAGAAGAGCTGAGATATTGCTCATGTACAGACTGAGAGTTCTGCTGAAGGGAATAGGCTGCAATTGGCAGCGAATTTTCACACTGTGCAAAAAAAAAAACCTTCTGAGATTATTTCTCTCAAAATGTGGAGATGAGGAAGCACAGAAAAACTCAACAATCACCAAACCCAATTTTTTGTTTCCCAGAAAAAAGGACATTTTCCCCTGTTTCTTAGCTTTCAGGTGTCATTCATTTAACATTTCAAATATTACTCTGCCATAATAAGCACCGACAATTTAAAAGCAAACTGGCTCTGCTGAGTATCAGTATTTTTATGTAACTGCATGAGCAAAGAGTTCAAGGCTTGGCTCATGGCACTCCTTTTTCCCTTGTATCTCCTCCAAGGGCTGCAAAGCTCTTGCAATGATGTTAGCAGCATTCATTAGAAACCACAGTGCTGATATACATTACCATTTATGTTCTTTTTGGGTAGATCACTAAACTTCGGGCCCATTGATTTTGACTGGAAGGGTGCAGCGCACCACCTACGCTCCCTTATTAAACCATCTTGGCTACATCCCACTGCTGTAGGTTGCTACAATGTCTTTTCTTGTCTTAGGGCTTTTGCTTCTGTTGACAAGCTGTAATTTAGGCTGACATGCCATAATTCTGTTGTGAGTCCTTTGGTGACGAAGTTATTTTTAAGAGTAGTAAGAATCCTTGCAAAATATTACAAAAAAAGGGCTTTACAGAAGCTTCATTGCTGTGTTCACAAAATCTTGCCCATTCCTGTCCATTTTGCTTATTTTTGGGGGGCTTCAGCTTCTTGACCACACGATCAACTTGAAAGGTGCTGAGTTTTCTTCATGATGATATTCTTTCACTGCAGACCTCAAATGCTCAGAAGCAGACTGAAAAAAGGATAGATTTGTCAAAACAACCTTGGTTTGTTTTTGAAAATAATGGTTATCTTTGGACCTACTTTAGTTGTTGCTTTTATTGTTGTACTTTTATTTGAATTTTGATATTTTGTTCCAGAATCCTAAGAAACTTAAAACAAACAAACAAACAAACAAAAAAAAAAACAACTGAGATTCTGATGTCTGTTTTCTGGGCCGTTAAAAGAACCCATAACATTTACTTCTGGGAAAATTAAAGTTTGACAGCATATCCTCTCCACTGATGTTTCCATGACTCATATTCCTCTTTTACCAACACTCTTCTTTAATACGGTCTGCGGATGATACATTGCTTTAAATTATTTATACCACGCACTTCATTCCCCAACACTTGTTAGTTCACTTTGAGGTAGAGCCCAGTGAAAGGTCTGGAAAGCCTTTGTGAAAAATCAATAGCTCTGCGATCCAAACTGTAATAATTAAACAAGGGTAATTAAATGATCAAGCAGCTGCTAACAGTCCGACTTCACAAAGTGCCCTTTTGTCTGGTGGAGGTGAGGTCATTAAGGCGTGCAGTGATTAAAAGTTGTGGCAAGGTGGCTCTTCCTGGAAAGTGCCCTTTCTGGCTGCCGGTGGCTGCAGCCATTTCTGGGTGACACGTGGTCTGGCTTAATCTGGATTTGGGCCATTTGGCTTGTGTGTGCTCTCCTTTGCTGAGCTGGTGCAAGTTCGTCTGATTTAAATTAAAATTATTTCTGTGTATCCATTGTGGCATATAACCGCTTACCATATGAAGGTCCTGGGGTGTGCAGGGCTGTGCCCCTTTCCTACAGGCTGCTTTTCTCCATGGGACACTGCCATCACATCCTTCCTGCCCATGGCTGTGACACAGCACACATTGCTGACCAAGTAGCACACACAGACAGGCAGTGGGCAAACGTGGGGGGCACGTTACCAAGAGGGCCGGCAGTGGTACCGAAAAGTGTATTTGTGGGCTGTGGTGCAGGATCCAACCCTCACCAGGGGCTTGTTGCTGGCTTCAGCTGCTCTCTAATTGGGATCACACTGATGGATTGCTAAAATGATGCTCCCAATAGACCAGAAGGAGTTTTCCTAAGAAAAGCCGGAATCACATCTCTCAGCATGGTAGTCAGGCTGATGCGAAATAAAAGGTATGTTTGTCAGTTTGTGTCACGCTTCCTCCCTCACCTCCTGCTGGGGAGCAGGGCTGATATGATTAGAAGCAGCTCAGGCATGCCCTTTGGATTGCCCCCAGCACTATTCGCAGCTTTTTGGTTTCCATTTTTAAAGCTGGGCTCGGTACCTTCCAGTTCTCCCCTACCGTCACTCTTCTGAAGACTGCTCAGCCTGCCGAATGCATACGGCTCAAGGAAGAAATGCTTAAAATAACCCCTGATTTCTGGCTTAGGCCACAAACTGTGGAGTGAAAATGTTTAGTGAGAAGCGCGTCGGATGTTTAAGCGGCAGACAGCAGTGTTTGCAAATAATTCTTAAAAAAATAGAGATTCATCCGGAAAGTCAGAAATGAAGGTTTCTGTGGGGTCAGGAGCCGGGGAGTCGATGAATAGTTGTGATTGCACCGATGGCCAGGAGAGGTGCAAGTCAGAAAGACAAGCACAACAGTGACGTTTGCAAATGTGATGCAGTGCCTTGGGCCTGCACATGCTGCTCATGCTGCCCATGCCTTTGGTATATGGCATGGCAGGTGGGGAAAATGATTCAATGCTTCCTAGACAGATAATGTCGCAGTCTGTGCAATACATATGAAGTGCCAGGGCAGGCAAAAGGCTCAGGATCTCGGGGCTCAAAGGAAATGGTGCTCAAGGGCCCTGCTTCTCTGCTTTCCTGTTGGGAATGTGTTTTCCATGAAACATTATGCTCTTCTATTTTTTTCTGTTCTGAAGATGAGAAATTGGAGTTTTTTGCTGAAAACAGATGTTTATGTGTGTGGATGTGAGCCTGTGGTTAGTCCAATTTCCCTCAAGGAATATCTTATAAGGACATTTTCAACTACCTCCCTTGCCTAATCTGGGAAACCCAAGGTTTCTCAAAGCTCGAGGGTTGTTTTTTTTTTCTGACAGTGAGCACTGCACATATTCTGTTATGAAGCCTTGGCTGGGAAAAACATTTCAGATCCAATTTAGTGTGTGTGATCAACAGTTGTGCTGCTCATTCTGGATTGTGCCACAAGCACTTTGCCAGCTGGGAACTGGCCCCTTTGCGGTACCCCCATATTTTACCACTGGTGCTGCATCCAAACATACTCTGCGTTTGTTCAAATGCCTTTCTTAAGGCTTTGTGCACATTGCTTTGGAAATCTCTGCAGCGTCTGGACCCCCATTAACTTTCTTTAGTAGAGTCTGTAGCACAGAGGGAAAATTTGGTTGCCCTATTTCACTTCACAAGTGCACTACTTTTGCTGGCAAAGCTGCTGGCTGCGCAGCATGCCAGTTTTCTTTGGCCCGCAATAAACTGCTGCGAGCTCACGGTGCAGTGGGCATCTAGTTTAATGCTATTGGGATTATGATAAATGTTGTGTGATACCAAATTAGGTCTGCCAAGGATTGATATGACTTTTATCCTGTTTTTTAAATACATATAAAAGTGTCTTTGCTGTAGAGCTGCTTCCTTTGACAGATTTATGGGTGCATTTGGGAATAATGGTGCCGTATGATGATTATAAAACTATATAAAGCATTCTTTATTGTTCATTACCATTTCTCTATATTAACTCACGATTATCTCCTGATGCATTGCAGTTGCAAAATCCCAGCCACACCATATAAGAGCCTGAACAATCTGATCTCATTTGAACACCAGGCAATTTGGGGAGCAATAGGCTGTCACTTGTTTTCATGCAGAGACAATGAACTATCTTCTTCCAGCAACTTCCTCAAATGCTACAAATGAGTGGTAGGAAGTTTTTCAATTGTGGGTGACTGCAATTGTGGGTATCTGCAATCCATGTTGCAGATATGCTGATGTACCCTCAGACCAGTCAGCAGGGCAGTGGGTAGCCTGCGCTGCCCAAATGCCCTCAGGGACCTGAACACTTGCCATAGCCAAAAAAATACCCATCCTGCAAATAGGCTGCATTGGTAGCTCTTGTAAACCTAGCATGCTTCAACAACAAACACAACTTCCAAGTTTTCAGTGCTTCTTAGCACATTGCATTTTGATACAAAGGCAAATGTGTCAGAACTGCAGTAGGTGGAGCTGAACTTTTTTGGATACCTAGCCTCACTGGTGAAAATTAAACAGATATAAAATCCAGCATCTTCATTTTTTGACATGAGACATGTCCCAGAGATGCACAAATAGGTTCCATTGCCTTCAGAAGTCTTGGGATATTGTATAAAGCTGCTAGTAGCCTAGCTGCTCTTCCTCCTGTTGGTGAGCACATACATGGGAACTGCTCACTGAACATCCAGGTTGCATCAGTTAAGTATGATGATGCACTGGGATCGCCCTTTTCTGCTCCTGGCTTTTGCTTGCCTATCAGACATCTGGCTCTGAATGCAGCATCAGTTTTATTTTTTTAGCTGCTTATTTCTCTTTGAGTGACTTAAACTCCGTCTCACATGCCTTTCCCCAAAGTGCACGTTTGAGTCTTGTAGCCATGTATGCAATGGCAGTCCGATTGCATTGCGCATGGCTAGTCGATGATAACATTTTATTGAATTGGTGCATAGATTAAATCCCCTCAGCCATGACAATTAAATAGGAAAAAATGTGTATGCCATTTATTGGGACAATATTTAATCAGAAATAGACAAGAACATGAGTCACCAGCTCAGAAACAAACCCAGTCTTGATATAAATTCAATTGAACTTGTTCCAGCTGTTTGCAGCAAAAAAGTAGCATTTTTCACAGATGCGACAACAGCAAATAAGCCCAGTTTAATTTGTCCAAAAGCTGAGCCCTCAGGGCATTTTAAGGACCCTATGTCACCATTTATTGAAGGCTGCTGGGGAAAATAAATTGGCAGCAAAGGCCAGCTACTGACTGGGAAGGTGCTGAGCAATGTAGAGCTTGTAAATAGGCACACAGCAGTCACATCCCGGTGAGACTTGTGCTCACAGGTGTGCTTGAAGGACAGCAACAGCTGCCACTCTCTGGTCCTGCGGTCCTGGCCACAGCCCTGCTCCCCACTGCGTGGAGCTAGAACTGCTGCAGGGGTCTGATTCTTCAGATGGAGGCAAGGCTGGAGCTCGTTGCAACAAACCCATTTTCATACAGCACGTTCCCATTAGGGACAGCAGAGAGAGAACTGGGCACTCAGCTGCATTTTTGACAGTCCATTAGTATTAATCAAAGCCAAGATAAATTATTAAGAATGGTCAGAACTGAATATTGGAAGGAGGTCTGCTGGGACACCAGGAGTCTGGAGATGTTCCAGTTGTTTTGAAGTTTGCCATAACCTCTTTGGCAGAGAAAACAAGCTGGATATTTCATGCTGACAGGTTTAGTTGCACAGTACGACACTCAAGCCTAGCTGGAAACAAAAGCAGGAGGAAGTTTCTCATTGAATCTTTGCTTCTCTCTTCAAGAATTGCAAATGAGCAAGTGCTGGGACACAATCAGCAGCATCCCCCAGTCCCCAAGATTTTCCCAAAAAATCAAGGTATATAAATTAATTACTTTTAGATCTGTTCTCTGTGCTCTCCTGCTTCCAAACTTTTGTGATTAAAGTGCCTCGTGGTCCCAAGTACAAAAGTCTAAGTAGGAGGCAATCCTTGTGGCAACGACCTTAGGACTTTTCCAGAATTAGTATTACGTTAACTTGACAGGGTCATTTGCCCTCATAATCCCATGTTAAATGAGGTTAATTATCCCATCCTTTCATTCTTTACTAACCTATTTCCTCTCACCTGCCCAAACTGATTTTGGCTGACAGGCCTGTACGTGCTATTTCATTTCACCATTTTAAGACTTGGGTACTATATTCATCTTATTCTGGCCCCATGAGACCTGGCTATATTCCAGGCAGTGCTGAAAAATCAATGCTGATTTTGCTGAGTGCCCCTTGGCCACCTCTTTTTAAAATTCTTGGCTATAAAGTAAGTAGGCTACTGTTCTTAATGTGTCTGACTTGAGTAGATGAACTGGTTCATCCTGTCTGGGAAAGAGAAACATTAGTTTCACCTGCCTAGACATTTACCTCAATGAATGGCTCAAGGAAGTTCCAGTGTGGATCAGCTAATGACACCAAGATCAACCACGCTGTTAGAAAGACAGGAAAATGAATTTACGTCCTCAAGGAGACCTTGTGCATTTGTGTATGCCTCAGTAAAGAAGATACATACACATTTACTCAGAGGAAATACTCAATCACCGTGTTATACAAGCCAAAGCATGAATGACAATGAACAAACAAGTGATGTGTGTGAGTGTATTGAATGGAGCAGCACCATTCCTGGGGCAGTGACAAAAATGTGCTATTATTTACCAACCCTTTCAGTCTTCTACTTGGCAGAGATGCCTTTTCAAAAAGTGCAAGAGGAAAAAATCTAGGGCAATCTAATTTTGCGCTGCATCAAAAATGGGGAGGTTGGGGAAGAAAAAACCTAAGCATTCTTTTAGGAGAGGAAAATAAGAAAAATAATCATCCAGCAAGTAGGGAAGGACTTCAGCTGATTCTCTCTCTGAGGGTAAATCTGCACCTCAGGATGGGAATGCAGTCTGGGTGGACATGCCTGAGATCCTTCTGCAGGTGTAGCTCAGGTACTGATGGTAACAATGCTGCTGCAGCATAGAGCGCAGTGCTAAATAATCTGTTAAATAACACTATTTAAGGTCAGAGGATTTCTTAGCCTTACTGCCAACGTTGTATTTTGAGAGAATAAAATCTGAATGTATGATTTATTTGTAACGTTTAGCACGTGCATCAAAATAGAAAGGGTCCTTTTTCAGCTTGGACTATTTGCATGCCAGCTAGACTTGTGTCCTGACCTTGAAGCCCAGGGAAAATGGGTTTCTGTTGTCATCAATCATTCTTCTGCAAATGAACAGGCCCTCCTGAGTGCTAGGACAGCAGCAGAAGGGGCAATATTCTCCAGGCTATAACAGTAGTGACCTGACTTGGCAAGCCAGCATGTCTGTTGGGTGGGGGCAAAATGAAGGACAGATCAGCAGCTGAATGATGCCTCCAATAAGCAAAATAAAATATGGACATACTTTGATAGTGCTGGCTCTGGTGAAGATGGAGTTACAAAGTACCCTGGTAACCTGCTGTGCAGCAACGAGCTGCCAGTGCTGCTCTTGCGAGGATATGCAGAGCACTAAGTAGGGAGCTATCTCAGCATCATAGGTTGGAGCTTAAGGTAAGTTTTCCAGTGATGACATCTGCTTGGCATCATGTTGCCTTCTCTGCATCCTTACCATTGGAGTCCCTTGGCCCATGATGCGCTCAAAGTGGCAACGGTCTGGAAGGTGACACACAGGGGAAAGCAAATTGTGCACTTTTTATTTTGGCCAAGAAGGCCATAAGGGCATGCCTTTTCTTAATGACTTTTCTTGATGGCTAGCATGTTTTGTTGTTAACCCAAAACTCAGTGGAGTCTCATCTGAAGGTAATGCTGAGGGAAAACCATGGAAAATCAGATCCCTTCTTCATAAGAAGTTTCATTACAGGCTCAATCTTAGCCCAGCTACAGCTTTTCTGCAGCTACTCAAACTATTCTAGGTGTAGCTGTTGTGAAAGAGCAGCTCTGATATCAGGCCTTGTTTGAGGGTGAACAATTCATTATTTTCTTCCGTAATGCTAGCAGCAGATTTCAGGGAGTGGAGGTGCTTTCTCTAGAAAAGAAAGGAAAAAAGCGACACAAAGCAAAGTAGCAGACAGAGCAACGTAGTTTCCCGACTGAGGGCAAATAGGTCGCAGTTAAGACGTCAAGGGAACTTGGGAGATTTATGTTCAAGCCTTTCTACAAGCAACTTTGTGTGTGTCCATGAACAGGTCCTTTAACGTTCCTGTGTTTCAGTGACCTGTTTGTTAACTGTGTATATGTTTGCTTAATTTGGGCTCGCCGGTGGATTTCTCGGATGCAGCCTCAGTAGACATTGCTCATACCCTCAGGCTGTAGGTTCTTCAGGAAGTATTAGAGATATATATCCTTGACTTGCATGTATCTTTTAAGAGGTGGTACAGTACCTTGGACAATGCAGTCCCAATGCTACCGTGTGGGCTCTTTAAATGCTACCGAAGCACATAATCTCAGTGAGTAGAACTGAGAAGTAAAATAAAAGGTGATTCAGCATTCTTTTCATCCTCTACCTCTTTTTTTTTTTTTTTTACTATTGCTGGAAAACTGAAGTATGAATTGGCTGGTAGCACGTGTGTCTGCACATATGTGTGCATGCACATGGAGCATCGTGGTGAATGAGCTGGAAGCTGTTAGGTTTCTCGTGTAAGCTGGACAGCCATTACAAGCCACAGAAATGTTTGTGTTGGGAAGTATCCAGGCATTCCCTAACAGGCTTTGCTAAATTCCCAGGCAGGGGGATAAAAATGCCTGAAAAGTCCATGCATGCTTATGAAATGAACTGCTAGAATAGTCTTTTATCCCCATCTGGAAGATAAAAGCTCTGCTCTTATTCTTGGAGAAGGCCTGACTGAAAATGAGGTAGGAGCTTTTCTTTTTTCTCTTTTTCTGCCTCTGTCCATGCATATGAGAGTTGCTATGGTGAATAAAGGGTAGGAAGAACTCTGATTTTTCCCCACAAAATTGTAATCTCTTTCCTCCTGATAATGCCTGTTTTCTGAGATTTATATATGTATGCATATATATTTAACTGAAATACGTCTGCGCGTGCTGACATTCACATGCAAGGCTGCTTTGGGAAGAAGGATTTGTAACATTAAGTGACAGTCTTCTAAAGCCATGAAGTTATTTTTTGTGAATGGCTCAGCCGGTGACATGGCTATGTTTCCAATTTAAGCAAACCAATCACATGAGGAATGAATGAATCAAAAAAAGACTTCCAGCTTGTTAGAATTTTAATAACAAAATGGGAGGTTATTGTCCCCCTCACCCAGCAAGATTCATATGGAGATGCAGCAGAAATGTGTATGAGGAGCTGGAAGCTGTCATATTAAATATCTTCATCCACTGCACACATAAAAAAAAAAGCAGGGATGCCTCTTGTGTTTAAGATTCCACATTTTTTGGGTTGTTGTTAAAACATATACAGTGAGAACAGTATGTTCTCAGTTCAGGATATATCAGTCAGGACAAAAGCAGGTTTCAGCCTCACGTAAATACTGACATAACCAAATTTCTTTGGGGGTTTAAGCCATGGACTATGGCACATTCCTGCCTTTGCAGAGAGCTTGGGGAAATGTTTCTCCCCAGCTTCACAGCATAGCTGGGGAAATTCTCCACAAACTAAACTCAGAGTTGGAGCTGCTGAGAAGTTTTTGCAGCCACATATAGTTTCCACTTGAAAGTAACAGTCAGCTGAATGCAGAAGGGTTTCAATAACATTTCAAAATTTCTTTTTGAAATTACTTTCTGTTTCAGTCTGTATCTTTTCAAACAGTACCATTGGTCAAAATTATCTTTTTCTTAGAATAAATTGCCACCAGATATACCAGATAAATATGGTTACTGTGCAGAATTCCTGCACACTTTTCTTCAGTGCAGGGGTTATCCTCTTTATGGATGGGATACATGTCCAATTTCCCAATTTCTTTTCTGGCCTGATGTCAAGAGACGAGTAAGTACAAAAAATGTTGGAGTGCTTGGCACTTTTGAACAAAGTATTCAAACACGGATATGTCTGATTCTAAATATGTGAGATGTTTGCTAAAGAAAATTGCATTCTTCCAAACTTTCAGACGTAGGTAGCACTGTTCTGGGTGGAGAACCTGGTTGACAAAGTCTCTTGGTCCATATTATCTTAGTATGTCTTAATAGTGAAGCACAACAAAGGTAAGTGCTCCCAGTGAGAGTTAAACATTACTGCTGTGATCTTTGTTTTATGGCTTTGTGGCTTTATTATTTTACAAAGATCAGCATTAGTTCATCAGTTTTCTTGCCTTTATTCCCATAAAAACCTTACCATACCTATTTGGTCCTTGTAGTTTATTGTTTGGAGTCAGTTGTCCGCTACTGAAAGCTTAATGGAACTCTTGAGAAATATGATTTCCCTCTGATCTAAGTTTACGACTTTAAACAGTTTTCTTATCCTATTCTGCCCATAATTAGAGCTGTACCTAAGCACAACTTGTAGTCAAGGTAAACCCTGAGGAGTTCTGTTTGTATCCTGCTTCCTTTAAAAGTTAAGAACAACAGCAGCATGCATCTCTCTTGCTTCTGCAAGCATCTCAAATTATATTTTCTCAAATTGCATTTTGTCCATTCAGCCTGAGTCTTTGTACAGGCGCTGGGACTAAACTTGTCTCAGTCATAGCCTGAGCATCCTGGGAACAAATCACTGACTGCCAGATGCTGAGGTCTCCACCTGGCAAGGACAGAACCCTTTTGTAAGGTCTGCTGTGGGATAAATGCAGCACACAGAAAACTGTGATGGCAAAGTCCATAGAAGTGCTCAGCTAGTGAGGCAGCTCTCTCTTCCTCTCTTTGTATGCCAGGCTCTGCTTTGCCACCCTGAGTCTTAGCAGTCTTTTTGAAATTAGCTTTGACCTTCTAGGTGGCTTGCTTCAATCTAATGAGCATGGCAGCTTCTTTAACGAACATCAGAGCCGAGTGCCGACTCAGCTCATTTGATTGCGTTTTATGCATTAATCAAAACCCTCACAGTAATCTGACCTTGACTAGGACATAATGAAGTTGAACACTGGTCTGTGCTTCCCTTTTGATGATACAGTGGGATGCTGCAGTGAAGAAGGTCCTCTGGGCCACAGTTCTACCTTCCCTGTGGCCCTGCTTGTAACCTATATTCCTTGCGATCTATTTGTCCTCCACACTGTTCACAAAGGTACGGTGGCTCTTTCTTCTTCAGTTGTTACTTCATTTCTCATCCCTTCTTTTAGGTAATCAGATGAAATTCAAACTCTGTGGAATGCAAACATCCCTTGGAAACTGAGAGAGTACATTTATTCAAAGGGAGGCTTGCTTCCTCATTCGTGAAATTAAAAATGGACAAAAGTGGGATGAAAATTGCCTATGTACTAGCAAGGCAGCTGGACAACTTTCGTAACATACAAACTCCAGCAAGTACTTTGGAAGATGATGACAGACAGCAATTAATTTAACAATTAGTGAGGTATCGATTCACAACATCTTAAAATTTTTGTTGCCATTAAACCAACCAATTACTTATCTTGACAGAAGTAATGTTTGGTTCAACATTTCCATTAAGCACACAGCCTCTCCCTTGATCTATCGATCATCCAGGCCTGGCCCTCAACCATCTCTCACCTGACAAAAAGTGCACAAGTGCAGGCCTTCAGCCTTCCCACATCCATCCATCCGTATGCTGTACACGGATGGCTTTGGTAGCTTTATCATGGTAGCAGTCAATGTGGACAGAGGTGGAAAGCACAGCACATTTTTTACAAGACCTCGCCGAGGACAGAGACCACCGGAAGTGTAAGGATGCCACATGGACAGCTATGTGTTATTCACATTAAAAAAGTCCACCATAAAAAATGCTATTGGGAATGAAGTTGCATATCCAGGTCTGTATCCACAGATCCATCTAGAAAATACTTTTCTAACCTCTTCTTCTGCTTATATGCATACGATCTTGCCTTAATCTAAGTGCCTAAAATAGATCAGATGCATTACATCCTGAAAGCAGCTGGTTTTGATTTCTTGGCTATGAAAGGTTCCCATAGCACATCTGTGGTTGTTGGCGATGTGGATCTCTGAAGTTAAATGAAATTCTGTCTGTGTCTGTCCTTCTGTCTCATGTGTTTTCACCCACAATAGCCAACAGCAGATTTTGCACTTCCAACACTCCTGTAATCATCTGTTCTGTAGTTCCTAACTGAGAGGGGAAGGGTAAGTTCAGTGACCTGCCTAAAACCACACCGTGGCTGAAACCTGAACTGCACCCACCTTTCCAGCCTGAATAACTAAGGCTGGGCTCAAAAAAGGCTCAGGAAACCTCAAGCTTTGACCTTGGGCAACTGGATTTGGAGCCCCAAAGGCTCCCCTCCTGAGCCAGGGACCTTGGCTTTATTCCCAGGTTTGTCTCGGAGCTGATGAATCACCTTGTGTAAACCATTTCTGTAACATGTTTGTATTTCCCTCCCCTTGGTCTTTGTCTTTCTTGTCTGATACTAGAGAGGAACAGTTCTCTTTTGCACTAACACTGTAGGGCCTTCAGTGTCTGTTGGAGCTGCTAGCTGCTACTGAAATGTAAATATTAATTATGTAAAGCATACATTAAAAGTGGTATTAAAGCTGCAGATGGGGCAGACTGAAGGACAAACAGAATGGCTTCGGAGTGTCTCTGGGATGGAGACAAAACTTTTAAATGCCTTTGAGAAAAGAGATTGTATCAAAAAGTCCATTTTCCTTTTTAAAGAAAACAGTTTCTGCTTTAATTCTCTTTGCCCTTTGTTTCTATTTCTGGAATAGGCAGGTGACCCTGGCCTCAAAAAATTTCACCAAAAAGGAATCATTGTTTGTTACATCTCCTTAGGTGGATAGCTTCTGACAAATTTCCAACTTGGGCACTCTTTTAAATGTTTGTTTATTTATTTATTTACCTATCTATTTTCTGATGCAAAGTGAATCCTGGTGGCGTTTTTTAAAATCTTTTCCAACATGGAAATTGTAAAAGCAGTCCCAGATACCAGATCCCTCCTTCAGACAGCCCTGCTGTGCATTCTATGACCTATGCAAGCTGTTGCAGCTTGTCTTACTGCGGCTGTCCCATCATTTCATCTGCCAGTTCTGTCCATCCTGGCTTCTGCCAAGCCCTCCAGCCTCTGCTATGCCTCTCTCCGTGCATCCCCTTTCTATCCATTGCTATGCCCTGAATTTCACAGATGCTCAGGACTCGCAACTATCAGGACTGCACCTGATACTGTAGGTTCATGTTGCCTGGGTCCTTATATACAAGCAAGGTCCCCACAGTTTGCCCCTGGCATTTGTTTTCTACCCCATTTTCTTCTCATCCTGCAGTTGGAAGCCCTTGCTCCCTCCCTGCTCCCAAAGGGCTCTTAACAGTTCAGAAACTACAGCTGCAAAGCAGAAGAGCAGCAGTGACTCTGTAGTGTGCAATGACATGGCTGGCTTCTCATAGACTGAGGACAGCTATTGGTCTTCAAGCACTCACTGGGTAGCACCACCGAGATCATCAGCACTTCTGCAATTAGCTGCTGACTGGGGTGAGCAAAGATCGGGAGAATGAAACCCGTGACTACTTCTGATACAGATACACAGTTGTTTTATTCTTTTCTTCTTCCAGTGCCACGATCTTCTTTCCAGCAGTATAATTCTCTGCTGCCTTTGAAGGTCTGCATGGCTTTTCTTTTCCGGTTCCTAGTTGGTATTTTGCAGTTGTGCAGTATTCCCAGGGGAGAAATTTTAAGAAGGTTTGTGAGAGGAGAAATAGAGATGTCTGAAAACTGATAGAATCCTGGCACACATGGAATTAAAATATTTCGCTTTTGTGGCGGTGCTCCTGTCAACGCAAGACTGACATCCAAGCATAACCTGGAAATTGAGACCTCATTAGAATTCTCTGAATAGGTGTGATGGGATGTATCTCTTTCAAGCACAGATGCTTATTTCTCTGTGTGGCTGTAGGTGGTTTCTGTGTGCCACTGACTGGTTCCTCTACAGGTCCCTCTCTCTATACTTACACACAGGACTGCAGGTGATGTCATACTGTCATTGCTACTTTACCAAGGAGCATTTTCCCCATTGTTCTACTCTTTCCTGCTTGAATTAAATTTCAAAATGAAATCCTATTTTGGCCCTGTTCCTCTTCAAGAAAAAAGTGAGATTTCTGCACAATAATGAGAGCAAAAGACTCTGGTCTGTTTGTTGACAGAATTTTTTTAAATGTCTCCTTTCAATATTTGAATTTGTTTATTTTCTGATGACTCTTTATGCTTCTCCAACTTAAAAAAAAAAAAAAAGTTTCACATTCTTGAGATACGCTCATACTAACTGGACCTAGGCCAGGATGGGAAAAAGCTAAGCTGCAGCACTATAAGCAGAGAGCAGTCAGTGACACTTCTCAAGGTAATAAGGACAAATAAGCTCAATATTTGCACACAGACAAGGTGTGGAAATTAATTTGAGGTTCTTCATATGCAAAGAAAAGTGTTGCCAAGGGAGTGATGCATGCCATGTCAGAGGCAGGATGCCCATACACTGCAGAATCTGATGGTTGTGCAGTTTTCTGCTGGGATCCTTCTTGCTGGCTCACATCTGCCTTGAGCTTCCTCCACCACTGGCCATCTTGTTGGGCAGAAAGCAGTTTCACCGTGTGCCCTTCAGAAAAAGGTGGATCCTCCTCTGAGGGATTTAGCATCTTAAATCAGCAGAAACTTAAGAGGAGAAGAGGCACAGGAAGCACTGCCATGTCAGCCAGCAGGTCAGCAATGCCACCGGGCATGCAGTTCAGGTCTCATCTCCCCTCCCGTGCTGTCTTCACAGGGCAACAGGGCCACCGATAAAACCAATTTGGAAAATTAAGCTGTTAAATATAAATGTGATTTGGCTTTAACGGCAGTGGAAAGCTGGAGAACAGGTCAGGTCTGAGAGGACTATGTGCAGCTATGTCTGGAAATAAATGGTTTCTCCGTAACAGAAATGATGGGAGACTGCAAATAGTGGGAAAAAAAAATTCTTAAATCTTCCAAAATATTACAGCAAAACCTTGTATGAGCACACACAAAGCCTGCTGGCTTGTCTTTTCATGCAGACTGTGCTTTATGCAAATAAAACTAAAAAAAAAGAAAATCACCTCAGAGAGAATGAGCATCTAATGCACACTGCATATAAAAATCCTCATGAGTTTTTTTCTGTTTTGGAAGTTAGCAAAGGTCATTGAATCCTTTGAAGATTAATTCCCTTTTTAAAAATCCCAATTCTCTTAGATGCCATCAAATTGGGTCTTCCCAATGACCACAGATACAATCTCAGAGCCAAATGCTGTATTGTGCATCTGTCAGAGCTGCAAATCATAGGCCCAGCACCATGTTTCCAAAGCACAGACACCTCCTCGCAGCTTGTTCTTGCTCACTCTCTGCACTTGCTGCTTGTGTTTCATGGGGTTGGCTTCTTCCCTGTTATAATTAATAAGAACAGCTCCAAGTGAGTAGCAGTTTTATTCCCCCTCCAAATAAATGACTGTAAATCCTACCTCTCTTGCCCCAGCACTTTTTTGTGGACCAGGTTGTTTGTTTGTCTGCAGGAGTCTCTGTACAACAGAATGAGCCCTTTTCTGCATAAACAAAAGTGAGGGTCTCTTGCTATCAGATGGGCATGCAAACTGCCTCCCTTCACCTGTCTCCTTCTCTTTGCTAGGCAAAACTGCCTCACAGTATCTCTTGCAACTTGGATGAATGGTGATTGTGAGAAGAGAGCATATCTGGGGAGTTAAAATGTACAACCCTCCCTAAATCAGATGGCTTCTGCTGACTTTTGTTCCCTTTGAGTATGCTGATTTTCAAGCTTTTCTGCATAGGCCAGAGGGCTGATTGCATTTGAGATTCTTGTGTGATCACGTGAGTCCAGGAGCTGGTGTTTTAAGAAAGACAACAAATATTGTGAGAGTCATGAGAGCAGGGGCAGGCATTGGCTTAGATCTTTTCCCAGTGAAATTGATATAAATTTCCATATGAACAGAGATAAGCCACTGCTCAGAGCTTTCTGGGGGGTACGAGATACTGGATTATGCATCTTGTTTCATTAAGCATTGTCACTTACAGAGTAAGTAAATTCTGGTCCTTGCCAGGTCTCGATAAACCTAAATTTCTTCATTTATGTCTCTTTCTCACTCAGTAACAAGAAAGGATTCCCATGGAGCAAAATCAAAGGCCAAAAGAATGGAAAGGTGTACATGTCAAAAAAAGCCACCATCTACTTGAAAGAAGGTGAAGCTGCTGTCTGCGTCTGCAGGTATGCTCCAAAAGAGAGCCACCTCTGTTTTAAATACTGCATCTCTTATTTTATTCTGAACTTGTCAAACTTCAGCTAACTCGGTCTCAACTTAGAGCACTTTACAAAGGCTTAGCCTGCTTATAAGTCCCTCAAGTTCAGCCCACAAAGATTGAAGACCTAAGCATGCCAGTCACTTTGAAATATTATACCAATATATATAGTTGGGAACTTAACAGTAAAATGAGGGAGTGTCTGCTCACTTTGTTTCTCTTCCTGCTGAATTTTATTTCTACTTGGTTGTGACTTTTAAAAATAATTCCATCACCCCTGTAAATTTCATTCATTCTGTGTCCTTAACCATGTTCCCTAGCATTTTTTCATGCTTAGATAGCAGGCTGATGATGTGACCTGCATATTTGACATAACATCAATGAAGAAATAATGAATAGAGACCTTCTTTGGTGATAAAGCCCATTTTTTAGGATGGACAATTGGAATGTGTCGGCTCTGATTGCTACATCAGACGACAGCAGGTGCTTTGTCATTTCTCACTTTTATTTTCAGTAAAATTCTCTTCTGCCTTATATGATCATTTGTCTTATGTTGGTAAATTCCCATCTGCAGCCAAAATGAGTTTTCATTGCTGTATCGATGGATGGATATAGTCAGTCTTTGTCCATTTAGTCTTTGTCTACGTCTGCTCTCATGTTTTTTTTGTGTTGCAAATTTAGGAAAGGGTTTGTTTACAAAAAATGCCTCTGGCATCATTTTTTACGTATGCCAATTTGTCAATATTTTTTTCTTTTAGAATGATGTTACATTTGACAAAAGTGAAAGTGTTTTCATCAGAATAAGAAAGGTGTTCATAAGTCATCTCTGGATCTCTAGAGAGCTATGGGTCTCTTCAGCCCATTTTAAATATCTTAAGAAAGAAAATGTTAGTAAGAACATTTTGATGCAAAATCAATTTGATTTTCCTGAAAGTCAATATTTTCAAGTTGTTGAGTTACAATTATGTAGCATCATTGAGTCTGATTCTTCAGGTATAAAAGCAAGGAAAACTTAATAAGCTTCTTGAATGCCTTTGGTCCCTGAGTCCAAATCCATATAGCTACCTACAGTAGTATGCAGTGTTTCATGATACTGAGCTCACTGTGACGAGATGGAATCAGCAGACATTCTGTCCGGCAGAAAGAGCCAGTAAGAGTACTTAGCAGGGAAGAGCGCTTGTGCACTCAAATGACTGTGTGAGGATGCGCCTGCCAGAGGATTCGTGGCACAGCTCCCAGGGTTGTGGATGATTACATAGCGGTCCATCGTGGAGCCCAACAGATCCCTGCCTGATGTTGAGGTGTTCCACTCCTAAGTTTTTCCCATATAGCTTCTTCCAAAATGGCTGCTTTCACATTGAAGAAATTGCATATAATAAGGCTGATATGCAAGAGAGGGATATGAGAACGATAAATACATGATTTGAATCTCCCCTGGAGAAGCATAGTAGTTTAACTTTTAGTCTGTAACACAAGTCACGAGTAAATGCCATTTTGGTGTCTCAGAGTCAGGCTTCTCTTTTGCTTGTTTTTATCACTTTCTGAAAACTTTGCTTTCCATTATTCTTTTAAAACACAGTGTTTTAACAGCATTCCTGTAGACAGCACTACCAGTTCCAGAACTTGAGAGTGTTGTGTGTGTGTGCCTCTTATCTCTGTGCTGCAAAAGCAGACTTTACATCCACAAGCTACTTTAAGCCACTATCAGGACTAATTCCCAAAACCATTTACAAGTGCTTTGGTTTTCCTGTGGGTAGGTCTCCTCTGTGAACTCTGCTCCCCTAATACTATTCGTGTCCATGCAACTTCTCTTTGCAAGGGTCCAATCGAGGCTATGGTTCTCATTCAGTTCTAAGGTATGAAACTTCAGAGTTATTTTCTTTTCTCACATATTGATAGTAAACAATATCTAATAGTAAATTCAATATCTTTATTGATGACCTGGATGAGGGCATTGAGAGCACCCTCAGCAAGTTTGCAGATGACACCAAGCTGGCAGGAAGTGTCGATCTGCCTGGGGCTAGCAAGGCCCTACAGAGAGATCTGGGCAGGCTGGATCACTGGGCTGAAGCCAATGGGATGAGGCTCAGCAAGACCAAGTGTCGGGTCCTGCACTTTGGCCACAACAACCCCAGGCAATGCTACAGGCTTGGGGCGGAGTGGATGGAAGACTGTGTAGAGGAAACGGACCTGGGGGTGTTGGTCAACGCTCGGCTGAGCATGAGCCACCAGTGTGCCAAGGTGGCCACAAAGGCCAATGGCATCCTGGCTTGTATCAGAAATAGTGTTGCCAGTAGGAGCAGGAAAGTAATTGTCCCTCTGTACTCAGCCCTGGTGAGGCTGCACCTCAACTACTGTGTCCAGTTTTGGGCCCCTCACTGCAAGAAAGACACTGAGGCCCTGGAGCGTGTTCAGAGGAGGGCGACAAAGCTGGTGAGGGGTCTGGAGCACAGGGCTTATGAGGAGCGGCTGAGGGAGCTGGGATTGTTCAGTCTGGAGAAGAGGAGGCTCAGGGGAAACCTCATTGCTCTCTATAACTACCTGAAGGGAGGTTGTAGTGAGCTGGGGGTTGGCCTCTTCCCTCTTACAACTAGTGATAGGACGAGGGGGAATGGCCTCAGGTTGCACCAGGAGAGATTTAGGCTGGATGTTAGGAAATACTACTTTTCTGAAAGAGTTGTCAGGCGCTGGAATGGGCTGCCCAGGGAGGTGGTGGAGTCACCGTCCCTGGAGGTGTTCAAGAAACATTTAGACATATTGAGAGACATGGTTTAGTGGGGTTATTGGTGGTGGTTGGATGGTCGGACTGGATGATCTTGTAGATCTTTTCCAATCTAGCTAATTCTATGGTTCTATGATTCTAAACCATGGATAGAGTATCTGGTTACTAACTCTCTAGTAACTACTAAGTGCTGTGATATTAAGTGACCATTCTTAAGGATATTTAATTATCCCCCCAAAGGCTCCAGAGTGTTCCTAATGGATCCTCTGGCTCATGATGCACATTGCTATTACTCCCCTTTGCTTCTGGTTCTCATTCCACTAGCATCACAAAATGGCACAGGTCCTGCAAACAGGGGAGTTTTTACAGCATGATCTCACCCTACTTCTGTTCCCATATTTCTGTATTTCACTGATCACGAGTTATTCCAAATAGGTCTCTTCTGGGGCTTGCTTTGCAGTTCAGTGAAACCACATGTGCCTTTCCATTCTCCTGTGTCATGGCAAATTGGGTTATCGTTTAAAAGCCCTTTTCCCCTGTGTCTGTTTCAGGTGGTTTGACTATTTATCCCAGTCCTTACGCATATTACCACCCTGCTTCCCTCCATAGAAAGAGAGAAAATTCGTGCCAATGACACAGTACTGATAAAGACTTCTCTCCTTGGAGTAGCCTGTCTCTTGAGCAAACATGTCCTTAGGCTTCATAAAAGAAAAATACAGAGAAAAGGCTGATTTTAATGGCAGCAGGCAGGTGTCAGAAAAAGCTGCTCATGAAAACCACGTGCCTTTTCTGAATGACCTTGGGTGAAGACAGCCACTTGTCTTGAAGCTGTTTGATTTTTATTTCATTTTTACATCTGTATGAATTTTAATTGCTGTAGCTTGAAATACATCTATTCTGATTCCCAGTTACACATTGTGTCTGCTGAAAAATGGGGATGATAACTTCCTAGGGAATGGCCAGTGTTTCAGACCAACTGCTCTGTTAAAGTCTTGGCTGCCAGCTGTATTTCAGAGCTGCACTGTTGCTTTTTATAAGCCGTGGAATACAGTTTGTAAGAGCAATCATCTTCCCAAATTGGTCATTACCAAAGTTAATGACCTGTTTATTAGAACATCAACCTTGGCTTTGCCTCATGCTGTTAATTAACAAATCTGTCATTAACTGCTGGTAGCCATGAATTTGTGCACGTGTGTGTTTCAGGGGAAGAGGATAGGGTTTCTCTACTAGCTAAGGCATATTTAAGGTGGTATCTCTACATATTTGCAAGATGACATTCTTAGACAGATCTCACATGCTGCATCATTCCCGTAGGGTTGTCTGTGAATTTGATTGATCCCTTTTGGGACCTGCTTTGTTTTCTGTTTTAAACAGACTCTGTACCAGTTTATGAAGGTTTTCATACACTCCCTAGTTCCCATGCAGTAAACTCAGCGAATGGCAGCATTGCACTGACTTCATCCATGGCATGGGATTTTGACACCTTTCCTTATATCTCTCTCAGATTTCTCCAAGCTGAAGAAGTCCAGGGTTTTAGTCTCTCCAGCTAAAATTCTGCTCCAGTCCCACTCCATCCTACTATTTCCCTTACTGTCCTTGCTCTGCACCTCTCCACTGTTTGTTCCTGCACCTCCTTAGTAGTGGCTGGGCTCTCCATGAGCCATTTCTACTCTCACTATTGCAATTGCTCCACCTGAACCCAACCCATACTTGAACCCTAATGCTGCGGTCATGCCCAGGGAAGAGGAATGGAGAAACTCCCAGGGGAGATGAGTGCATCTAGAAACTGCACACAGGCTTCTGTTGTTGTCCAGCATATGCAGGTGCAAACCGCTGTGCCTTTTTCCCATAAAAGATAGGCTTTCATGGAGCACGTCTTAGCATTACATTCCTAAAAAAAAACAAATGTTTTTGATACCTTCAGCATGTGATTTCCAGTTACCGTGTACTGGGAAGTGCACTCAGAAGGCAGAAGAGCTAATCTCAGACAAAAGAAATTGTTTATGATCAAAACATTGCCCTGCAAAAAAATTATCTGTTTTGCAGAAGGTGCCCATAACTAATTAGCTATTTGTTATTTTCATGAAAAAAAAAAAAACAACCTATAATGGCAAGGTCTGGCATAACATCTGTCTCCTTAGATAGGTTTTGAAAACCATAATTCAGGTGAGAATTACAGGTTTTATCTGCCTTTGTTGGGGATAAATGTATTTTGCCACTCCTCTCAGCCTCAAGTGCTAATTACACTGTCATAAAATGCCCTGGATTGATGAGGTTTAAAAACGCCTACACCCATTTTGGTCCCATCCTTGGTTCTGCAGCGAGCTGTTCCTGTTTGTATCACCGTGTAGGTGGAGGTACCAACCTGGAGTAACTTAACTACCAAGAAATATTTGGGTAATATTTGGCATAAGCCAAGTGAGAAGGAAACTGTTCAAAGGTGTTTACAGTTCAGGGGCATGTTCTGTTAGGTGACTGAGCAGATCTCATAACCATTTGCCCAACAGAAAGATTACCTCTTTTCCTTTGCCCGCTCCAGCACCTATCCATACAGTTCCCTACTCAACCTAGCACTTACTGCAGGCCCTTCTGACCCAATGGTCAGTTCACCTCACTGACTCACCATAAAAACAGCTGTATTTTCCACTGTTGTTTTCTGTACAAAGATTAAACAGCACTGACTTGAGGAGAGCCAGCAAGTGCCCACTCTGAATGTAGAGGATGGAGCAAGTGTGGGTGAGTGCATGGCACAGGAAGGACAGGTGGACACGAGGGGGATCTGGTGGTGGTGGTGAGTTGTTGAGGTGGCTTGAGTGAACAGTGGACTCCACCTTGCCCCCCAAGAAGGCAGTTCGTGCATTAACAGGAGCCTGTAGCAAAGCTCCCAATAACAGTGAACTTTCAGAAAAAAGTAATAAACTCATAGCTTATTGAGCAGATAACCAATTTTAAACCTGAGAGGGATCTGGTTAACTCTTAACAGGGCTAATTAATGTATCTCAGACTCAGTTTTCTTTAAATAATGAGGCATGTTGGTATCCAAATACATCTGAATTCATATGAAAATGGAGTGCTCCTGAGCACAATTAAAAATCCCCACCTTCGAGCTCTTTTGGCTGAGGGTAGATAGCCTTTTCAAGGTCAGAGAGAAAGGCAAGAGGTAAACCTTCCCCAGTGCTGCTCTGAGCAGGGCATCTCACCTCTCTGTCAGAGATGAAGGGAGGTGACACTGAGGTTACCACACAAGTGGCTGCTATTTACAAATTCTGCCTGGAAGGATCATCAGTGCTTGAAGCATACTGTTTTCTATACAGAATCACTGAGCAGTCATTTTCCTTCATTAGGTGTTTTCACCTTGGACTGGCTTAGCCAGGAATTAAACTGTTTGCTCCCTCACACCAATCCTCTCCTCAGGATCTGCAGACTTTCATTTTCTTTCTTTTCCTGGGGGCTATACTGTTTTAAAACATGCCTATATTTGATCAGTGGACAAAGAAGGGAGAATAGGAACAGCCTGCTGAGACCAAGGTGTTTCATCCTACTTGGAGGAATATAAGGCAAAATAAAATGTAAAGTCTAAGAGTCACACAGGTGAAACCTTGACCCCAGAGCTCATTCAACTGGCAAAAAGACAGACCCTTTGCTCTCCATCAACTCACACTCCACTCTCAGCTTATATCTAGAAAAGCAAAATAAATAGGACATTTTAGAACAAATGCTTCCAAGCTATCTTACCTTTGAAATGTACCACTGAACAAACATATTTTGTTTGTTAAAATTTTAAAATACCCTATTTGCCAAGTCATCAAGGGAAGAATGTAGCAAAAAACTCAAATCTTGTTCCAATGCCCGACCATCCTCTGGCGAAGAACCTTCTCCTGTTATCCAACCTGACACTCCCTTGACACAGTTCTGTTATGTTCTCTTGAGTCCTGTAATTGTCAGAGCAGAGCTCAGCTCTGCCCCTTCGCTCCCTGTGAGGAGCTGTAGGCTGCCAATGAGGTCTTCCCTGTTTCCTCTCCTGTGGGGTGAACAAACGGAGCAACTGCAGCTGCTCCTCATATGTCTTGCCCTCTAGATCCTTCACTGTAGCCCTTCTTTGGATGCTCTCTGGTAGTTCTATGCCCTTCTTATATTCAGATGTCCAAAATCACACACATTGCGCAAGGTGAGGCTGCAGCAGCACAGAAAGGAGTGGGATAACCCCTCCCCTCGCCCGGTGGCAGTGCTGGGTGTGATACACCCCAGGGTACAGTTAGCCCTTTTGGCTCCAAAGCACACTGCTGATTCAGCCAGAACCCCACGATCCCTTTCCATGGGCTGTTCTCCATTTTCTAATACCCTAGACTGTATCTATAGCCAGTGTTGCCCAGTCTTGGCTCCAGGATTTAGCCAGGATTCTAGCTTCTCTTGCTTATTCTTCTTGGTGCGTAGGTGTAGAAGCATTTCAAATGTGCTTTGTTCTACCCAGCACCTTGTGGAGCAGACTGAAGGGTCTCACTAGCACACAGTCCCTCAAAGATTGGTCTGCTGTCTCATAGTCTATCGCTGGCAAGTTTAGCTTTATCTCTTTCCCCCTTCAAATGTAGTTTAAAGCTCTGTCAATCAGCTCTACTAGCTCCGGTGCAAAAATCC
This sequence comes from Numida meleagris, assembly GCF_002078875.1. Taxonomy (NCBI): domain Eukaryota; kingdom Metazoa; phylum Chordata; class Aves; order Galliformes; family Numididae; genus Numida; species Numida meleagris. The sequence goes on along the minus strand of NC_034412.1, from coordinate 56,849,710 downwards.
TTTTCCTCTTCTGAGAAAGGTGCATCTCGTCAGGTGCCAGCAGGCCTGGTGTTGTGTAGATGTCTTTGTGAGTGTGAAGTCAGAGGTGCTTTGTATGTTCCTGGCTGCTCTACTAACTAGTTAGAGTTATGGTCTCTTTGGTGTCCCACTGTGATACCTCATATAAATGTCTAAATTAGAGAAGCTATCAAAACTACTTGTAGCTTTGGCTGGCCACTGGAGCCTCCAAATTAATGGGAGGAAAATAAATAGCAAATAAGCAAATGATTCTTCAATTTGTGGTAAAAATTCTACCTTTCACATTCAGTGTTCGATGTGTTGATTATAATGAGGCTGCTAACTGAACATGCTCAGAGCAAGAAGAAGGGCAGAATGGAGCTGGAAGTTTTGCATTTTCAGTAAATCATTTCTTTAAAAAAGCAGTCTCCTTACCAGCTAAAGACCTTCTCATCTTAAGTGCATCTGGCATCATCAACAAATTCTGCATCTTTTCACTTGATTGATCATGGACTTTAAAGAAGTGGTTATTTCCCTGATAAATGAGATATCATATGCATTCATCTATTACAGAACTTCTGTGGATAATTAATCACTGCCATCAGCTCATTACAGCTCTTAAGGGTACGTGTGAATATTCTCTAAGTTAACGGAACAAAAACTCTAGGTGAAGGTTAATTGTACTTTTAAGATCACAGTGACATGCAGAAGAGGTCAGCCGCTGGCTTTTAGATTTGGTACCTGCATCACAGGCTTTCTTGTGACAGGCCAAGGTCGCACCCAGTGGCACAGGGAACAGTTGTGCTGAAGTCAGAGGAACTATCCCCACTAGAGATGCAAATGTCTGTGGGTACAGCCAGCTGAGAAAATGCCCTGGTACGTCTGTGCAGAGCATAGCCTATGGCTCAGAGCAGATCACACAATGTGTCAAACACACAGGAACCCTCACATGAACTGCCACTGGACCTCAGCAGTCGACAATACAAATCATCATTCTATGCCTCCCTTCATCCCTCCTAGCAGCAGATGAGAGTGGACCTCGTTGACCAAGATGATAAATGCTCGCTTTAGGAGAGGCTGGCATCATTCCACTAGATGCCAGCCAGAGCCCATGTGTTTGCATTGTTTCCTTCCAATGGGTTGTTTTTTAAAGCGTAACATCAGCTTTGGCTTATGGAGCTGCTGGTGAAGATTATCAAGAAATTTTCTCTCTCTGACAGCAGTGGCCACATCAGATAGGCTAAAATCTCTCACCTGTGTGTGTAGCTCTCTGGGAAGTCATGGACCTCCCACCTTGCTAACCGATGCCGTTCATCTTGATGTATTACCTCCTACAGAATCTCTCTTTTTCAAAGCCTTGGGGGAAAAAAAAAAGCAGATAAGTGGTGAAAGGTCTGTTTTCTTTACCCACACAGTTCATTTATTGGTTTGTACAAATACCTGCAGGGTGTCTTGAGTCACGTTAGGCTTCTGTTCCCCCAGAAAAAAAAAGTCTCAGAGGGGCCAATAGAAACAACCAAACATGTTTACAAAGAGAATTTTTCATAATCAACTTTAAGTTTTAAGAGGCTTTGCTTTCAGGGTCTGTTTGAGATGTGGTAGTAATAAAGGCAAGAGAAAAAGAAGCAACAACATAAAACATTCAGGAGAGGGTTCCAAGAGGATCATTTTCAAAAAAGAAAAACTCTTAGTTTTGCTGATTCTCTGGATTTCTGAGTAGGATTAGCACAGTATGTGTGGTAGCACAGCTCTCTGGAGGGTAACAGTTCTGGAGGTGATGTATATTTTTAGAATCATATTCCCAAGTTGAAACAAAGATCAAAGCCATCTTATTTTGAAGACAGTGTGTTCAAGTTTTTGGTTTCAGATTGTCTCAGGAGAAGGAACAAAAGTGTCCTAGACTGGGGGAAAAAGCCATTGCTCCCCAAGTCTTTTCAGCAAAGACTGCTGAAATGTATGGTTTTAGGCATAGGCAAAGTAAATGACTGGAGAGCAGGACATTTGGGATAACTTCTCATTGTCCTGTCAATAGTGATAACTCTTACACCAGTGAAATAAGGAAGAGTTCTGCAAGAACTTCTGCTTGTAGCTGCCTCTCAGGAGAGCCCAGTAGAGGCAGTTTATGTCTTGATCAAGTGAAGGATCTCATACTTAATTTGACGTTAATAAATAATCACATCTTCAAACAAGAAGTCTATCCTGCAAGATAGACTTAAAGCACTGAATACTCTTTCTTTGACATTGCTAAAAAATTCAGACCGGTGTATTTTTGTAGGGAGACCATTCACAGAACAGAAAGGGCACCTGGAAATCTTGAGAGAAAAAGGAAGATTTTGGCATCACTGCAGACAAAGCCAGAGGAGCAACGCTCAGAGCTACAAGAAAGAAGAAACAATGCAGGCAGCTCTATTGGCCAACGGTATACTGAAAGCCCTGAAGACTTGGATTTGTCTGAAGGCTGCTAGGGAATATGAACCCATACACTTGAAAGAAGCTGCCTTTCAAACACAAAACAAAGCTCAGGCAGCCCTGTGAAAAGAAGGAATAAAAGCAACTTGATGTGTTCTGGTGGTGAAATTAAAAAGCAGATGTATATAAAAGCCAATAAGCAAACTGTGCAAGTCAAGAAATATGATGTGCCCTGTATTCTTTTAATAGTTTATTATGTGCAGATTACACAATATTTGACATTGATGCTTGAAAAGCCTCCTGCCGTTTAACAGTACTCTGCAATAAAATGCTATAATCTGTTAGCGCACCACACTGCCACTATAACCCAGAATTTGTAGGGGAATATTTCCCTTCCCTTCAGTCTGTCTGTCACTTTGTTTAAGGAAAGAGAAGAAACCACGATTTCCCTCCGGCCTCTTTTTCTTGATTACAGTCCCCTAGCTCTGATTGCTGTTCCCTGAGAGCTTTCTGGCTGAGTTTTCCTCATGCTTAGCCTTTCCCAGTGTTGCTCAGAGACTGCAGAGGGGATGGCAAGAATACGCAGAAAATTGCAGCAGAGGATCTCAGGCAGCGGTAGGTGGAGGAAATGTTAATATTTTCCACTGTTCAGGAAAGAAGCAGTGCTGCAGTAAAAGACAAAGGGCCTTAAGGGCAAGAGGAAAGGCTCTGCTGTATGGGATTAGGGGTCCAGCTGAAGGGTGCCAAGGGAAAGCGATGTACTTCAAGCAACAGGCTGGAAAGGTGATTCCTTGGCAATGTTTTGAGTTGGCAGAAGACAAATGGAACAGATCCAGGGAAACTGAAAAAGCTGAATTTGCTAGGCAGATGGGAAAGATCAGATCTTAGAAATATTACGTAGTGAAAGTCCAGGATCTTGACATAGCTTAGGCTGGAGAGGAGGCTACATTCAAAAACAGGGGTCAAATGAAGAAAAAAACTTTCTCGTCCTGTGCTAAACACATGATCTGGACACAGAACTGCAAGGAATCCTGGGGTATGTCAGCCTGTATACAGTGCTCAGAGGTAGTGGACTAAAGCAACTGAATGAGCCACCACGGCAGCAGAGGAACTCTGGCTCCAGTGCTCAGAGTAGCACACTTGTTTTTCCACCATAGCACTGCTATAAGCAAACCCTGACAATGCATTTATTTAATACTTCAATAGTTATAGCAGTAGCTGTTGGAATTAATTATGATTAGTTTAATTATAGGTATAAACCAGGTCTTTTTCAAAGTGAATTATAGTTTCCTTCAACAGTATGTGGTGGTTAAGCACTGGTAATTAAGGGTTTGAATGAGGGCTTGACAGTGCATTTTCCCATAATTGAAATTCTTCTGCAAAGACCACAGTGTTTGCAATCCAGCACACAGCCATAAGCTTTGTCTGTGTAGGTTTTTTTTTTTTTTGATAGCAATATATATAAGGTAGGTTACCACAATGGGCTGCCTTATATCAACCTCCTGCTGAATCCCTAAGATGTCTAATAACTCATTACTGTGTTCATCTGTATAGCTCAGTATTAATAAGGCAGTTTGAGAGATAACAGTGCTGTGGGTGTGATATCCAAACGTCGGTTTCATTTGCATGGGAAGGGCAGAGGATTCATATTTAGCTCTAAGTCTCTGACTCTGAACCTCCTTATGGCTGTGGGCAGAACTTTTGTTAGAGGAACCCAATTTTTTCACAGAAGGTACATTTGCAAGCTGAGCATCATCTGAATGTAGTTCCTGGGAGCTCCTTCTGGCTTAGCACCTCAAAAGCCCTACATCCATGTGAAGAGATTCAAGAGCATTTGGGGGGGGTGGGGAAGAGGCACATTTCTTTTATATATCTTGGCTTTCTGGTGATCTACATTACTTCCCAATGGTTAATAAGCCAGAATTGTCAGATATTAAAATAGTAGGGAAGCACTGATAGTTTCACACTTCAAGCTGAAGTGAGCCTCAACTTTCACAACTTCAGTGAGCCCAGGTACCAATAACAAGGTCTCATCTGCATCTTCAGAGCAAGAGTAGTGAGCCATGAGTGCTGATGCTTTGAGCTGAGCCCAGCCAGACTGCTCTGGCACTTTGGTCTGGCTGCAAGATGGTTTTAATGAGATATTAGCTATTTAATCCCACTAAAAAGAAAATACTGCAGTCAGTAAGTAGCTCTCCCAGTGGTTTCCATTTGGAGATAAAACAATTTGTTGGAATGCTTTTAGAGTAAACAGAAATAATTTGTCCTGCACTACAGCAATTCTAAAGCACAAACCCATCTCAGCACACAGTGGTGGGTAAGAGCTGAGGGCTGGTGGTCACAGGTAGCGTCAGCTTCTGGGGAATACTTTTCCTTCTGGGACTAGCTGTAATTACGTTCATCCATCCAGATGGCTTTCTGTGACTTTTAAATCCTATGGGAAAACAAGCAGCCTACCCAGCTGTTTAAGGAGCCATTATTTAGCTCAGAATGAGGCCACCTACAATTTCCAGGTATCTCCTGTTACAGGTTTAAGGATAACTCTGCCTGCTAGATCATTTAGTGTATTGCAATGGGAGCTTGGTATCAGTGGGAGCCTCAAGGCCAGGGGCTTTGATTTCTCCTGCTTCCATGCAACTGGATAAGCACTCCACCAGCTCAGTGACCCACAAATTGAGGGGCTTTCACACACCCCACTTCTTTGGCTTCATACCAGGCTAAACAATCTGTTGTGTCAAAACAGGAATCTGTTCCCTACCATGGGATAAAAGGACACTAGTGTAGATGACTGAGCAAGGAAGAGGGATGCCATTCAGCTCCATGAAAACACGGCGTCATCTACATGGGAGCCAAAAGTTGTGTTGTGATCACAGGTGAGGCAGCAAATGCTGGTCCCTTCACATGTTTTCTCCAGGCTTTCCTCTCAGCCACAGAGGGAGGCAAAGTTTTCACATTGAATTTGCAGTCTTTTGTCAGGTTGTCACAACCTTAACGTTATTTAAATGTAATTTTTTAGTCTATGAATTTGAATTATCCATGGATTCGATTCATTACCAACACATGCCTAGTAGCCAGTTTCTAAATTATGTTGCTGCTGACTTGAATTATTATAAATAAGACTGTGCCAAATGTCGATTGATTATTCAGGAGTAATCAATAGAGAGAGAGAAAAGACAGCTTTGGTTGACTAACAGCAAATGATTTTTATTCCACGGTCCTGAAATTTAGACTAAGGCAGTAAGTCAGGCTGTACTCCAATCCCCCCTAAAAACAGATACAAAAGAAAGGCAGTGCTGGCCTCCTTGCAATTAAGAACCAGCAAGCCTGCGGCTAGTGGTGGCCCAAGCACAAGTGTCCCTGGTAAAGCACTGCAGCTGGTGAACCTTCAGGACTTGTTCCCAGACTAATCTAGAGGAGAGACTGTCCCAGGCCTTGCTCTCTTCACAGAGACCCAAGCAGACCCCCACTACCAAAACCTTGCCACCTTTAGAACACACAGTGAGTAAAAATTCAGCCACTGTGTACCTTCATGAATTTTATACAACTGGGGGGAAAATCTGATACTGCTATGGCAGATCTGTGGTGCTGCCATCTCAGTCTCGAGGCATTTGCTGCTTTCCTGAAAGTCTGCTGGAGTCTTGCAACTGCAGGGTTCCCTGTAATTGCACAGGAATTCAGCACTCAAAACAAGCAAATAAATAAAATACTTGGTTTTAGATACTGTAGCTTCAAAGGAAATCATTAAAAAAGAAAACTAAAAGGCAAATTTAAAAGAATCCTTGATGAACTCTTTAAAAAAGAAGATACTTGGCCAGAGTAGTTTTTAAAGAAAGCCTCCCTATGGGGGAAACACTAGAGGTTTTTCAGACTCTTAGCAGGCAAGCACAAAAATCAGGGTCTGCAGAAGCACTGCCAGTCTCCTGAGATTTTTAATACCCTGTATTTTGCCTGTTTCAAATTGTATTACTGCCTTGAAGTCAGAGCTAAAAATGTGTGGGTTTTGTGTTTTTTGCTGGTTTTTTTAATTAATCTTGACAGCTGGTTTGTAAGTTTTTGGCTTGGGTCCACTTTGGGTTGCTGCAGGTGGCATTGTCTGCAGATGCTGTAAATCCCAGCATCAGGTAGGAGAGGCGTTGGTCTCGTCTGTGGTAGTGGGTGCAGCTGTGTGGCCCAGGGTGTGGTGCCTGGCAGTAGGGGAGGCTGGGACAGGGGCAGTGCAGTGAGGAGATGAGACACCAGCTCTGCAGGAGTGTTTGGGGGGCTACTGGTAAGTAATGCTGAAATGTTTAGGGGTGAGGGTGTGAAGAGTGGATGTAACCCTCTGATTACTGTATCTTAGCTGGAAATGGTGCTTTGTTGTTGAGTGTGGAATGGGGCAAGCAGCTGGTGTTCTAGCCTGTTTTCCTTCCCCCTGCTTTGCTCTCTAATGGGACATCAGAGAATGGCTCTATGAATAGGTCTGGAACTAGATTTTGTTGCTGTGAGGGCTGCCTGAAGAATGTGTGAGGTATAGGGAGGTGCTGAGCTGGGATGGGGGTGAGGAAGTTGCTGAGGTTTTACAGGGGTGTTTTCTTTTCTGTACCACAGCTCCCATGCTGTGTAGAGTTGTTCCTCTCTCCCTGCCCTGAGTGCCACCCTCGTTCAAGAGGCTGGCTGGGTGCCCCCTGCCTCTGTTCTGGCACCATCTGCAAGCTACCACAGCTTTAGGCTTTGTCTCTAAGCACAAAGCTGTCATATAAGCAGTCCTGGGGAAGTGGTGAGGTCTAAGCCTCTTTCTTTCTGCTGGGTCAAAGGCTGCATATGCACAGCAAACCTTGGGCAGGTGGAATGGCTGAACTCCCATAAGAAAAGTACTACTTGCTTATGCCAGGCTGGTCTGGGCTACCTGTGTGTTTTCACAAGCTGATGTGTTTTCTTGTTCATTCAGTGATGATCGTGTAATGATGTTCAAATAACCGACTGCTTAGTGAGTCCTGTGCAAATGCTGATGAGTGCATTAATAGCTGTGCTGGCACCAAGACATCATAGTGCAACCACTCTCACCTTGAGCACCGGGTGCAGTTTTGTGTGCCACAGTTCAAAAAAAAAAAAAAAAAAAGGACATAAAGCTATTAGAGAGCCTCTAAAAGGAGGGCTACAAAGGTGACATGAGTAGTAGCTGAGGTCCCTTGGTTTATTCAGCCCAGAGCAGAGGAGGCTGAGGGGAGGCCTCATAGCAGCCTGCAGCTCCTCACAGGGAGCAGAAGGGCAGCGCTGAGCTCTGCTCTCTGGTGGCAGCATCAGGGGAAGGTTAAGAAAGGGTTTTTGCCCAGAGTGCAGCGGGCACAGCCCTGAGCTGCCAGAGTTTTAGGAGTGTTTTTGGGCAGTGCACTCAAACACGGGGTTTGGGTTTTTGGTGGTCCTGTGTGGAGGCGGGGTTTAGACTTGGTGATCCTTGTGGGTCCCTTCCAATGCAAGATATTCTATGATCCCACAGCGGTGAGGCCTTTGTGGTGGTGAAACTAGGCTGGATGGAGGGGTATTCATTTTTTTTATGTGCTGTTGTTAATTAGGTATCTGGAGCATGGTACATGGCCTTGGGAAAAGACTACTTCTACAGTACTGCCAGCTGCTTTGGGTGGCTAGCACTGCGTTCTCTGGGGGGTGGTGGTGGTGGATTTACTGCAGGTGTGCTAGAGGTCCTTACCCCCCAGAGCAGCTCCTGTCCTTGGCTCAGGGCGCCAATCAGTGAAAAGGACTCTTTGCACTTCATATCTTGTGGGAAGTATTGAGAGGAGATGCTGGCAGATGCAGCTTTTATTTTGCAGTCTGAACTGAACTCCTGTTAGCATGGCAGGATGCTCGGGGCTGAGGGTTGTGATGCTGTGTGCAGCTACTCAGACCTGTCTGCTTGCGAAGAACGTGCTTGGCAGAAAAAAATTAAGTGAGAGCTTATAAGAGTGGTGAGAGCACTTTGATTTCCTGCTCCTGGAGGTGCTTAAGCACAGAGCTGAAGCGGTGAAAAAGCTGCTTCTAGCACTTAAACGGCCCATCCCATGGGTGTCCAACCTTCTGGCTCGCCACACTGAGTGAAGAGGAATTGTCTTGGGCCGCATATATGTAGGTCCCTCCAAAAGTAATGCCTCCTATTTATTTCCACAGAAACTACAACAGATATTGGCACTGTAACACTGTTTGATTAAGCAAATTCTCAGCCTTGAAACACTGTTTTTCAACATAATCACTACCATTAGCTCTGCATTTATGTCAGTGATGAGCTTGTAAAAACCTGCATTGGCAGAGGTGCCCTGCTGTTGCCACTGCTGAAACATGCCACCCATTGCCTCACTGTGCTCACATCCACTGTTTGGTCTCTGCAGACATTCACAAGGGTTGATGAGTGGGTGCAACTTTTTCTGCATGGAGGAATTCGGTGACACCCCTTTGCTTCATAAACACTTCCACATCGACGCCATTTTGTCAGGCTGCCCCTCTGCTGCCATCTGTCACACAGCAACAAAATGGAGTGGGATACTGGTGGGAAGGTTCAACCTCTGCTGCTGTACCACCAACCTCTGACATTGTGGGCCAACAAAATAGGAGGCACTACTCTTGGAGCACTCCCATAACATATATGATATAATGCATATAAGTGACAAAACAGTTTAAATTTTAGTATTTTTTATTAAAACATAAAAAGGAGATCAACAAAACCACAAAACTAGTGGGATATTTGACCAAAGTTTTGTGAAGCTAATGCCTGAGGCTGGTTCAATGGCAGTGGCTGCAGTTCTCTGTGAGCTCTGTAGATGTTTGTTTGAGATTTTTGATGCAATTTTACTCTTCCTATGCTTCATCTTTAAAAACACTTGTTCACAAATATCCATACTGCCAAAAGCGATGACATGAATAAGATGCAACTGTGAAGTGAGGGATATTTCTGTCTGGTAAGAGAGGGCTTATAAAAGTCTGGTTGAGAGACATGATCAGATATTTTTTTTGAGTTGAATATCGGATTGCAACTCTGTACGTTCCATTTGAAAGTCTGCAGGTCGTGTGTTTATGTTGACTGAAAATGGAGTCACAGATGTTCCAAAAAAATAATAATTTTGTTGGCAATCTTGAAACCTGTTCTCAAATTCCTTTATCAAAATGGAAAGCATGGTTTTGTGTTTTTTTTTCTGTTCACAGGCCAGTGTTTAGCCAGTGTATCAAAATGCATAAACTTGTTTGCCGTAACTTGAGTTATCACTGCATGGTACCCTCCCTGTGCCCTGGTTCCAGCCCAGATGATTGGTTGGTGCTGAGTGATGGCTGCTGGAGGCACAAAGCTGCTGCCATGATGACATGGTGCAGGGCCACAGTGTGAACTGTTCTGGGCCGCATGCAGGCTGTGGGTTGGATGTGCCTGGCCCAACCTTTGTGTCTAACAGGGAAGAGCCTTGCAGATGGTGAGACTGGCAGGCATATGGTTGCAGAAAGCTGCAGGTTGCCTCTGGGTTAGGAGCGTGTGCAGGTGTTTAAGTATTTAAGCTGCTAGAATACATTACCTTGAATTCTTTTTTTTCTGATAAAGTTTTAATTAACAGGGAAAGAATAACACTTCTGTATCCATGTGATCAAATAATTAACCTGTTTTTTAATGGGTTATCTCCACATACAAAGAACTTATGTGATGGGTGAATAGGATGTGTTTTATACTGAATGCTGACAGGTGTCTCATGCTAGACACCACCAGAGTGACAAAACATTTCAGACATGCTGCACACACACATACTTGTGCTGCAAAGGTCTGCCAACATTGGAGCATTTCAATCTGTGAAATAACTTGGAATAGGCATGCTTAGCATCTAAGAGATTCGTTTCTGTAGTATTGTGTACGGCTCCAGAAACTTTCTATGCAGGAAGTAAGTTATTTAAAAAAAAAAAAAACGCACAAGAATTAATTGCTTTGCTTGAAGTATGGTGGAATAACTCAAGAGAACCAGGCTTTTAAATGTGACATAAATCAATGGGAGCCCTAAGTTGGGATTTTCTGCAAGCAAGAAACAATCAATGAGCTTGGAAGGCTTGTTTTCAATAAGCGCCTTACCTCAAACTCTTAGAATAGCATCCATGGAAAAACTAATGGTTTGGTCTTTTTAAATTATTTATTTATTTTCTCTCTCTCTTCCATACTTCCATTGAGAGCCTGTGATGTGGATGTTTCCAGAATGAGTGCCTAGTGATTATTCTGTATTGATGCTTCATGGAGCGTTGGTTTAAAGCAGCAAAAAATGATGAAATTAACTCTGGCTTGCAGGGAAAACCTGCAGCTCTTTGTTCTGTGCTTGCCAGTCCCACACTGTGAGCAGTGATTTCATTTCAAATGGGTTAGGTGACTGAGAATATGGCCCTGGTGCAGGGTGGGCACCTCTCTTGCAGCTGCCTTCTGGGTGCTGTGCAAGGTGGTGTCAGGGAATACACTGACTTCATGGAGAGGATCATTTTGAGATGTATCTGGATGTAATCTGGCAGCGCAAATGTTCTCATACTCCTCCATGGCTGCTTGGGGGGGGTCTGCAGTATGGAGGCCCCTTTAACGCCAGCAGATTCTCTCCCAAATCTTATATGGTGGCCTCTGCCTGCTCCACTTTGTGGCAACAGCTTTTACCTTGAGTAGTGCTTTTACCCATCAAGGCTCTTGGTGTTGTAGGAGAGGACTGTACGTAAGCCAGACTCGCTGAACCCCAATTTCCATGCTAATGTACAGATTGGTTGAATGTTTTCTCCAGTAAGGAACTGCAGCTCGTCAGTTCCAGGATGCTTTCCCTTTTTTTGTAGTGAACACAAGAAGCGCTGGCAATCAAAGTACATGCTCTCCGCTTTGAGCAGCACGGGAAAATCCTACATACAAGGGATAAAATTGAAACTGTGCCATCATGGCGACTTGCTGGACACTAGCAGCAGGGAATTCACCACATCATCCTTCTTGTGCAGTCTGACGATGTTTACAGGTAGTCATTACCCGTATCGGGAAGCTGGGCTGCCCGGTATTATGGCAATTTGTAAATGGCTTCGTTTAGTTGTCACCGGTGAACTAATTTATGGAGGCTGTAATTAGTGATGATGGGTCTGCAGGTGGAAAACAGTAAGTGGTGACATTACTTAGTGACTTCAGGAGGGATTTGGAGTGTCCAGCAGCCAGCTGCTACATAAAAGGGAAGAATGAAAACAAACAAGGGGCAAAAAAACACAAACAAAAATAGCGTACAGGTACACACACAACCCTCTGCCTGTAAGAAAAGAAATAATGTGGGAAGATGAGTGGAAAATGAGGACCTTCTGAGTAATGGGTGACTGGATTTAGGATGCTGTTTTCCAAGCAGAGAGATGCAATGTAGATCAAATAACTTCCCAGGGGTGCCTGTGTTTGTTTTTCCCTAGGGGCTGCTGCTTGATTTCCACAAAAGCAGGCTCTGCCAGAAAGCGTGTGCTTTGTCAGGCTGAACCACGATATCCTGCTGTTGTGGCCTGGTTTATATGCCCCTAATGAAGAAATGAGGTGTGTGGGGAGAGAGTCGTAGATTAGCCTTGCTAAAAGTAGGACTTAATACAGTGATTGCTTGTTCCAGGATTTTGACTCGATCTTTATGGGTCCTTTCCAACTTGGGATATTCTATGATTCCAAGGGTCACCATTTTCATTTGATGTGTGCCTGTGCTGTTGTAGCTGTTTTTCCGTGTGCTGTGGCTGGTTTCATCACAAAATGGCATTCCCCGGGAGAGTAGAGGGAACGCTTGGCTACTGGCAAAAATAGTGAGCCCTGTACTCCCTGATCCTTCCCAGAATGCTTCTCAGAAGGACAAGTTTACTCCTGGGTGCTGAGTTAGGTCTGTGTGACACAATGTATCCCAGCTGCTGCACAGGTCCTTTTATGGGCTGTTAGTTCTGGTCCTTCCTTGTGCTGCTTCAATGGGGCGAAAGCTCAAAGGAAGAAACGAAATAGAACAGCGATCGCAACCGTTGCCCTCCAGGGTGGAGCTTCTTCAGCTAATAGAAGGGCACTAGGTTGGTCAGGCAAGACTTGCCCTTGGTGAAGCCATGCTGCTGTCCTGGGGCAGAAAAAGCAAAACACAAACACTGAGGTATCTCCATTGCAACTCTAAAGCTTGAGAGGCACATCTGTTGCCTCCCACCACTGAGTTGGGCTGGAGGACAGTGATGCCTTAGTTGGCGCTGCACTCACAAGCTTGGTGATTTTCCTTTCCCTGCTTTTTTTTTTTTCATAAAGCTCCATTCCCTGGACTAGCGTCATTAAGACTGAAATTGCTTTTCTGTTCAATTAAAGAAATACCTTTTAAGTAAAAGCGGTAGAAAGAATGGAATGAAATAACTATGTCAGTCTTTTCAGATTAATTAGGTGGAATTTCTGAGCTACCCCCGAAGTTCAAAATCAATTGAATATGGGAAGTTCTCTTTCAACGCCTCTTTTGTCCTATTTGCAGGGTGAAAATAATTAAATATTTTCAATTAAATATTGAAATGAAACTCTCTGATTCCTTAAATCGAATTTCATACTAAGTTTTCTGGCAGAAGTATGAAAAGCCACGTCTTTGATCAGTCACTGTCTATAATGCTGTTCACCACACAAGTCAAACCAAGAAAACTCATTTGTCTGCAGATTTTCCTGTGTACAAGTCTTTTTACTTGTATCTTGCAGAAATAATAATCTTAAAATAAATTCTCTGCTGGTACTGTTGTTGTCAGGACCTAGGATTCAAGTCTAAGTGTGGGAATCTAATACTGTCAGTGGACCCAAAACCTGATTTAAGCCGTGGAAATCCTGCTTAGCAAGGATTTGATACATTTATTCATGCATTCGCTAATATCACATCCGTGTGTGTGGCTGCCCTGGCTGTCTGAGAGCTGCCAATTCTTATAAATCAGGCAATGCATAGAGTAGCCACAAAATGGAGCAAAATCCAGAGTGCTAAGCAAAGGAGTGACACTGATCTCTTGCAAAAAGCCACCTGAGGAGGGAGGAGGGTGGTTTACACGCTGGCATTGCAGCATCTGCTTCCTGTCAGGGAGTGAGAGCGAGCACAGCACAGGCGTAATCGGTTTAGTATTCCCCTTGGGTTGTTATAAACAAAATCAATATGTACTAATGACTGCAGCAATAAATTTCATCATACTTCATACAGTAGCATTCTGCACTTACCCAGTTGTTGGTGTGACAGAGAGTAATAGAGTTTACCATTTTAAAGTTGTAAATTACTATGAAAATGCTGAGCCTCATGGTAAAATACATTCGTGGATGATTTTAAGCTCAGGAAATATTGGTAATACTTTCACTAAGCATACTATTAAAATAAATAAATAGTATTTATTGCTTGGTTTCCCAGCTGCAGCTGGGTGAAGAAACCTAGCATGCATGTTTATCATGCTACTTGTGGTTTCATAATATTTATCTAAAATTGATTCTCAAAGAAGCTGTCTGAGAAGCTTATTTTTTCACATATCTGTTAAAAACAATCTTCCTCCAGAATAGATTTCTGAGTAAAATCTTGATTTTCAGTGCTGGTTAGTTTAGGAGCCTCTCTTCTGTTGAGAGATTTCCTTATGCACCCGCCTCTCCCTGTTTTTTTTTTTTTTTTTTCCCCAGTATGCTGGTAGATAAACATTTTGAAGTTGGATTAAATGCTTCAGTCCCAAATAAACCACTTGAGATTCTTTGCTCATATTATATTCTAAACTTGAACACTCAACACGTCTGAATTGAAATGAAACACTGAAATTACAAGAGTCTCCCACAAAGTATAAATAAAGATTTTTTTCTACATGTTTGCTACACAGGTTTTTTTTTTCCCTCTCTTTATCTTCCAAACCCATGAAGAAACAGAAAATGCAGGTTGTTTGAATTATACCCGTATTATTACAGTTCCTCCACCTAAGAGAACCCCCTGAGGAGTCAGTTTTGGATAACTCTTAATTGCACTGCAATCACTTTCACAAATTTCACTAAGCTGTGCGCCACGTGGGTCATCCAGCGGGGCTCTTAATCTGCAGGTGTGAGTCATGACTCCAGCAAGGTTCTTCACAAAACATGGGAGAAAAGAAAGAATCCTTATTTTTTGAAGCTCAAGTTTCATTTTTTCAGAAACACAATGGTCTGTGATCCAGTTACGTCTTCGTAGTCTTGTTTCACCATTTGAGATGGATCCCTCTGGTTGGAGGAATCTTCCTGGAACTTGCTGATGTCCTCATGCAGCCTGGCGAGTTGGCTACATGTAAATAGCTTTCTGTGCCTGAGAGTAAATGAGAGCCACTCCCCAAGCTTGCTTTTCCACAATAATAATTTCTCATTGATCTGGAAATAAAGCAAGCTGCCAGAAGCCACAGTCCGAGTGTGTATTAAAGTTGAAAATAAATCAAACCTGTCATGGTATTGGCAAAGATCAAACCTGCCCTGCTGACTTGATTTCTGTGCAGTATGGCAGTGCAGTGCTTGGTCAAAGAAGGCAGGAACAAATGCGGATTAATTCTTCAGCAGCTCCATCTTTGTGTAGCAAAGGGTGGGAAGTCCTGGCTTGCTGCGGTGCTTCTTGGCCAATCCTTTGCTGGAGTTGGGCTCTGCAAAACCAGGCTTGTGCTACCCTGCTGCTCCTGGCTGGCTCCTGCAGAAGGGTCCTTCACACATTTCCTCTCCATATATGATAAAAGGAGAGCTCCCCTTGTCCCATGCAGCAAGGACCCCTTCGGTGCCTGGTGGTGGTGCCTTTTGGATTTGAGTCCAGTCTGTGCTGGAGATGGGCAGCCATGAGGTTACCACTGAGCAGAGCTGGCAGCATCATGTTTAGTGGGTCACTATGAACACTGAGCAGCTGAAGGGCTGGCATCTGGGTTGTAAGACCCAGGTGTGAGGTTTTCAAATTAAGTTCACTGCTGTCTGTAGGCAGGCATCCTGTGGCTCAGCTGCACAGCTCAAACATGCATCTCATGAAGAAGTACCTCTTAGTCTGTTCTTGAGCCTTATGCTTTTTGGCTTTGCTTGATGGCCTTGAGTTTTTTGCATTAGAAAATGCTGAGCTGTTGCTCCTACACTCTTCTCCGTGCTGCTCTTGATTTTATAGATCTCTACCATAACATATTTTCCAGGCTGGAGCTGTTTGGTGTTTAAGTCTCTCTACACAGAAGCCATTTCACTCCTTTAATCATTCTTGCTGTTATTTATACCTTTGCAGCTCCGCTTTAATTTTTTTTGGTACGTGTGGCCAGCTCTGCTTGCAGTATTCAAGGCACCATGGATTTGTGTGGTGATACCAGAATGTTTCTTGCTTTGTTCTCCAGCACAATCAAACACTGAGGTCTGTGGGATTGAATCAAATGGTGCTCCTATGCATTCCCATCTCTTTCCCATCCAAAGTTGCTCAACAGATGCGGGTGTTACTGTTGATTGTCTCAAGGCTGTCTGCAAAAACTAGTGTAATATCATAACTCATCTATATATGTGTATAGCATTACATCCTGCAAAACAATAAATTGCATTTGCATTAGGATATGAAGCTGCTAGCAATGCCTATGTTAATTTTCCACGGCTTATTAAGAAAATCATAACAATGCATGCTATTTATGCAGGATGTATTCAGAGATTTATCTCCTTAGTAATGTATTAAATTAGAATGGTGACATTAGAGACATAGATTAATGTATTAGCATTTCTACTGTAGCTTAGGATCAGGATTATATCACAAAAGGAATTAGTTTTGTGGTCTCTTCATAGATCCATTTTCAGTGCTGTCCTTCACCAGCTCAGTGTCAATCACAGTCACCCGACAGATTCGTGTTTGTGTCGCTTTTCTTCTTGTTACGTTCTTCGCTGTGAAAAATGAGACACTGGGAATTCAAATGCTTTGCAGGGTCTGGAAAAATAACTTGTTTATCACTTTAGTCTTTGTTTCAAGGAGTTGCATTGGCAATAGTTCATGTTTCTTCCACATCTGTTGCCATAATCCCAGTGGTGACTTTGTAGGATATTGCAAAGGCTGCATCCTCTGTCTATGGCTGTGGTTCACTGAGTACATATGGGAAGAAAAAAATCTTTTGGAACAAAGATAGGAGCAACTGGCCCATCATATTTGATCCTTACCTGTGATACCAGTAAGTCAGAAAATGAACTGAACTTTCAGAAGAGTGTCCCCTGGCGTTGTAAAATAAAGCTGGGAGGAACTTACCCTGTGTGCTTCAGGACTAGTTGGAAGATGCTCTGCTGTGTAGATACTTTGAGGTTACCTCTTTTCTGTCTTGTTGCTAGAAAACCAGGAGACATTTCCCCCAGCAAAGGTCCTGGTACATTTTTGCAGTTTTGATGTAAGGAGTGCTTTGGAGCATACTGTGTGAGTGCTGTTTCTGGTGGGGATTGCAGTTTTCATTGCGTATGCCGCGGCTGCAGGTGAATTTAGTGCTCCTGTGAGAAGCAGAAAGAGAAAAACAGATGTGCTGTCCCTCTCCAGTCACCCCTTTGAGGACAGCATCCTCCAAAAATTAGACTGAGATCAGAGAAACCTCTACAGCTGCTGTTCTTTTGGTTACCACGTGGGTAAAATTGTCTGTTTACTATTGTTGCGAGAAAAACTGAAATTGATCGTTCCCGTCGCTGAAGTGCTACTCCTCAGAGAAATGGCTTTTCTTCAGTACCAGCTGAACTCTGCCAAGCACCTTTCTCCTTTCCTCTGAACTCTCCCCAGAGACTGAGTGAGTCTGGTGGGCTCACCCAAGGGCTGGAAAGCTCTCTGAGGGCTTTCTGCCTTACTGTGGCCTTTCTGTCATTTTCTGGATGCCTTAGCTGTCCTGCATATGAAAATGTTGAGACAATGACTGTCCTTTGTGATGTTTGCCCCATGGTGATAGCAGTGCTGCCCAGAGGTTACTCACGGAGCCCCCCGTAGCAAAGATAGTACGCATACATATGAGATTATAGCTTCCTCTTTTTTATTCTTCACACAATGAAATGGTCCCAGTGTGGAAGGACCTGATGGGAGCAGGAGATGAATGATTTGGCGTTTAAGCTCTGTGGAATTTTTTTGTGCTTTGTAATCCCAATGCAATTTTTGAATGTTTAAATTACAGGAGCAATGAGTGAATATCTGGGATATGAGAAGGATTTTTCTCCCCTCTGTCTGTTTTCCAACAGCCAAGTGCAATTAAACTGGACTGATAGTATGGAAAATTTCAGAACTCCTTCATAAACAGAAGTATCTACTAGGAAAAGGTTCTTGATCATCCAGTGTATTGTGTTATAAATCATTGAATATTCCAGTGCCGTTTCACCCACCACAAATTTTTGCTTTCAGTGGAAATCTATAGGAATACGAAAAATGAGTAAGTAATCAGCAAATATTGTTGTGTGTGCTGAACATTATTAGTATCTATCTTAGATTTCAAGATGGAGCTCCTCCCTGCTTTGTTGCTGTTGCTTTTTAAGAAGGAAAACCACAAGTTAAAAATGTTAATTCCTGGGCTGACATTCTTCAGCTGTGAACGTACATGTGCAGCTTTTTCCCATGTCTTTAGAATTTCAGCATCTGTCATTTCTAAAACTGCCATGTTTTTTTTAAAAAAATCAACAAAAAGCCCTCCAACATCTCAAGGTTTCCTGGAATTTTTTAGTCTTGCAGAGATGCCAGCCTCATTTCCATAGTAATGCAGTTTAGAGGTTGCAAAATAACAACGCAGTGAGCAAGCTGTGTGTGTGTTCATGCTAACTCTTGTTTCTAGGTCTTGATGAAGGCAATCACTGCACCGCAGACTGTGTCTGCTCCAGCACATCCACAAACTTACTGCTGGTGAGGTTGTTGACTGTGTCAGGTACCATGGTTTGGTCAGCCCAGGGAGACCTATTTGTCACTTGCACAGGGGAAGATGGACTTGAAACAAGCAAAATAGCAGTGAGTGCTCATTTGTACAGTTTTAGAGTTCAGTTGCCCTGAGTGCTCTGCCCTTGCTGTGCCTACAGAGGCTTTCAGGAGTCCTCAGGGCTTGTCTGTCCTGCTTTCTTCTCTGCTGCTATGGAGCAGTGCCATTTTTCTGGATGTGGATGGGTATCAGTGGCACACAAAGAGATGAAGAGAAGGAAATGCAGACTTCAGACCTTCAGAGGACTTGCCCCAGGTACCAGGACCTTGATGAGGAAGGATATACGTTGCTGCAGTAATTTTGGCAATGCTGTGAAATGTTGCTTTTAATAGTATTTGGTGTTGCAGGAGACTTTGAACTGGGAGCAGATATTTAGAGCTTTCCCATGGTGCTGCAGTGTTCAGTCTTTGCTCTCTGCCTCAGGCTAATTCTTTGGAAAAGTTAGAGATGAAAATTATTCAACCATTTCTAGAAGTAAAGCTAAGGAAAATAGGAGGTCTATTTTTTTTCCCCTTTATTTTTCTCCTTCTTGGTGAACCCAACTATATCGTGGGAATTTTTTTTTTTTTTTTTTTTTTTAAATCAGTGAAAACTTTGAACTGTCACTTGTGCCTGTCATTTCATCTCTCTTTGGTAAAATGAGATGGCCTTAAGGTGAGCGTCGATGTTTCTTGTAGTCATTCTGTGTTTCCTCTCACAGGAAGCACTGCCAGTCTCTGTGTAAAGGGGTTTTGGACTCAGGGCCTACTGCTTCAAAAAAAAAAAAGATACTGAAAATGAGCAAGTAGGAACATGAAAGGGCATTTTTGTGTTAAATGTCCTTGGTGCAGTGATGGGCATTGTGCAGTATGTGTCCATCACGTGGTAGCTTAGTGTAAGCTATGTTCTTGTCCCCATGTGTCAGTGCTGCAGGACCCTGTCTCACTGGTGACCAACATTTGACATAATTCTCACTCATTTCCAAGCTCTGTGATGTGTTTCTGAACACCCAGCAACTATTCAGGTGCTTTCTCCAGCCCCAGCAGGCAATGAAGCTGCTGCAGGCAACGTTGCAAAGCCACATTTCATCACTCAGAGCAAGCCCAGCACCCTGCCAACTGCAAGAGCAATTTGTAGGTTAATTCATGGCTTCATAGAATCATTTCAGCTTGCGTTTGTAATCACCCAGCTTGCAAAGGAGCTGCCTGCTGCCGCCCTGCAAGCTGGGGTGTGCTAGGGGTGGTCAGGCTGCACAATGACTGACAGCCTGGGACACTGCGAGCATCCTGCCCAAGCTGTGCCCTTCTGTGTAGTCAGATGAGATGACAGTCAGAAGCCAAGCAGCACATCTTGATTTTCTTTTTTCACTTTTTTTTTTTCATCCATGCCTTTTCTGCTTGCCTTGAAAAATACGTGGCTTCGTTCCCATATGCCTCAAAGTGTTCAAACATGATCGAGACACTCTTCTGGAAGATTTGTCAACCTTACATCTACATAAATTACTGCTAGTTTCACTGCTTATCTGTTTTGGCTAAATTTCTCAGATTTTTTAAAAGTGCATGATTGACTAGAGTCAGTTTGCAATTTAAATGGTACTTACTCTAATTAGAATATCAGTGCAGTCACGTGGGTTTATTTAGCATGTGTGAAATGATGATCAAGCCAACACGTCAAGCAGTTCAGCCACTCCCTGCCGAAGGTTTATCTGATCTGCACTGGTTCAAGTTTGTGTTTTATTTCTTTTGCATCTGACAAATTTTGTTGACCAAAAATGCCAATTCATACTTGCCTGTATTTTTTCTATGTTCCAGGAAGGCTTCTGGTTCAATGTAAAGGGGATTTTTGGTTTAAATGGAGAGAACCAGGAAAAACTAAGCATTTATCTCTGTATTTGATAGTGCTGATAAAGGAAGCCTGAGTTTTTAATGTTAACTCCTGGTTTTTGGATGCCTGACTCAGCACGCAGGAGAAAGGCCTGATCTTTACAACATGTGCCCCCAAGTTAGGGCCCTCTGGGTCAGCGTCTGTATTTGAGGATTCTGCATTGCCGATTAATTACCATATTTCAGCACTTAGGTCTTTCTCAGGTCCTAAGTCCATCTTACAGTGACTGTCTTGGCACTAAACCATGCCCCATATGTTTTGCTGGGTTTTTTTTTTGTTTTGTTTTGTTTTTGCTTGTTGTCCTGTATAGTTGCATGTGTCCCACATGGACACATGTCCCACATGTGTCCTGCCTTTTGTTTGGAAGCTTCATGGAACTTCCTTCTGACTCTCCAGCCCATGGAGATCCCTCTGAATGGTAGCTCTATGTGGTGGCTTACTCACCTCTTTCCCTGACTTGGTCTTGTCTAAGAGGTTCAGAAGGCCAGGTTCAGCATGCCTGCTGAACCGAACACCCTAGGATAAAAACTATTTCCACAAGGAGCAGGACTATTAAATCCTGGTGCCTGATGACATAATGCCTCATGGCTGGATTATCTGGCGTCTGAGGAGCTGCCAACTCAGCCCATGCTTGGGATGAATACAGAATGAGTCTCTCCATTTACTCTGCCTTGCCTCCAGAGGGACTGTTCAAGGTATATTATACGAATAATATTTCAGTGTCCAAAACATTTAGAAAGAAGCGTGCCGGCTGAATTTGCTACACACAAAAAGATGGGAGAAATTAAAATGTGAAGTAGTTTGGGCAGTAGCGCATGTGAATTAGGAATTTGTGCTTCCAATTGGGCATCAGTAGAAGCAATGGCTTTAGTTACTTTGAGCAGAGGATGCTTGCAGGCAGGGTAACTCAGTAGTGCTGGTGAAGGCAGCGCAGAAAGATGGTCAAGAATGGCAGGAGCACAACAAGCTGAACTGTAATCAAGATTAGGAAGGAATCTTTGGTTTTCTTGCCTATCCAGAAACGGACTGAGCTTCCTATGCAGCTTGCATCTTTATTTCATTTTATGTAACGAATGCTGACCTTCAGTGCCACATAGTTTAAGGGCATAAGCATGGGTCTTGCTCATGAGGCAGGGCAAGCAAGCAAAGCAGATTGATTGACTCCATTGGCTGCCTGTGTGATCTTCTGAATGGGAAGCTGTTGTCTATTTGAACCCTTGGATAGTGTAAGATCATAAAAACCTCAGGCTCGGAGTTTATTTAGGATGGGTTTCTGATACAGACATAAACAACGTGTGGATCACACAAGTCAAATACGCACAGGTTTGTCTTCCTGAAGAGACTGATGATGAGCTCCAATAATGTCAGGGCTCTCGTGTGTCATGTGCACAAGGGGAGTGATTAAAACCACAGAAAAGCCTGGAAAGGCTTTGATCTAAAGCAGTGTTTCTGTAGCAGCAGGCAGAGAACTCAGTGCAAAGTTTTCATGCCTTGTAGCCTCAAGATACATAGGGAGTTTGCCATGCCTAAGGGACCTCTGAGCATAATGTTTATTTCTGAGGCCTCAACAATGCCTTACACTCATCAGTAGGCAAACTTCATTGTTAAAACAAGGAAACTCTTTCAGGCTACTGGTTCTGACCTTTCAAGTTAGGATGAATAAAAGCCAGGTTAATGAAATGTGCTGCTCCACTAGCAAGTTGGGAAGCAACTTGTCTGCTGCTCAGAAAATCAGTAAATGCCACCAAGATTTATGCAGAGCTCTGGTGTGACTCCAGTTGTGTGAGTCTTCTATACATAAGACACTGCATTTCTGTGGGAAAGAAGACACTGCTTAACTTTAGTGAAACCCACAGCCCCTTCTGCCTCCTGGTGACAGATAGCGTTAGTCATAAAGACTGTGACTTGCTTACTAAGAGACACGGTCCATTTAGCATTTTTGCCCTTACCACTGGCTGGCTTGAGAACTGCAGTCCTAAAGGGCAGTCAGGAAAACTGTGTTTGACACGGTGTGCTGAAGAACAGCATAAATCTGCAGTATGAAGCACTCTGACATGAGTCAGGCTAGGCACTAGTCATCCAGCTGCAGAAGTGCACCCAGAAGAGCTGGCACTGAATTCACACGGCACTTGGGTCCATGTTTGGATTTCCTGGGATCGTGCAAGTGTTTGTGCTTTAACTCAAACTCTTGCAAGCAGTGATTTTTAAGCTCAGAATATTCACGTACAGTGGATATAAAACTGGCGAGGCACTTTAAAGGTAGTACTGTACAAAATATCCAATTTGTTGTTAAGAACTGTTGTTGTTTGTGGGATTAATTGTTCTGTGCTAGTACCCAGGAATTGGCTCTGCAGCCCTGCAAGGAGCTGGTCTTTGCTCCAGCAGGCCCCAGGAGTTACCTACCCACAGTTGACGGCAGCCCTGTGCTAACCTGGGGCTTTTGAAGTGCTTTCTTGGCTACGTATAGCTCTTTGCTCTCTCTTTTGCTTCTGGGGCTCAAATCCCCTTGGAGGAATGATTACTGTCTTACTGGGGTGTGACACCAGCTATCTTCAGGGTGGCACAGCGGGCTCCTGCCATAGTGCTTAGCAAGATGTCCCAGTACTTTTACAGGTGGTTTGTGGCTGAGACCAGGAAGTAATCTTCCTTGTCAAGCTTGAGCTCCAGAGAGGCTTTCTCCCATCCAGGTACTAAAACTGGCTTGTAGCAGCTAAGTATGCAACTTTACGGGATGGAAGGAAGAATTCAGGGGGGAATTTCAGTCTTCTTTCACTGTGTCACATACCATTGCCCTCCTAAATGCAGGGAAAAGAAATGCTAAGGCAAGACTCTTTTTAAAAGCAAATCTGATAATTTTCCTGCTAACGTCACTTTCACTGTCTGTGTTCAGTTTAAAACAGGCCTCTGATGCCATTAGAGATGCCTTGAGACTTTAATTCTGGCTTCTAGTTGTCATGAAGAAAAGCAACGTTATCCCACTGCTTCTTTGTTGCTCTGTTGGCCCCAGATGAAAGTCTCATCCCTGCTGCAGCATCTTCAAGGACACCCCATGCCCAGGCAGCTGCACTGAATCCAACCCTCTGTCTCCCTCCAGCCCCAGCTACTTGGAGAAATCCCGGTGATGAATAAAACACTGGAGATAAAATTTCATAGTGGATAACTCTTTCTCAGGGCCATTAGCGAGCCTGAAAAAATCAGACTTTATAATACAGAGCAATCTTCCACCTGAACTGCAGGACAGCTACTCTAGCTCCACAATATGTTATTTAAAGCCTGTTTTATAATAGAATTTGGTATGGCAGTATGTATAATTTATAATATATTAAAACCCATTTCATAATGTATTTTAATCTCCAGTGATGAATAGCTGGGACAGTTTTGCAGGTTCTGTAATATCACTATGGCAACATCCTTTTAAAAAAAGTAGGACAATTGAGAGATATCAAGGACTGGTCAGGAAAAGAATAATGGCACTTGTCAATTTGCATTCTTTCTGATAGTTTATTTTCTTCTTGGAAATGGTATCTATTCTGATACTTTTGCATGTGTTTTCAGGAAATCACTTGAGACATTACCGAAATGTTGCATCTCCTTTAACCTTTGAGGGCTCAACTTAGAAAAGATTTGGTTTCCACTGCAAAGCTAAATGACTTATCCCCTCTACAAAGATGATTAGAACTCAGCAGCTATTGGTGGACTGGAAAAATAGCTTCCATAAGGTTTCCAATGTTTTTGAAAATCAAAATATTGCTTTATGAGTCTAACCTTAATTTAGAAAAATGGAGTTTGTCTGGTTGACCATTTTTGAAAATCAGGCTGCTTGTTTTGAAGCCTATGGATTGAGACTAAGCCTCTAAATTGCAATTATTCTTTTCCTAAATGGTACTTAGTTAAGCATACTCATCATTCACTAAGAAAGAAGCTTTTGCCATCCATTCCAAGTGGTGGTGGGGTCTCTAAAGTATCAGTACAGTAACTCAGATTGAAAAGCCTTCAGACCTGTTGATCACCATTTGCCTATTGGGTGATGTGCAGTTGATCCATGGAAAACTGTGATTTGGGGCATATTCCCAAACTCAGGCAGACTTCTTCCTGAAGAGCAGACATTTTGAAGACTCCATATCTGAAGACCAAACACCAGCAGTACATCAGGTTACCTGTTGAAATGTATTTCTATTGCTCTGTGTTATTCCTAGTCTCATGCTTTCAAATACTGGGAGAACAGTTTTTGAGGATTAAAGTTTATGGCTGTAAATGGTTTATTTTCTGATTTATATTGTTTAGCCACTGAGGGGCTCTTCTGTCAAATATTTGTAGCTCCAGGCATGAGTTCCTGGTCAATGAGGGAGATGGTGCTGAACATTGAGCTATGCAGGAGTTCACTTGCCTCTACGCTTCCTGCTTGGTTTTCCCAAATACCTCAAGCCTCTGCCATTCCAGTCAATTCAACAAATAATTCCTTACTCTCTTAAGGCACAGCTTCTGTTTTGTGATCCCCAGTGCAACTGATTTTCCTCAGTCTCTGAATTCTTCCTTTCCAACTGGGCCTACCCATTGCCATCAAAGGTCTAACGCTCAATGTCCACCTCCACTTTCTATGGAGCAGCTCAGTGTTTGACTTTTTTCCTCCAAGAGCTAAAGCTTCTCCAGTGAATCCAGCCATGCTTCAGCTGATGGCAGGTCACGCAAACCAAGGTTGCAGAAACCATGGCAGCTGATAGGAGGTGGGACTGAAGGTAAAATTCACCTAAAATGTCTATAAGCTGGGGACATCTGGGCATGCATTTTCTTTCCCTGTTCATCCCAAAGCAGAGCACAGGTGTTGACCTTTATCTTATGAAACCATCTGCTTACTCGGGGTTTTGCTTGAGGGGTGACGGCAAATGAATTTCTGCCTATGGGGCAAATTTCAGGATGTATCCATTACTGTGCCATTGACATTTGCCAGCTGATTCTTGTGTTTTCAAAGTAATTTTGTTCATGTGCCCAGGGAAATTAACAGTGAACTGTTAACAGGATTTTAAAAGCATTTCTGGAATAAAATTTCTTTTAACTCATCCTATTTAAGTCATTGCTTGCATGGAACTACTGATTATGGAAGAGCAGGAATCCTCCTGAGAAAGAATAGTAGTGAACTTGATGAGTTCCTGTTGTGACTTTTTTTTTTACATTTTCCCGCTGTAGAAAGCCTGGTGCCATGGGTGCCTCATCCGTAACATTGGATCACAGTCTATTAATAAGGGTAGGATTTCATTTTCCAAGTTACATTGCTCTTGCGACATAGTTGTTAAATGTGTAACCCAAATCCAGTTAACTGTGAAGATATATAAACAGCAAGAATACAGACTTACTCATCTTTCAGTGATGGAAAAGCTTCCATAGCAATGGGAGTGGTGACACATATATCCAGCTCTGCATTGGGTCTGGTGCTCATACTGCAGCTACATGCCATTATCTGTAAGATAAGACAGGTTTATTATGGAAGTGCCTGAAAATTGACGTATCAAGTCTCGTAGTGAGCAAGCTGATGCATGCAGGCATCTCTCCCTTTCAGATCCCAAAGTGCTGGTGCTGATGGGCTTTCTTAAATGGGTTTACTCTATTCTCACACATACTTATGTTTGAGAATTAAAACCAGCTGAGAGCAGCATCACGTAAAGCTATTTTCTTGTTCTATGTGGAAGACGAGTACTTTCACATCCCAGGACCACTGGACCCGTTCATAACTGCAACCTTTAAAGTTTATGAACTGTGAAATTAGGTGACTAATAGACAGGTGAATCATTAGGCAGAATGCCACAAAGGCTGCCTTCAAAGGCCTCCTTTTTCCTGCTTCTTGCATCTCCCTGTAGATAAACACATTAATTTCAACATAGAGGAAGAAAAACAGCTTCAAAAACTGTATGGAACTAAGATCCCACTTAATCGTAGAGGAATGGGATTTTAATATTTCCCAGGATGTAGTGGATGCCTACTGTATCTGTCTTGTTACCTTCTCTGTGCCTCATCCGTTGTGCCACACTGAAGCTCATCCACAGGCAAGTAGGAATTTCTACTGTTTTCTTCATTTTTATTATTTTTTTTATGTGGGAGGAAACCTCTGCAGCCTCTGTCTCTATCTGCTGGAGAGTTGTTTTTTCGCTATTCCAGACTACATCCTGTGCAAAGCGGTCAAAGCAAGCAGTGAGCAAGGAACTGATAATTTTCAAATCCTCCTGCTACAGGAATACTGTGATAATAGAATCCTCCCAGGTGTTTTGAAAAGGTTCAGCATTCTCTTTCAGGGAGATTAACTAACAATCATATAAACAACACTGTTGCCTGACTTGTTTATGTCTGAGCAATCCCATCAAAATATTGACTTGCTCCACCCCTGTGCAGGAAGAAAAGTCTTAAACAGTCCTGGGGAAAAGAAAACAAAGCAGAGGTGAAACTAGCCCAATCGATGGCACTTAGTTTCTTACCGGAACCAAATCTCCATGAGTGGTTTTGGAGTGAAGACCCAGGGGACTTTGCACTTCAGTTCTGTGCATGTTCTCACTTTTAGATTTTACCCAGGTTACGATCCAGAAGCACTGACATGGTCCCCAACTTTATCAGATCTCCTCTCCAACTTAAGGTTTCCACTGGTTGGTTGTTATCACATGTAAAATAGGAGCTATGGCCAAGCTGTACATCTTGGTTAATTAAAAGGACCATCCACTTAATATAATGTAAAGCATAGTATAAAGGGTATTTCCTTTGTATAGTCGGCTGAATGAAATAATATATTGTCTATTGACCTAAGTTCCTGTGTGCCTATTGAATAACCGTCAAAGAGCAGGCTCCTTGACATCGTGCACATCCCCTTGAGACAACATAAAAAATAAATATGGTAAGCGTATATGGAAGCAGGTGAATCCAAAAGAGCAGAAGGGGATCTATACATTCCCAGAGTACAAGCTGTAAGTGGTAACAGATGAATCCAGGCAGTGATTATAAAGCCCAGAGCTGGTTTGTAAGCTACTTAGGCTTTAGGGTCTGGGTGTAAAACTATGTCGGATAGGCTTCATTTCCTGTGCTTACAACAAGAATAATTTCATTTCTTCATAGACTTAGGGAAGATGGTTGAAAAAGTACTGATGTTGTCAAGTTGTCTGAATGCCTAATAGGAGTGAAATCAAAATAACATACTCGAATGGTGAAACCACGAGTGAATTAGGTAGATCATTTTAGCTTCATGCAGTCAGAGCATTCTCATCAAGCTGTCATATACTCTGTTAATTTTCTTTGCATAACAAATATTTCAGTACTTTTTTTTTTTCTTATAGAGCCTAAAATTTTGTGTAGGCAGTGAGGAAGGCTGGATCCCCAGCCAATACTCCAGGGTTTCCTTGAGCTTCCATGTGATGTTCTGGTGGTCTTGAAACATTTTATCCCAGATTCTGAGGGAATCTGTGGCCATCTGAAACAGAGAGGGGAGCCTGGCAGTTGTTATTACACGTACACAAAAACTAAGGGCCAGAGGCTTAGCAGCAAAGCGGGGATCGGCTTGAGCAAGACACGCTCACAGAGTAAAAGCTTTTGGAGTGAACAGCAGAGGTCAGGACTACAGAGGAGTTTATTTGCAAGCCTCTCTGTCTAGATGCTGAATATAATTATTTTCTGTGCTTTTACTGCTTTACTCAATGTACAGCTGAAAAGAGTACCTGAGCCATTTTAGACAACACAGAGGAGTGCAGGACGCTACCTTGGTGGTCTGTGCTGTATTTGCTCTTCTGATGCTGGAAACCATCATCTTTGGTCTTGAAACAAAATGTTTCCAACTGCCAGGCTTTAGGGTTCCACTTCAATCTTACATGCTAATGTGCTAGTTTACCATATTAAGGCAGATTAGCCGAAAATAACTTGGCGCATCAGGATTTTCCACTCAGGCTTTATAATCTCTTTGCTTTGGATGATGTTTATTACATACTGAGATAATAGGTTTAGTGCTTTTATGACCTCTGTAACATGTTCTTTTTGTGCTTCCACTCAGAATTCTTGCTTAGCTAACCTTTCAGCCAGTAATCAGTACGACACAATTACCCTGGGCATACTGGCAGCTGTTTCGAGGACTCTCTTGGGCTGCGTCCTGCTTCAAATCTGCTGCAAACAAAACAGGCAGTTGAGCTTATTAATTTTGGCTTATTATTTCTTTCCTTGCAATTGCAACCAGTTGAGAGCCTTCGCCCCTGGGCTCCCTCCTAGCTGGGTGCTGCATATCACACTCGGGGGCTTTCCAGCTGATGTTGACAGAGACCCTGCTTGGCTGCTGAGGTACTTAAGGAACCTGATGCCCTCATAGAGGGCTGTTGAAGGATCTCAGCCAACGTGGGTTGTGCAGGGAGGATGGTTTGTCTTTATTTTGGTTGCTAACACCAGATTTTTCCGTGCATGTGGCCACTAAGTTCTGCATAGCTCAGTAATCTCTTAAATTGGCTGGCCAGATGTCCCCAGGGCTCTTGGAAGCTGGAGGTGGTAAACTTCAGAGGTCTGCACAGAGTCAGCTCATTTAAATGCTGTGTGTTCAGAGATTCCTGGGGCCTTTCTTCTGCTCACCGTCTATAGCCTTTCCAGCTCTTTGAGTCTGTTAATGCTGCTGGTAGCTTTGTTGGTTATTTTTCCTCACTTTTCTCTGTGCCCTCCCCAGGATGTTTCTCACAGCCTGCCTTATCTCCTCCTCCTCTGCATAGGGGACCTGAAGTCAGGCAGTCACAGCCAGCGCTTTTGTTGTTTTTGGCAGAGTTTTGCTTGCCCTGTGGGAGCCCCATGAAGTAGCTGGGGATGGTGAGTGGTGCTGCTGTGCCCTGCACTGGGGCTGGCTGGGGTTTAGGTCCCATTTCCCTAAATACCTCTCTTGCTAGCTTTGCTAAGGGCAATTCTGTCTTCTCCTCGTGAAAGCACTTCTGGAGCGGAGGCTTGACTTGTGTCTTTGATAGAGAGCAGGAGCGAAAAGGAGGGAATCAGTCTTACTTAGGGCAATTAATTCAACTGCTGACAGTGAGCCTGTGTGCTCCTTGTTCTAACTTTCTCTCCTCTGAAGATGACTTCTGCAAATAGATGGAGACTGTCAAAGCCTGTAGCTCCAGATCCAATGCCACCTTTAACATTGCAGTGAGAGGAGTCTCCGCCATCTGTCATCACTGGGAAAACAGAAACATTACCATTGCCTCTGTCTTCACAGAATTAAAACATGACATCAGAGACATCAGTCTACATCTTCTCTCTGGTGTTCGTGCAAGGATTTTTTCCCCCTCTTTTGCAGTTTGCTTCTGTTTGGGAAATAACGAGGGCTTCTGCCTTCCATGTGCCTTTTATCCGGGAACAGTGCTCTTCGGCAGACTCATTAAAATAATGGATTGCCTCAGATGGTTAATTATGTCCAAAAATTTCTTGCTGTCCAGCAGGAGGAAAGCTTTCTGACATGTGACATGGATAAGAGATGTAACGGTACAATGATAGTCCTACTGCACCCTTTAGGGCATCATATAAAAATGTTGCTTTGGTGCCACCAAACCAAGATGAGTGATCTGTTTTGGTTAGCTGGGTGGTACAGCCAGTTTGGCTGTTGGGAGGGGGTGAGTTTTGGATTGGGAGGATGACAGCAATTCACTGGGTGTGCAGGAGTCACTGCAGAGTTTGTAAGGCACGTTGCCAGTGGGCTGGATATAAATGTGGATAAGGGAGGAAAAAAGAAATCTCTCATGTAGGCCAGCATGATTGAGGGGAAAAGAACTTGGGCTCACCAAGCCCTTCAAGCTATGCTGTCAAAGAAATGTATGTTCTGGTTAATCCATCACTTCTGATGACAGGTTGCATATGGTGAACTGCTTGAAATGTGCTTCCTTTGTCCAAATTCTCACTCCTTAAAGACTGGCTTTGAAAACTGTTTTAGCAATAGGAGATGCTGCTTCTGCTGTTGAAAAATGTATAAAGCACAAGTGTATGAAACACATGTGTTTAGCTTAATAGAATCAGGCTTTCTTTTTACAGTCTGGGTCAGAATTGAGAACAAATTTGGTGGTTCTGATTGAGTCAAGCCTTTTGGGAGCTTAGTGCTCAGGCACGGACCGGATACAGGGAGCTGCTGTACATTCCATCCTTTGGATGTCCTTGGGGCTGGCAGTACTGCTCAGCACTTAAAAAAGCACAGGTATTTAGTCACCTTACCAAACAAGTATCGTTTGGGTCATGAGGCATGCTGTGGCTGGCACCCAGGTAAATTAGGTGAAATCCAGTTTAATTAAAATCAGGTCTTGTTTTCAGATAGGAATTAGTAGTAGAGAACCACAGCCAGATGACACAGTAGGTTGTGCATGAACGAAGTGCTTTGGAAAATTCTACATGGAGGTTTGAAGGTGTTTTGAAAGCTTTTCAATTTACTTGACTGTTTCAAGTAGCATTGGAGACGAGGTCTTTTGAACTTGCTGAGCTTGGATGAGCACGTGATATATGAGACAAGGTCCATTTTGTTACGGGAACTGCAGAGAAAAACCTGTAGCTCACAGCTCTTGGAGACCGATCCATTCTTCTGTGTACATGTGTAGGCACTTTATTATGTACTTTAGTTCAGTTGAGCCACAATTCCTATCTGGAATCTGTGTATGCTACTTGAATGCAAATAAAAACAGGTGCCCTTTTATAGGTTTTATTTAAGTTGCTGGAATTGCTCACCTGGGTAACATTAGAGATCAAAGCTGTGAGCAAGTGTGTGTACGACCAGGGACCTAGCGTTTGATGGGTGCTTATGAGCTGTAAGGAACATCTGCTCTTGGTAGGTAGCAATTTCTTTTCTATATTGAATATTGAATTGGGTTAGCATAGTATGGAATGGTTTTCCTTCTTTCTTTCATCTCCGTGGTATTTTTGCCTGCCTGTTCTGGTTTCATATGGATTGACCAGTCATGATGAAAGAATGGTAGGCAAATGTGTACAGAAGCAATTTAGCTTTGTATGGTGGCAGATGCCATTAAGAGAAATTCTGTGGCTTCTTAAAAAATGCAACTGAAGAGCTCTGTGCCAAATCTGGGCAACCACGTAAGGTGTTCCGTCAGAAATGTCGTTCAGCTGCCCTACCATACACATACGGTCTGCTTGACCTGCTTGTGTGACCAGAGCGAAAAACTTATTTTTTTTTCAGAAATGAGACTTTGATGTTTCCTTAGTGTTAAGAAGAGTAAATTCCTGGACTTCAGGGCTGCTGGGTATACTTTTCAGGCATGGACTGAGAATAAGAGGTGTCTCTCACAGCAAGCTCCCTCCTCTGCTCACTGCGGGGCCCAGTGATTATACTTTAAAAATCAGCAAGGTTTATGTATGTGATTCTAGCCATCTTCCTTCATTACTTGTAGCCTTCAATTTCCCCTCCACTTCACCTGACCATTCTTCAGCCTTTGTGGACGCCACCTGATGCTCAAGTGCACCAGCTTTACCAGCCCTGCCTGATGTTCCCCTGCACTACACCTGCTCCGGATCTCCTTGGCATGTTAAGAACTGGGGAGTTGTGGGCCAGCTTGCAAAAAATGTTGAGAGAAGATGAGGCAGGAGAAAGCTGCTTAGAGTTGGTGGATGACATGCTTCTGCACTGATCATTTCACTGTCTAGTAAATAAGGATTGAATATAGCTAAAGCTTCCCTTTGTGGCCCTAATGTGGCCACACCAAAAGTGACTGCAGAATAGGAAAGGGATCTAGGTAGCCGTTGAAAGGATTTTCTGAGAAATAACCCTACAGCTGCCAGAAGATAAGATGTGTAAGAAATTCTTCTTCTGTGAAGACAGGCTGAGGGAGCTGGTCTTGTTTGGCTTGGAGAAGAGAAGGCTCCACGAAGACCTCACTGCAGCTTTCCAGTACTTAAAGGGGGTTTATGAACAGGAGAGAGACTGATTTTTTACATGGTCTAATAGTGATAGGACATGGGGGAATGGCTTTAAACTAAAAGAGGGGAGATTTGGGTTAGATGTTAGGTGGAAATTCTTTACTCAGAGGGTGGTGAGGCTCTGGCGTAGTCTGCCCAGAGAGGCTGTGGGTGCCCCCTGCCTGGAGGCACTCAAGGCCAGGTTGCAGCCTGATCTGGTGGGTGGCAGCCAGCCCACAGAACTAGATGGGCTTTTAGCTTCTTTCCGAAGTAAGCCATTTTGTGCAAGGAGTATAAGTACTTACTCTGACAACTGCATTTAGTTCCCATCCTGCACAGTCCCATGTGCAAAGATAAGAAACCGCTGTTTTTCAAGACATTGCTGACAGTCCTTGCCAGGAAGAGCTGGATTGATTTGTTACTGGCACCTTAGTATTTTTGATCAATAGCTTCATAAATGGGAGTTAATATTCTGCCAACTACTACTATTTTTTTCACTTTATTTTAATCAATTATTTGTGTATTAAAAAGGTAGTATAAATATTAGAGGATTAAAGTAACTTTCTCAGCCTAATAATTTGGATTTATGTCACTTCAAAAGCAGTTTCCTTTGAGAAACAGGAACACTGGATTAAAGCTTTATTCCAGACAGGTAATTAAAAGGCTAAATCCCATGTACAGCATTACAACTGTAACATGGATAGAAGAAGATTGCTCATTAGAGTCCAAAGGGATTTCTATTATGACTTTGGGAACAGATAGCCACCCGTCTCGCTGTGAATCCTATTATGGCAAGGGCTGAACTGCAAGGCACCGTGTCACAGTTCTCCACTTGCGTGACTTTGAGCAAATGTTGTTTTGAGCAGAGGAACTGTGGATCTAGATTTTTCCCTTGCTAAACAAATGGTTGTGTGGATGCACCTGCATAAGCACAAAAGACATTCCTATCTTCTGCAGAGCCTTTCTTCCTACTCATAGATCAGGTTCATCACATAGATGTAGTGGAGGAAGACTATACTACTGTTTGTTATGGCTAATGGAGCAGGGTTGCATTACCCGATCCCTTGTTTTCCAGTATGAGCCAGCAAGGAGAGTTAACTACTGATGGTCTCTTGCCTGTGGCTAATGCTTAGGAGGTGAGGAGAAACTGTTCTTCCTCTTTTTGCATGCTTCATCTTGGGGGTCTCACTGAGTCTGGTTTATAGAATCACCACCATGCCCACTAAATCATGTCTCTATGAGGCAGTCTCCTCTGATTTAAGAAATATGGCTTCATCTTTGTTTTGGATGGCATGCTGGATTTTGAAGGTTAAACTAGGTTAGAAACAGCTTTTTGTTCCCAAGGGAGCTTTTAAAAATGTTCTGTTCCTGCTTAGTATAGAGTGCCCTGAAGCTTTGAGCCAACCAAAATACTGGATCAGATCTAGTAAAGATGTCATCCCTAAACACTAGAGAATCTTAGGTGTTTTTTTTTTTTTTTAATTAAAAAATAAAGTCTAAAAGGAGAGACATTTAATATTAGAAAACTAACTTCTGGATGTTTATGAAGAAGTCTCTTTTCTTAGAAAGGATTTTGCCCCCAGTAAAGAGTCCGACAATATAAGCAGACTTTTATGTAAAATTTCCAGCCAAAAGGAGTTTTTGATAGTAGCAGCCAGTAGGTACCAGAGACTCCTCCACCTCTAGTTTGTAATAATCAAATTGTAGTAATATAAGAGCTAAGCACATATTGTTCTATTCTTGGTACTGATGAGTCATAGAATCATAGAATGGCCTGGGTTGAAAAGGACCATAATGATCATCGAGTTTCAACGCCCCAGCTGTGTGCAGGGTTGCCAACCACTAGACCAGGCTGCCCAGAGCCACATCCAGCCTGGCCTTGAATGCCTCCAGGGACGGGGCATCCACAACCTCCTTGGGCAACCTTTTCCAGTGCATCACCAGCCTCTGTGTGAAAAACTTCCTCCTAACATCTAACCTAAACCTCCTCTGTCTTAGTTTAAAACCATTCCCCCTTGTCTTATCACTAAGTCCATCAGCACCAACTTTTTATCATACAAAGTCCATTTCTGGGGAGGAAATACAATTTAGCCTGAATTCTGGGACAAGCTGAGATGCTTTATTGCATGTTCACCTAAACTGGAAATGCACCTTTGCATCTAAGAAAAGAATATCAGAGAAAGAGAAGCAAAAGCAGTGCTCAGAGTAAATGCATTCTGTCCTCATATCACCTTCCCTTTGAGCTCAACAAACTCTTTTTAATCTGTTCCCTTCTGAAAGGATTCAAGTCCCAACCTTTCCTACCTAGTCCTGCTGGAATAATTGCAGCTGTTCCCCATCTGCCCCCTGTGTGCTAATAGTCAGGAAGGACCTGCTGGCTTTCCTCCCAGCAGCAACAGGGACAGGCTCTGCCTATAATCAATTCTTATAAATAAGAACTAATTTGTTGCATAAAACACAGGAACATGTCATCTACTTATCCAAAGCAACTTTGTAAAAATCAAAACATGTTTTGACTCATGACATTGGTGCTACACATCACTGCAGTATGTGAGCATGGCTGTTCTTACATGGATTTTTCAAGTTTAGACCTAGTTTTGTCAGTCTCAGTGTTGAGAGCTCTGTGGTTTGGGTCTGTCTATAGGCATTGGATTTCAAGGCAGGTTGACTTCAATAACTGTATTTGACCATGTTCTCAAAGTCTGTTAATAATGCTTTACAAGTAGTCACTTTTTTGGAAAAGCTCATTTGAATCCAGTAAAATTTGTCATTTGAGAAAATCTCACAAGCTTTCTTATTTTTCCCAGTACTTGGACCAATTAGGCATCCAGACTTTTTCTGTAAGACCTTTAGGCTCCTTCAAGCCAGTTTATCAACAGGAAAGCTGCTCTGCATCAGCTTGAACTGATTCAGATTGGACTCTGTCTTGCAGGAGAACAGAGGGCTCCAGTCTGACAAGGCTGGGCCAGGATGGCATTGTATGCCAGTATATCTGAAATATATCGGTGCAGATTATGACGGCATTGGGATGCAGCTATTTGAGGCTGTTGCTGCTGTCTGCTTTTTGTGTTTTTAGGGTGGCTAGTCAGCGAGCTTGTAATAAAAGCCAAATCTGAGCACTCTCAAGCTCTGTTCTCATATATAAAAATCCATCGTATATAAAAAAAAGGCCCAATCTCCTCTCTATTTCTGTGTTATTTATTGCTCCTTGTGCCCTCAATTCCCTGAGAAACCAAGTATAGCTCATGCACAAAATGATAGCACTCCACAAACTTATAAAAATGGAAACACACTGTTCCAAGCAAGCGTGTTGTGGTGGCAGGTGAAGAGAAAGCTTAAGGAATGACATTCTGAGTCAAAGCTGCCTTAATGTTCTGAGTTTTTTGTTAATTTGAGATTTTATGGAGCCAATTGCTGAAGTTTTAAAGTCGCAATGATCTAAAGAGTTTGAAATACTTGCAGCAGTGAGGACTGCTTCTTTCCTGAATAATTACAGCTGTAGTTATCGTGGCTTGCATCTGTTGTGCAACAAAGGTGTCGTGGGTGCTAGGTCTGCATTTCAGCAGGAGCAAGGCCTTCAGACATGCTGTGCATTGCCCCCACCTGAGCAACTTGGCTTCTGAACACAGAAAGCAACTTTTCAATGCTGGTCATCTCAGGTCTAAAAGGGTCCTTGGGAACTCACTGTGTGAAATGACTGTAGGAAAAGGTCACATCAG
The DNA here is from genome assembly GCF_002078875.1 of Numida meleagris. Lineage (NCBI taxonomy): Eukaryota > Metazoa > Chordata > Aves > Galliformes > Numididae > Numida > Numida meleagris. The sequence goes on along the minus strand of NC_034412.1, from coordinate 56,813,969 downwards.
AATAACCAAGTGACTCTCTAGCTTCCCCTTGTCTTCCTTCTGTGTTTATCAGGTCATTTGAAGCCATCTGTCTACTTAGTTGTCAGTGTATTGACTCATTGCTATTAAGGACCATTAATATTGTAAGAGCCATACGCTGCCTCTGTAGCCTAGCTAATTATAAGAGACAAAACTAGTGCCTTGCAAAAGTACTGCATTTTTGGGGGAATAAGCCCCAATGGCCTGCACCGATGCTGTAACTTAAAAGTCAGGCAGAGGAGATTGAAACATGAAAGCACTGACATGGCTGTTGTGGATACACTCTGCTGAATTGTCCCCCAAAAGAGCTTTGAATTACAGAATGAAAATACGTTCAGATTTGATTCCCATTCTCTTAGAAACCTCTCTGTGTCCTTTTGGAAGTAGAGATGATCCTGCAGATGAGGTCTGGTTGCTCTTCTTGTTCTCCCCAAGAATTAAGGACTGGGGCCTGCTGAGGGCAGGGGCACTATCTAGATGCCAGCCCCCACTGAACACACAGCCCAGGCCTGAGGAGGTGTTGTGGGGACAACGTGACTCTGCACTGTCCCAGAGGTGGGTGGGTTGAGTCCCCACAGTCCACCTGGCTTCCAAGAAGCCAGGTCTGCCCTTCAGGCAGGAAGTCAAGGACTGCAGGAAGTGTTGACTGTTTGGTCTGTAATTAAAAGAAAGGTACTTACAAGAACCTATTCATATCCTTTATGATCTCCCCTGGGACCGTTTAACTGACTAATTTGGACAGCCCAGACAACAAATGAGGACTTGGTCTCCTCTCTTTCTACATCTCTGTAAACATAATCCCTGATTGATTGGCCTCTAATACATCAGACCTAAATGAAAAATTAATTAGATTGGCTACAACCCCAAAGTGAGCACTTTACCACTTTGTTGTTTTGTCCATTTGATCCTTTCTTCTTTGATTTATGGGCAAAGGAGAAAGGGGAGAGGAAAGAAAAGGAGGAAAAAGAGGTTTGTACTGGATGTCACATGGAGTCAGATGGCTTTATTGAAAGCTGAGCTCTGCTCAGCCGAGGAGTGCAATGAGCAGCAGCTCCCAGTGTGTGCCATAAGGGTGGGAAGTTCAGAAGGAGCATGCTTTCCCCCACATCATGTCTTAAGTGAGGATTTAGATTTTAGTAATCTGAGTTTCCACTGTTCTTGAGATGGGATGAGGTGGAACTATTCTACCCTGCTTGCAAGGAGGCCCTGAGGATGTGAGAGGAGGGCTTCCTCCTGTCTGCCCTCTGCTAAAAGACCCAGGTGAGACCTGAGAGAAGGCAGGAAATGGGACCAAGCTTTGTTCTGAACTGCCCACTTCTCCTGAGGGTGGGGAAATTTATTTTTGAGGGGCTCTCCTTGTCTCCCTGTGCTGACTTTTCCGTTGCAGCCACAGTTCTGTTCAGGGAGCAGAGGGCTCTGGGAGGTGCCTATGACTCCAGTCTCTTGGCTTGCACATCAGTTCCCTTCGATTTGTTTTTCTTTCTGAAATTACGAGGCTAGTGATACTGATCTGCTTTTGAAAAGACCAATAAAAAATGTGTGGCAGGGATCAGGATTGCTGGTTTTCACAAGGAGCGCTGGAGGCTGTGAGAGCTGGCCGATATGATTTCAGGTTGCCTTGGAAAAATCTTATGAGTTTGTTGAATAGTGCATTGCCTGAACAGTAGCCAAACACGCGATAGCCACCGTGCTTAATAATCTCAAAGGGTGAAGTATATCTCAAGGTGAAAAATAAATAAACTGCTTCCTAGGTTTGTAAAGCATTGTAGCATTCAGAGCAGAGTTGGATGACTTGCTTAAAATAAAAGCCAATGCTGTGAAGACTGGAAATAAAAAATCTGAGCTCAACAAGTCCAAGGGTGGAGGGCAAGCGAACAGCATATTGTTAATCACAGGCGAATTTTGCCAAAGCCCAAGGCCCAGCAAGGCAGTCGAAAAGTAGAAGTATATTAAAAACAAAACAGTCTTATGGCCTGGAGGAAATAATGGGACGCTGAAGGGAGGCACAGCTGAAATGAGAAACTTCTTCTGCAGTCTAAAGAGTTATTAAAAGCAAGGGCAGAAATTAAACTGAATTCCAGAGAGCGGTTATATGATTGTGTATATAAATGGATGCCTTAGTCTGGTTTTATCTTGAAACAGAAAATACTCAAGCCAAGTTTGAAAAATGGATCTTTCCTTTTTTTGTAAATAGTTCAGTAAATCCAAGAGAAAATCCAGCTTTGAAAGAAGTGATTTGATATAAGCAATGATGGCCAATTTTAGGAAAGTTTTTAATTGCAAAATTAAGATGCTCATGATGTTTTAAGGCTCTGCCACTTCCAGAAAGTACTTCTGACACAGAAGACTCTTAACGTGCTTGGGCTGGATTCTTGGTTTCCTGCTCAGAAGGTCTTTTCTTTACCACCCCTTCCTTTGTCTTCCTCTCTCCCTACTTGATTTTATAGGATTCAGCCCTCATGTCAGCACCAAAGCACTATCCTGAAAATTCTTGTGCATGATTTAGAGGCAGAATCTGTAATGTGTGCGCATATGGTTCGTGTGCAGCTTTTTAAAATAAGCTTTAAATAAGGCTTGGTTGTTCTGAGTGGTCCTGACTTCAGGGGAAGGTGGGGGTGGGGAAATTCAAATTTTTTCCATTTCCAGGTCAAAACCTCCAGGGGTAAGCCAGGTAGAGCAGAGACTTCTGCCAGTATTTCCTTACACTGATTAATTAGTAGGCTGGTGCCAGCCCAGTAGGCTCTACCTTGCATCTTGTAGCAAAAGCTTTCAAAAGGACCCTCTCCTTTTTTCATGCCACGAGTACAAGTCGGAAGTGTGGTGTTTTTCACCGAGTGAAGCTGCAGGTTTTTTGCCAGCTGGAGTGTGGTGCACGCCAGCCTCACTCACAAGACAAGCTGGAAAATCCTTAACAAACTTCAGGCAGCACTAATGCATGTGGGGCAGGTCTGTGCGCATGGGGTGGGGGTCTGCTTTAACATGCACAGACTGAGTACATGGTGTATCAGTTAGTTTGCTTTAAACACTTTCCTGCAAATTCCTAATTTGACAGCTAGGTTTGAACGGGAATGGCTTATGGTATGCTGTGGAGGTAAAAGGTCTGGGCATTCCTATGGTATTTCCTTATTACAGATTTCAGATTCGTATCCACTTGATTTTCTCAAAAGGCGTCCCTTCCCTTCCCCAGTTCACCTATTCCAGGGAAGAAGTACCTGAACACTTCTGTGACAGAACTAAGTGATGGCTGTCCCCTTCTCTGGACAGGAAAAGGGTCTAAACCATTCAGTTTTCCTCCCTTTGCATCTCTAATCAGCTTTCTTCTTAAAACCTTAATCAATCGCTGGCCCAACTATTCATGTCCTTTTATGATTAATTAAGCACAGCTGGTAGTCTTTTTCTACCAAAATAACATGGGTGATGCTATTTGTGAGCAGTGCAGAGAGCCCAGCTAGGAGTAGTCATGATTCCTGCGCACATGGTCCAAGCGCTTACAACTGCATGTTGGCTGAGACAATGCAAGCTACTATGTGAAACTGAAAAAGTGAATAGTTGAGCACCTTTAATTTTCAGAGAATCATAGACTATCCTGAGATGGAAGCCACCAGCATTTTAATCTCCCTCAAATTCTTATTTTCTTTAAGCTTTCATTTTCTGCAGATTATTTTCAGTGGAAAATATTTTTTCCATCATCTCTTTTCTTAATTTTGGGCGCTTGATCCTATTTCTGGAGCCAAGTACAGGTAGGGAGGAGAAACTGTGCTACAGTGTTTAAATACCTTTAAGGATCTATCACTGAGATCTCTTTATAAGTTTTTGGACACTATCAAATGAAGCTATTATCTTCTGAAACAGATTAAAATGAAAAATCTTTGAAGTTAGAAAATTGTCTTGGTGAGCTATCTTCATCAAAATGGGATGGCTTGGGTTCTCCCTTTTTACAAACAGCAAAATGACATGGTGAAACTTTAGCCTGTTCAGATCAATGTCTGAGAACACAGGGTGAAATATTATCCCTCTTATGCTCAGTGGCAAAGTCCCTACTGATTTCAGCAGAGTTATGTTAAATCCTTGTGGAAAATGACACATTGCATTAAAGCATTTTCAACTTTTTTTTTTTTTTTTTAAGTAATATATCCTATGTGCCACGTATGCTATGCTTCCTACCATCTCACAAAATCACTTTTCTTGAGGAAAAGCAGATCTGGTAATCCTTTATGTGTTATGTAGTTGTAAGCTTCTTGAGGTATTTCATTGGGAGCCATGGGCTAGTTAGATGCTGTGAATGATGTACGTTTTGGGGTAAGTTAAGGGGTGCCTGGGACAACACAGTCAATTATATGAACCCCTCCATCTCCCAAATACTTCCATGATTTTTAGTGCATCTACTAAACAGTACAAGATACATTAACGATTTCTTCTCTGCTGTCTTGGAAATATGTTGGCATCTGGAGTCTGTGTTCAAATAACAATAATAAAAAGGCTGGTTATTCAGATGGTATTCCTGTTAATGTTATTAAATCCATTTTTGAGCTGATGGTGTGTAGCTTGCTGGATGGAGCAAATGAAGTGGCTGCTTAGGAATTCCATACTTTGGGTTAGGGGCACAAATGAAGACAGGATTGCATTAGTGGTGACAACCTTCAGCAGGAATGTTTTTCTTTCCTATTAGCCCTGATGCAGCCAAATATATCTGGATACCTGCCTGCTGTGTGGGCCAATACTATACCCAAGGGATGGAGGACTGCTTTTGTAGGGGAAAATGCCCGCAGCCTGCCAATTTGGGCTACTTTGGGTCTTCAGAAGTGCTCAGCAGCCACCAGGCTGAGCACCAGAAGCTGTGGGGACATAGAACCAAACCCCTGCAGTAACCTCCAGTGGGAATGGAGCTTATTTAGGAATCTCTCTCTGACTGGTGTGGAGCTGGTTCTAAGATCTGTGCCTTTAACTGCAAAACTTTCTGACTTGCACATTGATCAGATTATTCCAAGCCTGTAAATAGCTTTTATGGTGCAGCTCAGTCACTTTACTGATTCCAGGTTTCCATCTCACTTCTATCTTAGTTTATTTTATTACAGAGAATGATACAGCCCAGAGGGTTTTCCTTCATATCAAAGTGGCCAATACTTTGCTCGTAAAATGTAGTCTATATCTGATGGAAATGCATTCAGCCTACAAGAAAAATATTCCAAAGGCAGTATCAGCATTACGGATCTGTCACTGGCCTGGAATTGGGTAGGACCCAATCCTGCAAACATCCTCATGAGTAGTTTACTTCAGGTTACAAAAATCCTCTCAGTATCAATGAAGCTGCTTTAATGTAACGCACCTAAGAGTTTGCAGGATGAGATTTAAGGCTTTTCATTCAGCATAGCACTTGAGCGTATGCTTATAATTAAGAGTGGGCACATGTTCAAAGTGAAGCACATGCTTTTCATTGCCAAACCAGGATCCCTTTCAGTCGCTGTCCTGTATCAGAGGCCTTGTCCCCAGCTCAGGCCTTATGTCTGGGCTCTGCTGCCTGCCTGGAGCCCGCCTGCATTTAATGAGGCTGCTGGCAAGTAAGTCTTGCAGCTTGAGTCGCAAAAATCAGAATCACAGCTTGTAATTTGCAATTAACAACTGCTGTCAGTTACAGCAAGGGAACAAATAATAAGTGGATTAACTTATTAATGTTCATTTCATGAGTTTCAGTCACTTTGTGCAGCAGTGATGGGCTAGCTTTGATGTGCTGTGTTTCTGGTCAGTGCCTGATCTGCTGCTTTAGAATGGATTAGGGTCTTGTGTCCTGGCTCCCTTACACTGCTATGGAGTGGGCAGTCCTGTCTTGTATTGCTGAGGATAATTTATTGAAATGGAGAGCTGAATTAGCACACTGACATGCCCATCAGATATCCTGTGCTCCCAGGCTAGTGCACTCTTAGCTCTCTTTTTTGCTTTACTTGAAAATAAGAAATTGCAAGTGCCAATTTTGTAAAATGAAGTAATTTTGCCTTCTGTATATGCTGGTCATAGGGGGAGAGAGAATAATCACTGAGGGTCTGTGAAGGTTTAATCTATACAATGTTCTACTTCATTTTGATATTTTTACCTGTTTTTAGCAGTTAAATAATATCCCAAGTCACTTTCAGACAAGACTTTTTTAAAGAAGTCAATTGCCTTTACCTGTTGTTCATTGTTTGCAATTCTTGAAGGAATCTCACATGGATAATTTTTGAAATTGTTGCCAAGGTGCCAAAAATAAATACATTACTGAGTTATTTAATACTCTTATCGCTTGCCCTGTTTTGGTGATTTTTGTTCCTGGCTCAGAGCCATTGTCTCATGATTTTCTATTTCTAGGCAGGAAACTTTTTTAGCATGTAAATGCATTGTTTAGGGTCTGCAGGAGAGGCAGGGTGGAAATGGGCAGCTGTTCCTCACAGGATGACTCATGGATGGTTTCTCCCCATCTTTGGTTGCATGCAGGAAAATGTACCTTGAATCTGAGAGTACATGATGCCATCAGTAACAGTAGCCTCATCCTGCCACCTGTTTTGACTCCAGCACATCACAGGCTGCCATCAGATGATGCTCAGCATCTCACCATTCTTGATCCTGTTTTTTTGGAGTATGAAGTGAAGTAGCACAGCCATCTCGCTGATTCTGGTCCCGGATCCTTGTCCCAGGCGAGCTGATACAGCAAGGAGAGGTGTGCCATTGTTTGAGCCTGCAGCTCAGGATGCTCACAATGTAGGCAAGGGGAAGAGCAGCCAGTGTGAGCTGATTGCAGGCCTACTGGCTTACCTGGAAGAAGTAACATCCAAACAAATGCAAATCCTGAGTGTGATCACTGATCTGAGATGTCATGCTTGCTCAGTGTCTGGGAAAAAGAGAATATAGCACTAGCAACAACTGTGATACAGTCATTGAGTACTTCAGCTTGAGAGATTTTTCCAGTGGTAATTAACATATTTAACTTATTTCTAAAGATTTACAAACACGAAATGCCACTAAGCATTCCATTCCATGAATGTCAAAGAGGCTGATATAACTTTGGAAGCATATATTTCATCCATCATAACACTCTTGTCACTTAAATGGCACTCAATCCACTTGAAATTACAGCGATTATGGAAGGAACATCAAGTTTCATCAGCAGTGATTACACTGTGATTATTGCACACGCACTTCTCAGGGCATCTTTTGCTCTTACGCAACTGCCAGTTTGCAAATACATGTTGGGGAATAGCATTCGGGGCTCAGAAGATAAACCTGATGTTTCCATCCCATCAGAGTCAATCCTTTTCAGCATGTTAATTTGTACTTGGGCAAAGTTTAACTCTTAAGAGTAATTTGGAGTGGGAAGGAAGTTGAAGTGTCAGTGAAGACCTGCTCCATCTGCCGAGGACCACACTAGTTAAACTAAGTGGAGGGAGGTTTTGGTCAGTTGTTTTGGGGTCGTTTCCTGGCTTTCTCTTGTCAATCCACTGAGACCAACTAGAGGTAGCAAACAACCTTTGGCAGGCAAAGGGACAGAAATCTACCGAAGTCTGCTGATGGCAGAATATAGAGGGAGGAAATCCGTTCTTTTCCATGATATCATTCTTGTTTCTATCCTGGCTTATATGAGAATGTAGGATTCTGTTTCCCTAGGAATATAGTAGTAGAGAGAATTGAAAATAGAAAGCCCCATCAAAACTCAAGTTGCCATCAGGGGAAAAATTCCTGCTGGTGCCACGGACTGTTAGATGACAAGATAAAGTGAAGGAATTGGAAATAAAAAGATCCAAACTGGTCTAAATGTGTTTCCCATGAAATCAGTAATAAAAATACAACATGCAAAGTATGCGGGGATTTGGTTGTTTTTTTTATTTTTATTTTTATTACTGTAGCATTAGGAGCCAAATTTCCGAGTGGACTGATCTCCCTGCAACTCCTCCTGAGGAGAGCAGCTGAGGTCTTTCAAAAGTGGGAATTTCAAACAGTGTCCACATTGGTCAAATATTGCTTTCCTGGGACGCACTGGGTTTGTCTTTAGTACTCAGTAAGCACATGGAGGAGCAGGAATTTTCTTTGAAAGAATGGGAAGAGAGCACAAAGTATTGGATTGGCAGCAGTGCAGGTGAGGGACACTGAGTCAGGTAGTAAATCCCTCTTAGTATTGATCCAGGTTTAACATGGAGATGACTGAGTCGTTCTAACCGGGTCGAACAGCATACCCAGGGACAGTATGTCACAAAATTCCAAGCTGTGCCATGGAGAAAAGCTGATTTCTGCTGGCCATCCTCAAGAATCAGCACCAGCAGTATCTTTGCCCTGTGTATGGCAATGAGCCATACACATACATTTATGAGCCACAAAGTGTGCATGCATTTTGAATTAGCCCAGGACACAACAACTTTGTTGGAATTTAACATCTGTGTCTTACGCTGTACTCTTAGGTGCATCTCTGCTGCTTGCTAAAAGTGTGTTTGCAGACATGGAAGGAGGAAGGGAGGAAATGGCACTTCTCCTCTATCTGGGCATCCCCTTCCTGTCATCTTCTGCGTCCTTTCATTGTAGAGATGCTCACACTCTATTTTTTCTATGCTGTTAATGAAATTTATAAATGTTCCTACATGTCTTTTGCTTTGTTGCTTACCTTTTTACATGACTTATCAATACTTAACCACTGTTGGAAAATGGATAGCATAGTAAGTAGGATGCATTTAATTGTGTGCCTTCATAGTGGTTAATAGTGGAAATTTCAGTGTTACGAGTTACCAATAATTAATTTCCCTTTTGAAGGCAGAAAGTCCTTAGAATTTATTTAGAAGTATTTTGAGTTAATAGGAATTCTGTGCATCTTGTCAAAAGGGACATTTTCTTGGATGGGAATTGATTATTTATTTATCTTTGAAACTTCACATTTCATGAGGATGACTTTTTGAGTCAGAACATTTTTACTGGCTCCTCTGAAGACTTGGTCATGAGGAAACCATCAAAATGTATGGGGGAAAATTTCATAAATGACAAGAAATGAAGCAAAACCTATGCAATGAAGCAGGAAATGAGTGCTGGCGTCTGAAGCTTCTGTGCCTTATGCATCCAAGGAGGATTATTGTGCTGTTCTACTACTGCAAGTTTGAAAGTAGCCCAAACCTATCCCAAGAGATGAAGCTCAAAACACTAGATTTTTCTTGTTAGCTGCCTCAGTCCTTTTTGGTTTATCTTAAATTCTGTGTCTGTGTCCAGCGTTGGAGGAGTTCATGTACTCTGCAATGGGAAACAGCATTTTTTTGCTGTAAAAGCCTGTCTGAACTACTGAAAATCTGGTGACTGGAACTTCAAAGCTTTTCCTCTGAGTAGTTGTGTGGTTTTTGGTAAATGAGGGAACTCTGACCATATTCTGGATCTTTGTTTGGATGACCACATAGCTTCTTCAACTTGCGTGCCTCAAGTGATCACCTTCTGCAGCCTAAAATCTTGTTGGCAATACTGTCCGATGGTCAAAACATGCTGGCAGTTAAGCACATTTTTTGTTATGCTGGCTACTATATTTGAAAAAAGTAGTATGTTTTTGGGTGATAAAGCCTCTCATGAAGGTAGATTTTGAAACTAAAAACATTTGCTGTCAATTCAACTGGATGTGTACCAGTTAGAGTATCTGTGAAATAAAAAAAATATAGGCAGGTGCCTATAGCATAGCAAGAATGTTGGCAAAGGGAGAGACGTTGATAAGCGTCTTATCTGTTGGAGGAAAATGAGAGCCGGTTCCTCTACAGCCCATGAAACCTGGAAAGGTTAGCAAGGGGCAGAGATTATATTGTTCCATCAGACTAATATCTTTATTGAGTTTTCTGTTTTCCGGTTCCCAGTAGAGCTATCATTTTCACATTCACCATTGGACAGTTTTGCAGGGTTCGCAGGCTGGCTCAGGACTGAGGGATCGCTGGGGGAGCAGCAGCTTCGTGAGAGTTTTCCCCCTCAGATTTGAACAGTGGTGTGAGCAACTGCTGGTGCAGGTTGCCTCAGGCTTAATTGTACACGTTTCCACAGAAGACAGAGAGCCTTCACGCTGATATGGTTTTTATCTTGGCTTAAATATCCATGTGTAATTACAACAGAAAAGCTTTCTCAATCATCAGAAGCATAAGTTTAAAACAATTGGTAATATCTGTGCTTAAAAGTGTTTGAGAAAGTCATGTCACAACTTGACTGTATTTCAGAAATCAGAGGCAGTGCTTCTTGTTCCACAGTTTAAAAAAAATGATATACTGCAATGGAGAAGACAGATGCAATCGTTGCTTTCCCAATTTGCATTTACTGTATCCATATTTAGCTCTACTGCAACGGTCTGCTAGAAATCAGCACCTTTCCTGTTAGAAGCCATCATGCTTTCAGGCTAAATTTATTTATACTGAGTACAGATCCAGCCATGTTTAAGTTAACGCTGTTTTGAAAAGCCATCTTTGGAATTTTCTGTAAACTGAGGAGAAGTTGTTTTGCTACATATAACGTAGGAAGTTAGTTTCTTCTCCTAAACTGAGCTGGCCACCAGCTTTGTCATTCAAGTAGTCCTAGTTCATACCTGTCCCCCTCTCCTGCCTGTTTTTACCTTCCAGGCTGGTTCATTCCTTTCCAGTGAAATCTGTTGCTTTCTGTCCTCTTAGTTGATTTCTTAGCTGCTTTCAGCCCCTCCGGATGTCCTCATTTTCTGAATTCTGCGTATTTCCCTTGTGGCATTATAACTAGTGCTTTATTGAAGTTTGAATAGACTCCATTCCTGAATGGCCTTTATCTAAGAAATGAGTTATCTTTTTAGGGAAAGCTGCCATACAGTTCTTGTATGATCTCTCTTTGGTAAGCTCATGCTATGCTTTTTATTCCTTTTGTGTTTGTCAGCCTTATATTGTTCTTCCTTTAAAAAGTTGTTCCTTTGCTGACAAATTAACATTTTGTAATTGTCTCCAATTCACCCTTCTTCCTCACTATCATACTCTATAGATTGATATTTTTCACTCTGATGTCACTACTGTGACTTACTAGATTTAATAAAAATCCTTTCTGTTAGCACAGTGATCTCATGAGATTTGTATAAAAAATGAAAAGGTTCCCAAACTTAGAAACAAATCTCTCCCCTTTCCATCTGCTACTGGATGATATCCCTCTTTCTCTTTGGCACTTGGAAGTCCGTAGGTGAGGATCAGTTAATTCATGCTCGTTTCCTTTTTGGGTCTGGAAGGACTTGTATTCACTGAAAATAGATAGCGGATGCATGCTCTGGGGAAGAAAAAAGAGGATTTCCCCTGGGAAAAACCAAGGTGTCTTTGCACTGCAGTGGGCACCACTCCCCAAGTAGGGGGAAAAGTGGGACGAGTCCCTTCTTGCTGCCAGCGTGGCCAACATTGGCAAGGTTCACAGGGATGCAGCCTTCTAAGTCAACAGATGTTTGTTGGCCTTGAGGAGTGCTCTGTGTTGGAAATTAATGCTTTTATGAGTAGGCTTGAGCTCTTTGCATTTGTTGATGCTTTTGGGAGGAGCTGTGGGACACCACACTGGGTTTTCACTGTTGTTTATAATTATGTTCCACTGTTGTCTAAAGTGGACAGGATGCCATTATACTTGGTGCTGTGCAATCATACTGGGATAATTACTACTCTGGGGAATTTCTGGTCTGAGGGGAGTTAGTGGAAGACAGGATTTATGGCCACTGTGCAGTGGTGGGGAGCAGAAAGGTAGGCCTGCAGCCCTTCATGGGACCTAAATCAAAACAGAGCCCAGTAACCATGACTTTCAGTTCAGTACCCAGACTTATCTATAGCAGAACTTGTACTTTAATTCTGCATCCCTTTATCCTTTTTCACATTCATGATTTTAAATCTCCATAAATTAGCTCATGTCAGTAAAAATTAATGTGACTTAATTTTCTTCCCTGCTTTGGCAAATTGAGTTTGGCCCCTGTGAGCATCTTTAAATGATCACATACTGTCTCTCTGACTTGTTCTGTCAGAAACCGAAGTCCAGTGATGCAGGGTCATGTCCGGAAGTGATAATAGGCTGCTAATGTGGAGAAGGGTTTTGAATATCCATCCTGCAGAAAATGAGCGCTTGGGAAGCTGCACAATTTGAATGTGTCTTAGTTAATGGCTTGCTTATTCCAGTGTGGGTGTGAGAAGAAAGTTTCAGAAGGTGAATTTGGGATACAATGGTAGGGATTGCCAAACCAGGCAATATTTCATGAGGATTGATCCTAGTACCTGGTTTCTTTATGATGTTTAGGAAATCCCACTATCGGGTCATGTGAGCATTTCTTCATCCAAAATTCATCCAAATTGCTGTTGGATTGATGTTTACTGGGAGTAGGAAACATAATCTGGTCAAGATGTAAGGCTGAGAGCACAAAAGGTGTAGATGAAAGAGGAATGTGAAAAGCAATGCTGTGCAGAAATGTCAAGCTTAGTGATGGCAGAGGTGCTTATCAAGTAAATGTGTTGTTATGTTTTTGTTTCTTGCAGAATTACCAGAATATGATCTGGATTTTGTAGCTGGAGTTTGCAGAAGAGGTGAGTATCATAAAGCTTCCAAATCCATGTCTGGGCACCTACATACGTGGCATCCTGCACCGCCCTGAGGGCTTTGACAATACTTGCAGGCATCACTGCCCGCTCATTAAAGCCTGCAAAAGAGACTACTGCAGACTGGAAAATACAGGGCTGCTTAATTCTCCAGGCTGTTTGGTTTTGTCTTTCTTTTTTTGGGCAATGCATAGTGTTCTGTCAGCTCTGTGATGATCACTGGAAAACCAAATTGCATCTTCTCCATCAGTTCATGAGCCACGCTCCTCAGACAACCCAAGAAAACAGCATTATTTTGGAAATAAATAATTTAAGGATTTTATGGTATTTTCTTCATCCTGCTTTCAAAAGCAACAGAATATTTTTGCCTTGGCAAATGTGGATTTTGTGCTAATTTATGTAAAGGAATGTTTTTGCCAGGTTTGGTTGGAAGAAAAAAAGTGTGATATCAATTTTTTTTTAAAACTGTTTGAGTAGCTGGCTTTTGCTAACTGTGCTTAGATAGTAGTGACTTGTCAAAACAACTTTTTTGCTGAAATGTACTGGTTTGATGCAATGTTCACTGCAAAGGTTCCTCCGGAGGAGGATGGATGTTAGATTAAATGAAAACCTGTGACCCCCCCGTTACACTCCAGAGCAATCAACAGCCCTGCTTTTGGGGCACGTGTAGTTCAGACTGCCTGAATGTGGGTGCCAGAAAAAGTCTTTCCTAGATTTAGTGTGCTCCTCTTTTTCTTACCTACACTCTCTCTTTAGTTTTCTCTTATTTTGTCTCTTCCTCAAGCCTTGTCTCCCACTCTAGGACATTAGCCTGAGCTCTTCTCTAGAAAAATCCCTTTTCCAAGGCTCCAAGACAGGGCATCACTCCTGATGGAGAGAGAAAGGAGTTGGTATCAGGTCATTCTTACTGAAAAGCCCTATTCTTGGCAAAAGTCAGTATGGCTCTTCATAAACTGCCTTTGGTGGGGTGCTCAGGGAGTTCAGGGGATTGAAACCATTCAAGAAAAAGCTAAAAGGCACATGATCCTAGGGTGTACTAATAGTTTTTGTTTGGTTTTATTTTCACTTTTCAGAAACTCTGTAACAAGAGCGAGGAGCTACAAGCTGAATCTAGAGGAGTTCAAGGTGGAGATGAGGTATGCTTTTTTTGCTTTTTTTTTTTTTTTTTTACAGGCATACATTAATCATCAGAACAGCCTCCCAGAAGATGCAGTGGATCTTTATGAACTTCAAATCTTTAAATGCAGACAAATTGTTACTTTGAAAATAGTTGGGTTATGTATGTGCAAGTTTTAAGGCAAAACAAGGGAACCGCTGGATGAGATCTCCTGTCTGGGATAGAGGTGAAATGAGGAGTTGACTTCTAAGTGTCACAGTAGCCCTAAACTGTGAGTCTCTCAGTCTGCTGTTAGATTTAAGTACTACTAATGAAATTTTATGGATGCCTTTTGTACTTGATTGAGTGCATATTTATTTTGTGTGCTGTGCTGAAGAGTCTAAGCTGGCCTTTCTTAAAGTCTACTCATAACCATAAAAGCTGCAAAATGCACTCCCACAAGTTAATGCATTTTGCCTGGTTAGTTTGCCTTAATTTATCTGATTGATTTTTCTGTTTGTTTCTTCGCTTTTGTTTTGCTTGGATCTGGTTTAAGCACCAGGTGTTACACTTGTAATTGAAACATTTTGTTCTCATATTTAGACATAAGCGTGTTGTAGCACAATTACTCTCTGGCGTTGCCTGTGTCCTTGCTTACACAGATGTAGTGCTGCTTTCTTGCATTATTCCATGCAATACGAAACTCACCCCCACTGCTCTGACTATAAGGAAGGTGCACCCAGGTGTACTGTCCCATCTTTGCAAAACAAGCCACTGATTTTTGACTGTCATGCCAGTAGTGCTCAGGTGGAAAATGGTTGTGAGCAGGATGTGAACTGGTGAAGCAGGAACTCGCACCGTCCAGTTGGAGTGCACAAGTGTGGGCTTCCCTTACTTCTGGTGGAGCTGTAAGTTGGCACAGTGGTGCCAGATGGCCATTTGGTGAAAGTAGAAATCAGATCCCTGATCCCTAAAAGGGTGTCTTTTCATTAGCTTTACTCACCTGGAGATCAGCCTCTAACAGAACATCTTTCCCATGTGTCTGCTTTTCCCTGTGAAGCTGCCTGTCCCTGTTATCCACCTGAGACATACAATGGGGCTATTTCTGACCAATTCCTGCCTGGACTCAACTGCTGCATATCAATCCTGAATGCTTAGATTTTCTCACCAAGGCTTTGCTCAATTCCCAATGTGTTACTGTTCACATTCCTCAGCTACCCACAGCACACAAACCGTCTTGCTAATCTTGATTCGTCCAGACGGCAGGTGGGCTTTAAAGATGAAGCTAAGCATAATTACTGGAGATATCTGCATGGAAGGAAGGAGGGCTTGCAAATGGAGGAGCTCCTATTTAAGCTCATCCTTAAATAGGAGCTTTGTGTTAGCAGCAGAAGAGAAACACTTAAGTCCTTTTTGTATCTCGTGGGAAGTCATCCATGCAACAGATAAGGAGAAAAAGTGACTTTAAAAGATTGAACTAAAAATGGCATCTTTAAGCTGCTTCTTAAAGGAAAGTAAATTCATGTGTCATGCACTTTTTTGTTTTCCTGTCAAAATGCAAGATAAAGTTAGCATAGTGATGCAGTCAGCTTCACAGAGGACTTGGAAGTGTCCATCCCCCTCCCCCCTCAGCCATTTGCCTCCAGAGTCAAGAAGGACTTTTATTTCCGTCTCTACTTAATGAGCAAACTAGCACCAGGGAGGTGCAAAAACACTGCAGCACTTTGCCCATAACTTTTGTCACAGCACCAAGTAACGGGATTTGAGCCCTGGCTTACCTCTGAGTCTGGACTGTGTGCTTCATTCATTTGCAACGTGCCTCCTCCTCACTCAGGGCAACGCAGCTGCCCAGGACAATGAGCTGCTTGGCCTATTCATGATTTATAGGTTGCAGATCTCAGAAGGAGAGACAGCTTGACTCAGCCCTGCAGGCGTTACAAAAGCTGGTAGCGAATGTTCTGCTCTCGTGGAATAATAGTACCCCTGCTTCTTGGCTCTCGTTCAGCCTCCTTCTCTGTCCCTGACTTGCAATCCTGGCCTTGACCTGAATCCAACAAATGCACATCTCCAGCCGCTCTTTAAGCTGCCCCATGAGTGGCAGCTCTCATGACAGTCATCCAGCAGGAAGGAGTTGCAGGGAGCTGACTTTGCTGGGGCATTTCAGGCATGTGGCTGAGTTGTGAGCCAGGTTGCTCTCCCATTTACCTGTCATACACTGAAAGCAAAGAATAGAAAGAAATCTTAATAAATGACACCCCCCTCCTTTCCTCTTCTCTCTTTCTGCTTCTACATCTGTTTCAGACTGGTTGGTAACATCCTAAGAGAAAAAGGGGACAGGAGCAAATTCAGCATGAGCCCAGACCTAGCAGGAAGTGTAGCAGGTGAGGAGATGTGTTGATGTGCAATTTGCAGCTCTCTTGGTGTTTTGGAGATCCTCAAGGTCATAGGAAATCACAGCTACTAGGCTGTGATAGTGAAAGGCAACAAATGGGAGCAATAAAAGGAAAGGAAAGCAAGTATCTCAAATAGGATCAGTGATGACCACAAAGTAGTCTGTGCAGCGAATTCTCATAAATCTCAAATTCTGAGTTTCTAAGAAGGTCACATCTTTGGAAGAAGAAGCTTTACGTAATTACTAAGTGATAATTAAAGTCACCAAGTGTATGAATTCCCTTCTGCAGAGGGGAAATACTAGGTATCATTTGTTTGTATCCAAAATTAATTGGTTATGTCTGGGTTTTTAAATGGAGTTTCCCAGAACTAACTTAACCACTCTGCTGTAAGACTGCAGCTGAATTTGGGGAGAGCAATCTGATAATCTGCACCTTTGAATGTTACACCAAGCCACTGAGACAAGACAAATTAGGGATTAGGTGTGTAATATCAGTAAACTGACTTGAATAGTTTGTCCTGTCTGCATGATGTATGACTTGTTGTTTATTTTAATCACACAATTTATAAGAATCTATTATATGGTGACGCAGCATGACTTGATACCATGGCTCAGATTAAATGTTCAGTTGAGCTCTGTTAAGTACATAAGATAGGGTGGAAACAAGGTTTTTCACTAGTATATTTCTAGTACATTTTTATTAATAACTTCTGATGGAAGGATAAGTTCAGACCGTGGAGTTAAAGAGGGAAAGAAAAGCAACAATATTGTTTACACTAGCTATTGCAGCGCATCTAGAATCAAGAAAGCAAGGATAGCAAGGAACTGGCTGGTGCTGGGTCAGTGTTCCTTTGGTTTCACATGTATAACCTGTCAGAAGCCTTAAAAGTTAAATGTGATCAAAAGTTACATTTTATCATTTCTATGTAGCTTGAACTGGTTCTTTTGTTGCATTTGATGCTGCTGACAGTCTGCTTCTTGGAATAAAGCTTCTATCTACGTTTCGTTTTGGTCTGAAAATACTCCAAGTTTTGAAGACAAGCCAGCTCTTCACATTGCAAGGAACCCTGATGGCAAACTTCTCATGTATCCAATTTATGCACTCTGTGCTTTTGCCACATATCCGCAAGGGTCTCAATCAGTACCAGTCCGTGCGCAGCTCTGCTGAAGCCAAGCTTTGCTTCAGCCTGCCTGCTTAGTGTCTACTTTCTTGAATTTTGTCCAGAACTTCTTTCAGGAGCAACTAATGATTGGATGAGAAGTTATCTGGAGGCCACTGAATTACCAGAAACATTAACTGGTTCAGGAAATCCCTTTGGCTGGAAGCAGGTAGAGGCACAGAGTGTGCCTGGGGAAATGTTGCTCAGTACTCATCCTGTTTGTCATGTGTTCTGAGTGTTTGCTTATGACTGCCATTGAAGACAGGGTGCAGGCTCAGGTGGACCCTTGGTCAATATTATGTTCCTATGGTAATACTTAAGTATGGCATCACAAGATTTAGGTGTGTGTAGGGCTATTCTGCTGGTTTATCTGCTTTCCACCACTCATAGCCATCTGTTGCAGACTAGTAACATTCACTTGACCTAATGAGGCTGCTGGATGGCAAGGAGGAGATGTACACCACCTGAGCATGGGTTAACTCATCCCCTGGGCCCTCGAGGTAGCTCCCTGAAGCAGGATGGAGCAAGCAGGATACAACCCTGAGGGGAGAGCCATCGTCAGCTGGAGCACTGGTGGCTGAGAGTGCTGGTTTCTGCTCAAAATTTTCTGGTCTGAAATTTTATTTTCTGCACACAGAGAAAAAGAGGAATGTTTGAATATTCAGATGGTGCAGTTTGCTGTATAAGGCAGTTGGCAAATGTGTGTGCTTAACACCATTTTGATTTGATTTTAATTTTAAAATGCCTGTTAAGTAGTCACTACTATTGTACAAAGAAGATAGTTTTTGTTAACTACAAATTGTCTGTGCTCAGAAAAACAGTTATTTTGTCCAGAAAATCTGGGTTTAAAGTATGTATTTTTCACTTCTGTGCTGTGACAAGTTACTAGTCTATTGCATTCTTTCCAATTATCTGAGCCACCCTCAGGTCTTTTAAAATAAGTAAGAGTTCAGGATTTGCTGACTCCCTTGGAAAAGTTTGGCCATTTTCAGTTTTAACTGTCAAATAAGAACCTTAATCTGAAATAGCATTTAAACTGCAGTCATTGTTTTGGGGCAAATAGTATGATTAAAATCATCTTTCTAATTTACGCTGTCACTACAGTTAATGCTATTTCATTCTTCTAGTACTTGTACTTCGCACACTTGGTTTGCATGAAGCTCCTCAAGCTTCTGCACAGGCTTGGTTTTGTGTGAAACTCAACATCTTAACAATGAAAGTTGTTTTCTTTCTTGTGAAATGTACTTGGTTTTATGTCTTTCTTTTCTTGTTATGTGAAAACTCACATCTTGTAAGAAGGTTTTAAATTAGAACCAGGCACTGCTAATTTTATCAGGAAATAGGAGAGAAATCAAATCAGAATGGCTGTTGTGAACAGGTCGTAGACAGAAATGTCCATGGCATATCTCTGTTAATAACATCACTCTGGTGCTCTACACTGGCTCCAAAAACAGCTGTGTTTTTTTTTTTTGTGTGGTTTTTCACAGTAATACTTTTTTTTGTATTCCTTTATAATATCATAATTACTTTCCTTGCTATAAATCTTAGAGGAACTTTTGGATTTTGAGAGAGAGAGTGAGATTTTCACAAGGTGCCTGATTTCCTCTGATCATGTGAACCTAGCATCATACCATAAATTATCCTTCCCAATCTATCAATGGCAAACATTGATTCCAACTGCAAGGGCATGTGCTGCTTATACAAATGTCTGACACTGGATGCAAGCCACCTTTTTTCCATGTTAATTGAAGATAGATAGTGATGACTTGAGCTCAACAAATGGGTATGTTTGTCATGTTGTTAAAACTCAATCTGTCTGACACAAGAAATGTTTTTCAGCTCCTTAAAATGAAAGGAAAACTGTCAGCTTGAAAATCACATGTCTAACAGAGCTGTTGCCTTTTCCTTTTCACAATCCTTCCCAAATAAGAGCTCAAACACTGTAGCTGGGGAAAAAAAATGTCTAGAAAATGCAGTATCACTTCTTATGGAGATGTAGAAAATGTCCAGGTTGAAACAGTGGTGGGACACATCCCTGAGCACTTGCCCAGCCCTGCTGCAGGGCATCCCTATGCCAGGCAGGTATGTCCTCATGTGGTGGCAGTGCTTGCCCATGGCTCATCCTTGGGGAAGGACAAAGGCTGGATTTTGAGGAGCACTGGCAGGAAGGAGAGGCAAGCCTGTGCAGGGCTGCTTTCTCCCACCATGGGCATTATACATTCAGCTGTCTCAGAAAAACACCTCCACTTTCATTACTTCAGTGGCTCAGCGCCATTTTGCTTGTGTCTTTGTTAGCGGTACTCCCAGGCACTTACATTTCTCAATCTGAAAACTTTTCTGTGCTACGTGCTATATAAATGTCTATAAAGTGAGAGGATCTACAGGGCGGATGCTGCATTCATTGCTGAATTAAGATATGGTCTCAAGGTTGTTTGTCTCTTGTTTACCTGCTGTGACAAGTAGCCCACTTGTTTGTGTAGCCCTGAATGTTAGTAAGTCGTGTCTGGTTTGCTTCTCCTTGCAATACTACAGGGAATTCTCTACAGCCCAAAGAGATGCAAACTGAATATTCACTAGTAGCCACCAGCGTGTTTGACGAGTCAGCAATTATTCCGAAAATAATTTGTAAAACATTGATCTGTATTTCCCCCAACTCCCGTCTCTGTTGGTGCTGATAGAGGAAAATCCCCTGTGTGGTCAATGCCAAGCAATAGATTTATGCATGGTGTCTGTCTGCTCTTGACTACTTTTGGCCATATCTTCCTTTAGAGGGCACATGAGCCCTTTATAGGCACAACCGTATATACACTCTGTGCATCCTGATGTATGGGTTCATTTTTATCTTGATAGGAGAAAACAGCATTATTTCTCCTAAGCTTATCCATCGCTTCCAAGCAGAGTGTTTCTTTAAATCAAGGGAACACATTTAGAAATACCTTAAGCTGTGATATTTTAACGTCCGTATTCATTACTTGTAACGCCATTCAGTAAACGGCAAAGGTGTTCCCAATTCACACCAGAGCTACCCTCTGTCTGTGTTAGGCTGAGATGTGAAGTCTGCAGGAGGAGATGCCAAGAGACGTGTCTGAGCCTGTGTAAGTTGCTGTAAGCCTGCTGACTTTGAGAAGGTGCTCTGATTTATGCCAGGCATGGCTCTGCCCTCACTTCCCATTTCAGTTAATGGTATTTGTGCATCCGGCTTCCCCAATGTACCATGAGGAAAATTGGCCATATGAAGATTAACATTAGTGCGA
Organism: Numida meleagris; assembly: GCF_002078875.1. Lineage (NCBI taxonomy): Eukaryota > Metazoa > Chordata > Aves > Galliformes > Numididae > Numida > Numida meleagris. Next base: position 56,793,513 of record NC_034412.1, on the reverse strand, counting down.
TCATAATATCCACTGGTTGTTACAATAGATCTGTTTATCAATACACTCTAGACACATTCAATATCTTTGTGTTTCATAAAGAATTACTGTAAGCTGCCGTTCTGTTTATCCCCTTATTGCATTTTCACAGTGCATTATAGGAATGATAAAATTCCATGAGCCATAACTCCTAATGGCATAGATGATCAATTTGACTTCTAATTTGGAAGTAAAAGCACATACATGGTGTACTCTTTGCCCTAGTTTAGAATAATAGTCCTGCTCATCTTTGTGGTAACGGTGGGACATTAGTGGTAATGATTAGAAGTAATGGCTTTTAACGATAATTTATTTCTAGGCATGTAAATATCTGATTCATTGGTCTCACAGCTGATGCCAACAATATCATATAGGCATGTAAGAATGTACATCTTTCAAGGCATCTATAATTCAGAGCATCTCTGAGATGCCCTTTTTAAAGCATGGGAAGTTGTGGACAAAGAGGTGAACTTGCCTGAGGTCTGGTCTGCTGGTACCTAGTGAACTGTGACAGTTTGCATGATGGCTGCATGATTCCCACAGAGAATTTAAGGAATTAACGTTCTGAGTTGAGCTTCACTTTCTGTGAGACCTCCTGCCACTGCTCATGGCATTGTCACAGTCCTGGAGTGATGGGAGGTTGATTTTTCTCCATCTTAAAATATTCATGGAAAAGCTGCTGCGAGGCTAACGGGCTGCTTGGGTGCTGGAATCTCTCTGGAACAAAAGAAGTATGGTTTGACTTCTTGCTGGCAAACTGAGGCAGATGGCACATGTCATGCTAAGGCCTTCCAGCAACTCCTTGATAACACTTAGAAGTAAATCTACCATTTGAAATCTATTGTCTATTTAAATCTATTTAATTTACAATTAACAAGACACCTCTTGCTCTCTCAACTTAATTAAAGAGCTACTGACTCTTAGTGAGATTGAAATGCAATAAGTAAGATAACCTAGTTAGAGTATAATTAAGGGAATTTACATACATAATAAACATGATATTGCTCCCTTCTAACATAAAAGTACCCTGAACTGATGCTCATTTAAAAAAAAAAACAACCTATATTAAAATTAGTATTTGGAGATTTAATTAGCATAATGCAAAATAACTATGGTGAATTAATTGTATGTAATATCCTTTAAGTAACCATTGAAAGCATAATACACCAAATGGCTTTTGTGTGATCTGTCAGCAAGCCAGGTTTTAACCTCTGCATCTTGGATTAACCCCTTCAGGGCTGCTGCTGCTTTCTGCTGAATCCTGTAGGTGCCTGCATGATGTTCACCAGGGAGGCATATTGTAAGGTGATTAAAAGCATAAAATAAAAACAGTCTCCGTGTTTAAACACTTGCTTGACCTTGGGTCAAAAACAAATCATTAATTTTCCCAAATTCTGGCTGGAGCAGGAAATAGGGGAAAAACAATTGCTCTTCATTGGAAGCAGGTACGTATTTTGTCCAGAATGTTAGAAAACTAGCAAGTGTAGCTGCCTAGGTTTATACTAAAGTACTTTATATCCTTAGTAATTAATAGGATTTTGATGCCAGCTCTAGCAGGTGCGCCTTCCATTTGTGTTAGGACATGAGCTACACATCACTTTGAATTCTTTTATTTATTTATTTTTGAGAGGGGAAAACTGAACATTGATAGGAGAATACTTGACACAGAGGTGAGTCTGCAAGGTGTCTGTCTGCTTGCGCCGCAGGACAGCATGGTAACTCTGTATGGGCTTTTGGTCCTGCCTCAGGCTGCACAAATCCCTAAGGGACCATGGTTGGATTTCTTGTAGCTCAGCTTCTCTTTGTGCTAGTGGATTTCTACCTGCCTGCTTGGTCAGTAGTGTATGAAAGTACGCTCCTGGAGCTCCTTCATCATCACAAGTGGTAATTCACTCCTAAATAGTGTATGTGCTTTGCTGCAGGTAAAGCACACTCCATTTATTGTGCATAGGAACAACCCAGAGAAAGATATTTTGGAGTAAATTGAGTGTTTCTGAAGGGCAGACTTTCTGGGTACGTTGCTGCTGTGAAGGAGAGGATCATATTTTCTGAGCTTAGAACATGTGTTTGTCTTTCTTGTGTATACCTAAAAGGTGTATCTTGGAGATGTTCTCCTTCCTGAAAGTAGATATGGGATTGCTGTTAGTAGGAGTGTCTGGAAATTGTTTGTGTACAACATGGCTATCAGGTCTGTCTAGAGCCATTTTAGCAATCCATACACTGTTTGGACACTGGGTATTATTCTGCTGCTGAGACTCTGCCCAAATGTGTTGTTGTCTTTTCAGTTTTCCACCTTCAACAAGAAAATTGTCCTTTCATGTATTCTTTTTCAAAGGAATGAACTTCTTCACATGTAGCTTAAGGTTGTGGGTTTGAAACAGCGATGAGGGTATCCAACAGCCACTGCTGTTCTCCCACCATTAGGTTGGGGCTGAAGGTAGCACGGCTACACATGCCAGTGACGGTGGCAGCCAGGGCTGTAGCATTAGCGACAGAAAGGCAGATGCTTTCTGATGGAAAACAAAAAAGCCTCCTCCACAAATCACATTAAACCCTTCTTTGCATTTTGAGAGGCAATATGTGCTTTTTCACCTGCCACGGCTGTCATCTGGTGTGTGCCGTCTCTAAGCAAGACGGCGTCTGCAAATTCATGATCTGTGCCTCTGCTCCCACACAGAGCATTGTAGCCCACAGATCCATCTCTCTTCTCCAAAAAGCTCCCACCTTGCTTGCTGGCTGCACTGCATGTGGGCCCAGCCTGCAGGGTATATGAACTCTTTCCCAGGAAGGTTCTTAGAGTGCATCTGCTAGTAGGGATTTCAGAGATGCCCAGTTTTAAAGTGAGTTCATTTTTTTGAGGGAGCTATTATTTTTACTTAGTTTTGAACTAAGTGCATAACATTTCTATTTCTATTCTAAACTCCGGTCAGATGGTAATTCATCTGTTTCTGTGCATCATCACCTAAAAAACTGAAGAACAAATGTTGAATTGTTGTATTCAAGCCAATAATCTTGGCTGGCCATCTCATTTTAATTGGAGGCTGAAGTGCTTTTGAATTGAAGCGGGTATTTAGAAACCATCAAGACCGAAGTGCCAAGGCTTCTGCTGGTGCTGTGACACTGCTTCGCTAGAGGAGGGACTTGGAATGTGTTCACATGCCTCATAGCAATGTAACGCAAGATGACAGATTAATTAAATGTTGGAGTTGGGCCAAGCAGAAGACGTGGTGGCCCAGCAGGTGCCCCGTTCCCCATGTGATAAATCATATTTGTTCATGCACTCACAAACTCATTAGGCTCAACCTGAGTTATTTGGTACAAAGCGTTATTTGGGTGAGCTCATGCACAGAAGGCTTTTGCAGGGAGTGGCACTGGGGTCTGGAAGGCCAGGGGCTGCAAAAATGGAAAGGGTTAATCCAACTAGGAGCTTAATAGTGAGAAAACCCAATGAGAGTTGTCCTTGGCTTGCTTGTCTCTGCAAAGCTATGCCTGTTTGGTTCAGGGATGCCACCTGGAAGGAGACGTGGGGACTTTTCCTCCATAGTGCTTTTTTCAGAAATTTTTCCTTATTTTCAGAAAAGGATTGGAGGTGCTGCTTGGATGCTCTTTGCCCTCTCTGCCATGCTGCTGGAGGATTTTGGTATTCCATACTCAAGCTTAGACTTTTGGTTTGCTTTTCTGCCTCCTCCAACTTTGTCATGGAGATTGCCCTCTGCAATGAACAGTGTCAACAGGAGACACATTAATGGAGGAGAAGAATAATTTATATATTTAGAAAAAAAAAGAAGAGAGAGAAAAAGAAGAAAGAACATTGTTCCTCCAGTCTTTGATGTTTATTTAGTGACTGCGTATCAATTATCTGTTTGAACAGGTTTCATTACAGAAAGTGCAAAACCCCTGAGCTTGTTTTAAAATATGCTAATCCTTACTCAGGCAGGAAATGGAAAAGACTCATTTACAGTTTAATTTCTAATCCATGTGGCTTGACATGTTGTATGCTGGAGCATAAATAGAGAAGCTGAAGTGGAGAGGACAGCTCTCTCACAATAAGCAGGTGCTGCAGCTTTGTGTTTGCTGCTTACCCACTCTGATCATATGTCAAAGCACGAGCTGCAAAATGTCGAGCACAAACTCTGTCGAAATCGTTCATTCTGGGCTTTTCCTTTTGATGGATTACATACGGCCCAGAGCTTGTAAATCAACACTGATGAGGAGGGAATGAGGAAAGCAATAAGGAGCTGATGTGGTGAGCGCCCACACACAGAGCTCTCAGAGCCCATGTTTCTGGCTGCAGATGGCACTGGAGAAAGGAGCGGCTGCCCTAGGGCAGCTCCTGTGACGGGACTCTCCCCATTTTGATGCACGCAGAAATTCCGAGACATGTCTGAGGCACTGAAGAGCTTAACTCCAGGGAAAAGGTGATACATTGCTCTTGCATGAGGGCGGCATTAATAGAACTGGACCAGCAGACAGGCCCTGAAACACCTGAAAAAATGTGCATTTCCCACTCAGGTCCCTTCTTTAGCTGCAAATGTTTGTGGATAAAAGAATTCTCCCTTTTTATTGTTCTTGCTTTCCTTTCTCCAGAAAGAGCTGAGTTGCACTGATGAGTCCCCATCCAACTTTTCCCTTTTAGTAGCAATTTGCGACATTTGTAACTTTAATGGCACCAACTGATTCCTGTAATGAAATATTTATTGGTGGGAGATAACCAGTTCTGCTCTCTGGGCTTCCATCACAGTGTGCAATCCATTGCCTGATGCAGTTGTTTTCTAGATTAAACAAATAATAATCCAAACACCTTCAGACCCGGGTTGTGGGCTCTTCCCCTTTGAGGCAACTGGAAAGAAGGTGGAGTTGGCAAACTTGGAAAACTTTACAAAAGTGCAAGCGCGGCTCCCTCTTGAAATACCTGGCTTTGAAAACACTTGAAAACCAGGAGGGGAAGGTGTGTTGGAGCCCAGCAAGGAAGTCTTGCTGTGGCCCTGGGTCCAAAGGGTGCCCACAAAGGAGCATCCTTTCTTCAGGGCTGGTGCCAGCACATCTCCTGTGCAGGAATGAGGATATTCGAGGGAGTGGGACATGGTATATTTGATGTAGAGCAGCAGAGTTTAATTATGGACAAGAACCAAATTGATATTCATAGGGTGATAAATAAATAATGTGTATGCACTTGCAGGGAAGGACAAGAACATTTTTCTGAAGCGGAAGAAATAAAATCAGCAAAACAGAAATTAAAAACAGATCTATTTAGCAGAGGTCCTGGTTACATGACAAATACTTCAGTCAGTGGGCTCAATACTTCTGTTTCTCAAGGAGTCATTTGTGTCTGGCCTGAAAAGGTGTGAGATAGGCAGGGGTCACATTTCTCATCCTCTGATCTCTGCTCTGAGATTTCCAGCTAATGTTTTCTCTCCTCAGGGAGTGAGTTGAGCTTTGGGAGGCTCAGCAGCAGCCAAGAGTTAAAAGGACAAGAGGATACACAAGGAGCTGATTTCATGGTGATGGAGGCAGAGAGGAAAGTGAGGTGGGATTTTTCCTGGTTGGCTGAGCTGGACAGGCAAGCCAGCACACAGCTGTTTGGCAGGAGACGGTTTACATATGGGGATCACTGCAGCAGCACCATAGCTGCCTTTTCACTTTCCTAATTTCAGCACATCTCCCGAATAGTTGGTGCTTCTGACAAAGCTCCCCTCTGAAACGTCCATCTTTCTTTAAGAGAAGTCTCACCTTGCACATATAGCTGGATATTTCTTGTGCATGCTGCTGCAGATGTGAGCCTGAAAATGAGAAGGAAATCATCCAAAATGAGAAAATGAACAACAGCAGCGTGTCATACTCTCAATGCAATTCTTTAAGCTTTACTTTTGGATTTGGGGAGTAGATTTGGGGGGTTGCCTCATAAATTTATAATACAAGGTGCTATCAGTATTGCATTAAATATTGATAGAACTGGCAAAGACTGACAGAAAAGAGCAGGTGGGATGCATCAGGGACTCAGGTGACATGTATTTGTCCCCTGAGCACCTTCCTGTGTTTCAAAACTTTTTATTCCCAGCAATGCCTTAGACAGCATTTTGCTAAGAAGCAGAACACATGCACAGAGCAGCATGTATTTCTAGAAATAAAATGAGGGAGACCATCCTTACCTGAATCTGATTTATATATATTTATACATGTATATGTAAATATAAATGTGTATCTGTAAGGGAAGGGGAGTCTTAGGACAGTGATGCTATGTGGAGGTGACTGCCGAGATGTTCTTGACGTAACTGAAGCCAAACAGGACGAGGCAGCTCCTTTTGCTTTTCCTGGGCTTTCCTTGGCCCCTGTTCAGAGCCACTGCTGCCCCAGCAACTGTGGGAGGCCTGAAAATGCTGTCTTGGCAGAGAAGGGTTTGACGAGTATGGAAAAATTCACTTTTAATTAATTTTCTTCTTGTTTAGAGAAAGCACAGAGAATGTAGCGTAGAAGAACAAAATCCGAAACAAATTGCTAACTGTAGTAATAATAATTTTTCTCTTGCTTATACACTTTTTTTTTTTAACCTTGGCTGCTGTACTTACACAAATGTCCTTTAGCAAGAATTAAAAGAACAGGCAAAGGCGTGCTAGGTACGTGTTTGATTTTCAAGGGATCTAGGAGGTTTTCCAGTTTTCCAGGAGGTGTCACCAGTACTTTAAATCCTTCATTTTCTGTGATGTAGATTTCTGCAGAAACCATTCTTCAGAAATATATAAAAGGAAAACTACAATGCTAAGGAGATGGGAAACATCAGGTTCTGTCCACCTCCATTGTGGGCTTGTAACTGGCTAGGTTTGCAAGCCTTTAGGCACTGTGCACTTTGTCAGGGCCTCCTGTTGCTGGGCTTTTGGCTGATGTGCTTCATGCACTGCGGTGCTTCCCTTTCTGTGCTGATGTGCTTCATGCACTGTGGTGTTTCCCTTTCTGTGCTGGTGCTAAATGTTAAGCTCGTGGCTGGCTCTGGAGGTCTTGTATGTCATGGGACTTAGCAGCCTCCAAGTCCTCCCAGACTCCAGCTTTCATGACCATTAAGCAAATTTTTGCCCAGGTTGCCTTCAAATATGATGTACTGCAAATCAATCAAAAGGCAATTTAAAATGTTTGAAATATTTTTTTTTTAATTAAAAACCTCATGGTGGTATGTTTTTAGGATTGGAAAAACTGTTTCGTGGTTGAGGAGAGAAAAAGTTGTATTCATACCTCTGTTTCATCATCCATACTTGATTTCTATAAGAGAGGCAGGAAAAATGTAGTCTGGGGTGTAAGCTGGCAGAGCTCAGTTGGCTTTGCAGTGGCTGTGCCAAGGTATTCAGCTGTAGAAGCCAGGAAAATAATCATAACCACAGATAGAGCACTTTCCACCTGAGGATCAAAACACAAACAGGAAAGCCCATTGAATCACCATGGCATGTGTCTGCAAGGGAGTGCATCGCCGAAATTAGTTTCACTACTGTGCATCTCTTTGTGGTAATAAAGGTAAAAAGAGGGATGTGCAGCCCTCATAAGGCACAACTGGGAGAACGAAACGCTGTCCTTTGCATCTTGCTGCTGGTGAAGGTAGCAGCGTTACTGAAAGATACACGTGGTAATACGGGGGTGTTGCCAGCCTGGCTGTGTTCAGTCTGTTTTTACATGGCTAAGTGGTAAAGATAGAGGATAATGAGTGGAATAAAAGCTTGAAAACATTTCATTTTGGAGTTCACTGTGAGGAAACCACAAAAGCAGGCACAGGCACAGGCACTGCAAGGAGATGGGGCTTCTGTCTTCCAAAATCCAGCAGAGTCCCATAAAAAGCAGGCAGACCAACAGGCAGAAAGAATTAGAGTCGATTTACTTTTGAAAATGAGTCCTGTTGGGTGGACAGTGGGCAGATCTATTTATGAGGGTCTGCTTTGGGGCTATCTGATCTAACTCTTCTGTGTGGTTCTAGATAACATCATAAAGTATTGAGAGTACTGGTGCATGATTTTTCACCTTGCAATAATTAAATGCTGGGACGCTTTGTAAGTGCTTGGAGAGCTCAAAGTGGTGCACAGCAAGTACTGAGCTAAGAAAGCTGTGCTGGCTAACATACGTTTTCCCAAGCTTTTGTACTGGCTTCTGGCGGGGCATCTTATTAAATGATCTTTTAAAATAGGTTGGTTGGGTAAATACAATCAAGAAGTCTGCTGGTGAGTTAGATCAGCTTAAAAAAAAGAAAAGACACTGCAAATTAATGGCTGGGGTGGGCTTGGAGATGGAAAAGAAGACAATCCTATCCTCCAGAGATTCGCTGCCCTGTGTCTTTCCCTGTGCTAGCAGGTTACTTGGCTGTGGTTTAGAAGTCTGATCTTAACTGTTTCTTCCCTGATTTAATTTTAACCACCACAGCACAGATGTTGATGTGATTGTGCCTAAGTAGATAGGAAGCTGCTCTGGGGAGGGACTTGATCTTCTTGACTGTCAGTGTAAGATCAGGCAGTGTCATTTTCTAGACCCAGTTGTGCTACTAAACTTAAGAAACCTTGTGCTAGAGAGCAAGCTTGGTGCTTGAAATAGTCCCTGGATCTGGTGTGAGACTGGGGAGGTGATCGTTCCCCTAGGGAGATGATCACTCCTCTGTACTGATGCCACATCTTGAGGAGGTTGCCCATCTTGGAGGTTTGCCGCTCCAGGTGTCCTGTAGGCCCCCTTTGAGTCATGGAATGGCTTGGGTTGGAAGGGGCCTCGAAGGCCATCTCGTTCCCACTCGCTGCTGAGGGCGTGGTTGCCAAACGCAAAAGTACTGTATTCAGTTTTGGGCCCCTTGCTACAAGAAAGACATTGAGAACCTGGAGCATGTCCGGAGAAGGGCAGTGAAGGTGTGAGTGGTCTGGAGCATAGATCTTACGGGGAGCAGCTGAGGGAGCTGGGGTTGTTCAGTCTGGAGAAGAGGAGGCTCAGGACAGACCTTATGGCTCTCTACAACTGCCTGAAAGGAGGCTGTGGCGAGGTGGGGGTTGGCCTGTGCTCCCAGGTAACAGCGATAGGATGGGAGGTTGTCACGGTATTATCTAAGGGTCTGCGTCCGTGACAAAGAGGACAGGCCCAAAAGAAAAAAAACGAGAAAAGAGGAAGGAAAAAAAAATTGCCGGCGAGTGGGCGCCGGCCCCCGGGTGGTCCGGCGGCTAAAGCGGCAGAGAAGCCTCGGAGCCGCAACCTGGGAAAACAAAGGGAAGAGGGGAAAAAAAAGCAGGGGACTCGTAGGCGGATCTAACACAAAAAAACAGCGGCACCAATCTGAGGAGGAACAACTAATTTTACTAAATATATCAAAATGAGGCTAATAGAATTATAATAGAGGGTTTACAGGCTGAAAATCTTACACAGTAAACTGCAGGAGGACCACATGCTTTCTCCGCCGGCCAGGAAGGAACAGACCCCCACGTCTCCCACGCGGCTTCACCCCCTCCCCTCCAATGCGAAGACCTCTGGGGAGTGCATCTCCTCCCCTCCCCGTCAGAGGGCCACACCAAAAAAGGTAGTTTGCAGTAACCAGGGAATTAACTCTTTAACTGCCCGTACCTTACATGATGTAATGACATGGAATACCGACAACAAAAATCACAAAACCATAACAGAGGTGAAGGCCTCAAGTTGTACCAGGGGAGGTTCAGATTGGGTGTTAGGAAAAATTTATTCTCAGAAAGAGTGGTGATGCGTTGGCATGGGCTGCCCAGGGAGGTGGTGGAGTCACCGTCCCTGGAGGTCTTCAAGAAGAGGAAAGATGTGGCACTGAGAGACATGGTGAGTGGGCATGGTGGGGATGGGTTGATGATTGGACTAGATGATCTTAGAGGTCTTTTCCAATCTTTAAACTGTATTGGCACAGCACTAGCAAGAGTCTGGTGAAGTTGAATCCAGCTCTCTCCCATGTGGGTTTTGTGGTGTCATATACGGAGTGAGTGCTTTCCCACAGCAGAGACATTGGTAAGGGCTCTTTTTCCTCCCACCACTAGTTTGCTAGGAACTTGCAGGATGTGCAGAACAGAAAGGACGAATGGGTTGAAATTAAGCAATGGGCTTAAAACTTAATCACTGTGTGTGCATGAGGTCTCTTTTCCTAAAAACTCACACTCAGCAGACAGCAGTCTCTCAGCTGAGATAGCGCCTGAAAGAAGGAAAAGGAAAATAAAACTCCATGTTAAGACATATGTTAAAGAGTTCATAAGGGCAAGCAGAGTAACTGTGAGGGCAGGGGAGCAGCAGGGTTTAAGGGACATGGAAGGAGAGAGCTGAAGCAGGTTCCTTGCTGGAGCTGGTGCCCATCTTTCATCCTGGCAGCCTGTAATCCTGCTTGGCCCTGATAATTGGCTGGGGAATTACAGAAGAAAAAGGGAGCTTTTTTTCTTCCTTTTTTTTTTTTTTCCTTTCTCTCCTTTTTTTCTCCTGTGTTGAATGTCCTTTCTGGCTGCTGGGCTCCAGCACGCCTGCGCGCTGCGCTCCATGAGCCATGCTTAATGTGTCCCTGGGAAACCCAGCCCTCTGCCTGCTGGGACCAAATTTCAAGGCATATCCCTATTAGCTTATTTTGATGTTTTTATCTTTTCGTGATCGGGAACCATTCTCTGCAGCCAAAACAGACACTTTCCCGACGGCGTTGAGTGAATTTTTAGCTCTCCTCTGAGGAGTGGGCTTCAATAAAAGATGAGGCCGCTCACCGTGCTGACTGGCTGCAGTGCTCAAACATCTCCGGCGGCTCCTGCCTCTCGCTGTAAGTTTACACTCATATGAACATCAGCTTGGCTGCCCCGTGTTGCTGTAAGTGGAGGTTTGCACGCAAACATGGCCTCCACAAAAGCCACCTCGGGCAAAAGCGCTTCCCACGCCAGCAAAAGGCCATGCTCTGCCGGGTCTCCAGTGGGTAACGCTGCTGGCGGTGCGGCCGTGCCTCATGTTTTAGTCATGAGGTTTGGGAGTCTTTTCCCTCCCAGCAGGGCTGCTCCATCGCACAGGCAGCAGATCGCTGGTTGCTCGCAGTTTGCACCAAGGGGCACATTGTGCAGCCAAGTTTGGCTCAAGTGTGAGAGTTTGTTGGGGTTGATACGTGCGAGCCCTGCTCTCTGCGGGAATGCCCAGAGGCCCTGGTCTGCCTCCCCAATGGGCTCAGGGAAGAGAGAGGTGTGAAAAGGGCATAGCAGAAAAGTGGAGATAAAAAAGCTCACGGCAGCAAAATCACATGAAGTTAGTGGAAGTACACTCCCAAGTCATTTCAGTAGATGCACTCCAAGTAAGGAGTAATTAAATCTATGCTTCTTATAGTTTTTCTTACGCATTCTACATATGCTTTCTGGGAACTTAAAAAATGAGTTGAGATTCTGACATGCTGGAGCAGGACCAAAGGAGAAATGCAGGAAATTCAGGGGGAGTTGACACCTGGGAGTTTTAGGAGGCTGCAGGAGCCACAGGAGAGGAGAGTGATGCCCGTGGCAAAGAGGATGAGGCTAGTAACTAAGGGGAGATGATTAGTTTTGCACTATATTTGCAGGAGAACTGACTTTGAAGGCATTTTCTCGGCTGAATATTTCATTTTCCTTCAGCAGCTTATCCTTTCGCAGCTGTCTGCACTGCATCAAAGCACATGTGGAAATGTTGTCGCTGAAAATGGGAGTTGGTAGAGGGGAAAGTTTTCAAAAGGAAGCAGCTCCTTGGGGGCCCAAGACCCACCAAGTTTCAGGGGGGCTCATTCAGTTGCTCAGATGCTTTTGAAACAAGTATGAAATTGTCTCCCCCCGTCATTATCACGGGGTCCCAGCAAGTAGCTCAGACTTCTGTAATTTGTAAATCAAAGATGACAGCTTCTCTTCAGTGTGGGGTTCATTTTCACACTGACTTCAGAGTGGATATTTCTTTACCCCCAAGTTACCAGAGGATGGTTGATTATCGTTTTAGAAGAAATGGAAAATATTGCCCGTTGTTGTGCATTGGCATGCTGCTTAATGCCACTCACTGCAGCGGCGGGTAATTGTGTAGATTAAAACGATGGTGCTTTGTATGGAAAAGCCAGAGCAGCACCGAACACAGAAGCGTTATTTATGACCATGTTTGCTTCCGTTTTCAAAGTTCTCCTTTGTAAAGTCAACAGTTGGCATTGAAAACCATCTGAAGAGATCAGAGTGATGTGTGTAAGAAAAAAACAATAACTTCCAGCAGCACATTTTCATTAACTTGGAACTAAAAAAGTACACAGCAAAATAGTGGAATGTTTCTTTGAAGCTTTTTTTTTTTTTAAGCCTTTCTATCAATGTTTTCTCAAGTAATTTAATCAGGCAAAAGCTTACTTTATCATTTGTCTTTTTTTGATTCCTGCTGTGGTTCCTGACATTTTAGGGAATAGCTCATTTAAAGTGTTGGAAAGAAAGTGGTGTCAGTTATTTATTGGGTTTTATGCCATGACTTGGGAAAACTCATCTTGATTCACTTATGCCAGTAGAGACTTCATCAAAGGAATGAAGGAGCATTTTCCTAGAGTGCCTTTAAGTGAAAAGAGCAAAACCTTCCCATCACTTTTTCCACTTAGCATACTTTAAAAATATTAATTGGATTGTTAATTGTATTGGTAGATCCAGAGCAATTTTAAATGCCATATCCTGGTTAGTTAATATTTGCTCGTTAACAGCAGTATTGAAAAAGTGCTCTGTTGCACTGTTATTTCCCACATAGCGCTCTCCTAACCGTGTAACTGCGACAGGAGCTGAGAGCTCCTCGGAGCCCGGTGTTCTGACGGGAGGTGTGGAGGGGCCAAGCCACCAAAGGGCAATTATTTCGTTTTGAATGCTTTGCTGAACGAAATCGTCCCGACGGGAAGCTCGGTGGGACGCGAGGAGGATCGGCATTTGGGGTCCGGGAGGGCGAGCGCTGCTGCCAAATATTTCTGTGCACCGTTAATCCCTCTGGGAATGCTCATGGGCTTAAAATGAGGTGCCCGCTTGAGTACCTTCCCCTGTCAGAGCCAGAGCCCAGGCGTAATGATGATGTTGGTAGCAAATGCAGCAGGAAATAAGCAGAAGATCAGGAGGGTTTGGCACCCTGCCGCTCTCGTGCTACCGGCGTACGCACGTAATTTTGAAGACTTCTTCCTGCTTCCCACATCCCTCTCTATTAAAGCTTGGTATTTTGGTGTATGGGGGCAATTTTGAGATGCAGGACGGAATACATCCAGCATCCACTTCTCCACCGCACTCACTGATTGGAACTGGGGAGACCAGAGGAGTGCTCACAAAGGGCTGATTAAAAAGTCGGGGAAAATGAGCGGTCCTTCAAACGTTGCTCCTCATCTCCTGCTGCCCACGCCGCATGCTTCTCTTTGCGCGCTTTTCCAGGGGGCTCACTGAACTCACTGCTTGTTGTGGGGAGATCCTTGGAGAGGGTCGAGGCATTTTTTTTAAGACTCAGTCCAGTCTCTGTGTGTTTAACGTGAACAAATACTTTACAGCTCTGCTTTGACAGCTCTGAATAAATACAGCTCTGGTGTCACCACACAGAGTCAGTGGTGTTTCAGCAGGAGAATAAAAGAAGTGGGCTTTTTTCCTAGACCTTTATAACCAGTAACCTCTTTGGGTTTTGTATTTTAAATGGTTTACATCTTGTATTGTGCGTGGACTGAGGTAACATGTAAGTGTGCTGTGTTTTGTGGGCATTTTAAATGTAAGGTTTTCTGAGCAGAACAAAACCAGCAAACACTTAAAGCTCACATACTTCAACTTTCCCAGAGTTTCCACTTCAGAATGAAAACAGCATTATGGGCAGACAACGGGGCTGTGCTTTGCAATGGCAAAACAGAACAGGGGAATGTTTTTGTTCGGGCAAAAAGAGGTTAAAAAGTACCAGATTGTGGCATAATTACCAAATTATGGCATCTAATTTGTAGGTTTAACTTGCTAATTACGAGTGATACATGGGTGGCTAAGGGTGAATACCAAGCACTAGAAGCCTTCCTTTTGTCTTTGTAAATTTGTTTTGATTAGGGGGAGGAAGAGGGAGAAATCTGGCTTCGCCACATGTGGCTGCGCCTCGTTCTCCCGTGCCCGGCAGAATGAATGGCAAATGCTCTGCATTGCAGCGATTTGTTCTTTTTAATAGAAACAGAGGGCATGATAGTCTTGTGCACTTAGGGGGCTGTAGCTGCCTCTAACCTACATATGTGCACTTCTTCAAGAAATACTCTGGCAGTGAGGACCGGCACCCTGAAGCTTTCATTTCCCAGGGCTGTCAGGAGTGCTAGTGCTGATATTTAGGACAGGTTCATGTGTACGCGCCAGCCCTGTCTGCTTGCAGCCACTCCACATTTTATTTTCCCCTTTATAAATAACTGTCAGTGTTTGCTAGTCAATATTAAGCAAGATTATTTTCCTTGTCAAAAATGGATGCTGTTACATTCATCTTGAAGCAGGGAGGGAGTGCACTGTCCTCCTTTGCACATGATCGGCAGCGTTAATATTCTCGCTGCTGAAATCTAGGGACTGGAGCAAAATGCAAATGGCCACAGAGGAGATGGCTGCTTGTGAACCTGACAGCGAGAGAAGCGAGAAGGAGCAAAATGACCTACATTTTGCTAGAGCAAACCTGGTCACTAATGAACGACAAGAGCACACGCTAATTCCTACCTCTGTAGGTGTGCATTCATTGTGCCCGTGCCTGTAGCAAAACCATCATCTGCCTTGAAATCACCCCGAGGTATTAAACAGCTTTCTAGAAAAGCTGCTTCGCCCATACAGCAGATGTATTGGAGCTGAATATTCTCGGATTGCAGCAATGGACTTGAAAAATTCAGCCAATATTGGCAAAAAAACTGAGGCACTGGTTTTCCTGCTCAGGCAAATGTAAACATTTTAGTTGTTAAAGGAGATGTTTCTCTGCAGCTCGTCGCTGTGTTTTAGTTTCAAACAAAACCAAAGCAAAACACAAACCGAAACGAACCCAAATCTGGCAACTGTTTTCATTTGAATTTCAATTTTAAAAACTTGCAGCCATTCGAGGGGGGTTGCAGCCTACACTGATTAATCATTAGCAGCAGCACAATGCACTCGAATAAAACCCTCTTCAAATCAATAGCAATCCTGATGCAAGACAGATTTAAAAGGCTGTACATTTCACCAGAGAACTGTATTTTGCCATGCAGATAAGGGAAACTGCTATACTAAGCTTAGCTGCATTAGTGATAATAATTAAATATGGAATTAAATACATTTTGCCGCGCATAAGAGATATTGCAGCAGCAACACCTTCATTAATATGAGATGTAGAAATGTGTTGCCAGGAGGTTGTGAAGTCAGTACTTCATTTGCCGGGCTGATTCCACTCTTATTCTTCCTCCCATAAATTCATACTCTTAAAGGAAGCTGGTTATGACGATATTTATCGTTGCTACAAACAGGAGCCGCAGGCCATATTGTTGTACATTGGAAATTAGAGCAGCTCATAGTTTAGAGTACACGTGGGAGGACTGATATTGCAATTATGGGACATTTCAGTCATTCAGAGCAATCTCTGTCTCAGGGAACTGTATCTGTCCTCAAAAGCTAGATAAATAAATATGTATCGTTTTGGAGAATGAGCGTTCTGAAACAGAGGAAGAACTGAAATTAAAATGTCAGAACTAGACAGGCAAATGCAGGGTTTCTAGCCTTCCCTTGTAATTGCAGATGCGCTCTTGTAATAGCAGATGCACTTTTTCAATTTTGTTTACTTCCTGCTTGGGCTGGTTGTTGGAGTTAGAAATCCTTGGGTCATTGATAGCCTCACCGTCATGAGACCCCATGGCTGGTGTCCTGTCACGGCAGGCGGATGGAGCGAGTATTTAAGAGGAAGGGGAAGCACAGAGCCCCGAAAGCAGGTAAGCTGCGGTGACCTAAGGGAGCAGTCGAAAGCAATGCAGCTTTCCCCAGCTAGTGCTGATTTACCTCTGCAAGCGGTATTTGCACGAGGGGGGTGCACCCTTCAGGGACACCTCTTATGCCTTACACAGAGAAATGAGAACTATCTGTCTCCCAAGCATTGTTACTGAAGTAAGGGGAAAGCAGCACTTCCAACATACATCGTAATTTATTTTTCCTCGCTTTTACCTTGTGTGGCTCAGCGTGAGTGGGACATGTTTGATTCAATCCTAATTATTTTTTTCTATATTTTAAATCTCAGATGTTGAGGCAATTTACATTAATTAAACTTCAGTTGGCTTTAAAATTGTCATGTATCAATTTCAGCAGCATTTATAGAGAACAAGATAGATGATTTAAATTACACGCCATATGGGGCAATGCTAGGGACATTTGCTATCGTGTTAATTGCTTAAAGCTACGTTTTCTATCCCCCTTCTGAGTGAAAGACGTTTGCTGTCATGCTTACTGAATTAGGCGGAAGGGTTTCCTGCTCAAATAGAGTATGTACAGATTTCTGCCACTGCCACTTTTTGGAGGTGCCTCAGCTTGCTGCTGCTGCAGGTGCGTTCATTTTTGCGAGCTGCAGATACCAATGTGCAGGACTGCAATGAGCTTTGCTGAAGTGGCACTGAACGTACTGTTGGGGAAGGGATGTGAGTAGGAACCGGTGTGCTCTTAAGGTGACTGTACAAGTACAGGCGATGCGTACCACAGCTCCTCTGGGCTTTCCAGGGTGAGCTGCAAGGCAACGTAGGGTCACCAGTTTCCTAAGGTTTGTGAGCAATGTTTTTGAACGAGGCAGCTGATTCTGAGTGCTTTAATTTGGCGAAAATCAGTTTTAAATGCATTCCCATTGCAAGGAGTATGGACTGAGTAGCATCTTCTAGAGAAATTTAGGACTGGAGACCCTCTTCCTGGTGAAACATTGCACTTTTCCCCATCTCTCCAAAAACGTTCACATCATTCTAAGGTGCAGAGGAGCGCTCAGTGAGAGGGCAGGTATTCAATGCACTGAGCAGAGCTTTCCTGCTTGGAGACCTCTCCAGGTGAGCGCTCAAAGGCCGAAGGGGTTGAAACCAGAGCTCTTGGTCTCATTCTGAATCTGTGCTGAGCAGAAGCTGCTACAAAAAGCCCTCCAAATATCACCACAAATCAGTTTGCCTTGCCAGACCGGAAAGCACTTGAAGGTTTCCCCTCAGCCTGCTTCCAGAAAGTGGGGAAGTAAAACCTCAAAAGATGTTAGGGGTGTGCTGCACAGCCACGTACTGTGCTTGGCAATAAATTTCTGCTTCTGTCTGGTGCTTCCCACTTGGCAATATTGCAATGGGATTCTCCCATATTAATATTTTACAGGAATAAATAAATATCTGATGAGGTACTGTGTATCTCTGCTATCTTTTCATAAATCCTGTGGAAGGTAAAAAGAGAATTAAAGATAAGATTAAAACTGCCTGGGTGATGTATGTCTGCGGTGTGCGGTAAGCTCTTGAGGCATTTATGCTGTGCTGTGTACGTTGCAAGTTACATCCATCTAAAAGAGCCTGCACGTGTGTGTATCTTCGTAAATGTAGACATATCCATAAAGACCATGCAGGGAAGGTCCTGATTTTCTGCTGTATTTCTAATGGGATACTAACAGTGATAGACTGTGGCAGCGTGTTGTTTGTAAAGCATTCATGTTTCATATAAAGCTATAGAAGCATGGTTTCACTTGATTTTGCTCTGAATCTGCATTAGGAAATAAGCCAAGTGTACAGGGGTTGGAAGTCTTCTTTTGTTACCTTTTGGGGAAATGTAATGCATTTTTTCCCTCTGGCTCTGCATTGCAGAGCCCTGTTCTGGCAGGAGAGGATGCTGAGCCCTTTGGTCACAGCTAGCAAGGAGCACTGGGCAGCGAAAGGCTGTGGAGATAAACTGCCTGATCTCCATTAATATAAGTGGAATTCCCAAGAGCCTGTCAGAAATTGTGCTGTGCTCCAGTGCAAATATTAATATTATTTGCAGCATTATAACTACATCATTCTGCTGTTAGCATAGATCACACTTGCCTCACTAAGCTTGCTCCTAGAATCAAGTCCCTGGTTTATCTGGGACAGCACAGGAGTATTCCACATTGGCACAAATCCCCTTAAACCAGGAATGAGGCTTGCACAGGCCATGCCAGGGTACCTTCCCCTCCCCTCAGGGCATGGTGGAAGCAGAGTTTGAGGGATGGTTCTGCACCATCCAAGCTGTTAATTTCTCTGGAGTCCTATGGCACTATTTCCACTTCCCAGGGAGAGTCAGGACTTTTGTGGACAACCTCTGCATGTCGAGACTTTTCCTGATTTAAGCTGGTTGCGATGTAATGAAACGATGTTTCATCCAAGAATGAAATGCATGAATGCATGGAGAAAATCCTGTCTTTTCTGGTTGTAGAGCACCCCATGAGTTTGTTAGGGATTGGTGAGGAATGATGGCTGATGAAGATCCCATAAGAGCATAACACTCCTACATTTGTGTACTTACAGGGAGGTGACCGTCGCTCTGTATTTGGCACTGGCGAGGTCACATCTCAAGCACTGTATTCAGTTGTGGGCCCCTTGCTACAAGAAAGACATTGAGAACCTGGAGTGTGTCCAGAGAAGGGCAACAGAGCTGTGAGTGGTCTGGAGCATAGATCTTACGGGGAGCAGCTGGGGGAAATGGGGTTGTTCAGTCTGGAGAAGAGGAGGCTCAGGGCAGACCTTATGGCTCTCTACAACTGCCTGAAAGGAGGCTGTGGCGAGGTGGGGGTTGGCCTGTGCTCCCAGGTAACAGCGATAGGATGGGAGATGAAGGCCTCAAGTTGTACCAGGGGAGGTTCAGATTGGGTGTTAGGAAAAATTTATTCTCAGAAAGAGTGGTGATGCATTGGCACAGGCTGCCCAGGGAGGTGGTGGAGTCACCATCCCTGGAGGTCTTCAAGAAGAGGAAAGATGTGGCACTGAGAGACATGGTGAGTGGGCATGGTGAGGATGGGTTGATGATTGGACCAGATGGTCTTAGAGGTCTTGTCCAGCCTTAATGATGCTGTGATTCTATGATTACTGTCACATCAGCTGTGCACACAGCATTCCAGAGATTTCTTCTAGGAAATTGTGTATTTACACTTGTTACTTGTTGCATACACCCAATATGGAACTTTGTTCAGTATTTCTGAATAGCAAGGGTTTTTACTGATGGAAAATGTACAGTTGACAAACAAATTGCAGTTGGGAACAGCAGCATTATTTTCACCAGGAAAACTCTTATTAGTGATAAACTGTGACACTGGCTCATTTTTCAAAGTGTTTCTCTCTGAAACTTTATTAACTCCCCGCTGCGTGCCTCAGTCATTTCTCAGCACAAGCTGAGAAGCTTTCCATCAGGCAGGTGGAGGAGCCTGGCCACATTTTGGCCATGTCTTTCCTGTGCCCTTCAGGTTCCAGCCCGCAGAGAGCTTTGGGCTGAGCCACGCAGCCCTGAAGCCAACAGCTCCCACACACACATTGTGAGGAGCTGCAGGAGGAGGTCATTGCCTTGCAGCTCCCCAGACATTTTTCTTCCCTCTGGTTCCAAGTTTGTGTGCTGCATTCCTGGCTACCTGCATTTATCAGCTATGTTGCTGTAATAGGCTATTGCCTGCTCGCTAATAACGTCCTGTTCTTTAATGCTCTCTTTCTATTTAATTAATCTATTTATGATAATAGTATGTCTCGTTTTGCATTTTCACTCTAGAGGGTGTGTTTGTATTATCCCGCTGTATAGCGTTGACTGGCCCTATTATCAGTTATCATTAAAGGCAGCGGCGTGGCCTGCCAATAATTTTTCAATTAATTGCTTAGTGGTTGACTTTTCTCTGCTTTTGTTTTTTTGCCAGTGAGTATGAGGTCTTTAAGCTCTCTGTCTGAAGTTATTTTTTTTTTTTACATAGCAGCTGTGCTTGCTGTTCACCAGGGGATCACAGCTCACAGTGTGAGGGGTGTTGGTTACCCCAAGTGCCAGCTGCGCTTAGCCCCTTGCAGGCCCTTGTAGGGCACGTGCTGGCCTACATTATGGGAACCCTAAATGCTGATGGGATGTCAGCCTTTAATGTTGTCATGTAGTGTCTGAGGAAGGGACTGTCACGTTCAGGTCCCTGGAGCGAATGTATAGGCTGCCAATACCCAAATGACAAAAGTCACAGTCTTGTATAAGCCTGCATCCAAAAAAAAAATAAAAAAAGGCATAGCAAGGAAATACTGAATAACGTTTTCAGGGTCCTTTGCTAGGCTACTGAGGTGAGGTCTGTACAAGGCCTCCAAATGACAGAGCAGCAAGCTGCTTTGCATCTCCTTTTGACGGTTGGCAGCAGGGCAGCCTCCCTCTTCACACACAGCTGCAGAAACTCAGGGCCGTCAGTGAAGCAGTGGTGAAGACAGACCTATTAGGCAGAGGTAATGACCTAAAGTTGTGTCAGGGGAGGTTCAGGTTGGGTATTAGGAAACATTTTTTCTCAGAGTGGTGATGCGTGGGCACAGGCTGCCCAGGGAGGTGGTGCAGTCACCATCCCTGAAGGTGTTCAAGAACCGTGGAGATGTGGCACTGAGGGACATGCATGGTCAGTGGGCATGGTGGGGATGGGGTGGGAGTTGGACTGGATGATCTTGGTGAGGTCTTTTCCAACTTTAATGATTCTGTAGGTCCAGCCTGGGCAGAACAGCAGCCCAAAGCCAGGTCAGCTTGTGGGAACCTTGCCAGGACCTGGGATTGTCATCCCGCTGACTGTGCTGGCTGCCAGTGTGCTCTTTAGGACTCCTCATTAGAACTCCCCTTGCCAGAGGGGAGCTGTTTACTCATAGGATTCCTATAAACGTTGGCACCACAGAACAGCAGCAAACCACCAGGTATGGATATTGGGAAGGATCTTGTGAAACAACTGGAGGTGATGCATAGTAGAAATGTTCAGATTTTTTGGTTGTTGTTCATAAGCACTTCATTATAGGCTTGACCTGCTTACCTTGAATCTTTTTTTTCCAGCCACATGGCTACTTATTTCCTTCATGATTCTCCCAAGTGTTTTATTTTTAAGCAGATACTCTTCTGGATCGTATGCATGCCAAGTTTTGTCTTATGCTCTTTATTGGTACAACAACATGAAATATTTAATAAGAAGTTATCACTGTGGCCAATATGAAAGATTAAATAGGTCTGTCGGCCCCAGTTCCTGAGGAGGAAACCTACTATTCTGAATCAGAAGAAACAGCATCAAATACACAGATATAAAGTCAGATGCCAAAGATAGGGCAGAAGGAACAGAGCAATGTTTGATTTTAAATTTGCTGTGTTTGAATCTAAGTCAGCTTTCCCCTGCAGAAGAGGGGACACAGTAGCAAGCCCTTGGGTGCAGGAGCCCTGCAAACTTCTTGTCACCCAGTTGGCCTCGCTCTGCTTTTACCCCAGCTCCTTGTACCTCTGCCTGTATAACCAGCTGGCTTTCACCCCACACTCCCCTGGAGCCCTGCCCAAGTGATTTAAGTCCTTTTGGGTTTTTTGTCGTGGTGCAAGGAGTTGCTGAAAGCGCCTCCTCCAAAGAGCGTTATTGGGGAAAGCCGCTTCCCGGCATGTCTGCTGGAAGCCCCCAGGGGATGACGGCAGGAGATGGCTTACATGGTGATAGTACGTCTAGACAGGGGAAAGCTGAGGCTTCCTTCCTGGCAGCCGTGTTGGGCCAGGTGCCAGTGCGTGCCCCTTTTCCTGGGAGTCGCACTCTGTGGAGCAGACATCAGCCTTTCCCGGTGGTTTGTGGGGTTTCTGCGCTGGCTGCCCCCCTAGAAATGCTGATTCTTCCCAGTGTAGCTAATGTGCTGGTGCACCCGGTGTGTGCTGGCTACTCACACTTGTTTCCCACATGTGATGGCTCTCAGGAAGCTACAAAACAGTATCTGTGCTATATGGCTGTAATAGCGTTTTAATTCCTGTACAAATGTGTACACGACAGGCAGAGGGGATCTCAGAGGGGACAGATAATCCTTGCAGTGTGATAAGACACATGTACTTTTCTCATTTTGCTATCCATATGATTCATAGAAAGACTGGAAAAAAAAGTATTTCATTTCTTACACACATGCTCCAGTGTACAACTTGTACTGGGAAGACCCTTTGATCACCCACTTAGCTGCTACCCGTCAGCATCTTTGATATTCTCTGTGTGCCAACAAACCCACAGAGATGGTGGAGTCACCATGCCT
Source organism: Numida meleagris (assembly GCF_002078875.1). Lineage (NCBI taxonomy): Eukaryota > Metazoa > Chordata > Aves > Galliformes > Numididae > Numida > Numida meleagris. The sequence continues at coordinate 56,771,345 of NC_034412.1, read as the reverse complement.
GGAGTTGTTACAGAACTGTGGAGATGGGCACTGAGGAACAAGGTCAGTGGGCACGGTGAAGATCTGAGAGGTCTTTTTCAACCGCAATGATTCCGTGATTCTCTGATCCTATGAAGCACTGCTGCCAACGTGACTTTCTGCGATGATAAACTAAGGCTGAAATAAGGCTGATCCAAGTCTGCATGGGAAAGGTGTCGGTGCTTTGGGTTTCTTCAGTTCCTTCTGGTTAGGAAATTACAGTCCCTGTCAGGAAGGAAAGGCCCTGGCACTAATCAGCCCTACACAGCCCAGGCTGACGTGCAGCCATCGGCCTGAGATACTGCGAGCAATAGAGACCCTGCAATTATGTCTTCTGCTTTCCAGAGCTGCAAAGTCTCTGAGCAGATAAGAAGCTAAATTCATTGAGTAAATTATTCCACTGTAAATTATTCTCTCAACTCTACTGATTAGTTCTTACCTTGGAGCACACTTGCTGCCTGCCTGCCTGAAGAAAAGATAAAATATTGAATTATACAGTTCACTTCACAGCACTATGCATTCCTAATCTTATAGGGATATAGGGGCAGATCTTCAGATGATGCAAATCAATATGAATAGACAAAATCAAGTTCTCTCCTGAGTGCAGCTCTGCTTCTGAACTCCTCAGACCTAAGTCGCTTTACGCCAGCACAGGGGTTAGCCCGTTATCCTCATGGCGAAGGCTTGGTTCACTTGTTCTTTTTTTGCTGTTGTAGGATTTTCAGTAATTACATTGATTTTGCAAAGCAAAACGTCATTGTCCTCTCTAGTGACCTCCAAGTGGAGTTTGGTATTTATTTTCAAAGGCTGAATAAACATTAGTTCCTTTTAAAAAGTGTTGGCTGTCCCCAGGAATATCAGATCCTGCTAAAGGGGAAACTCTGCTGGTTTTGATCTGATTTAATAATGCAAAACTTGAACAGTAGCAACAGATGTTATTAGATCCAATCTCACGCTATCTGTCCGACAAAACATTATGAAGTCCTGAAATGATTAATAATGCTACTGTAATAGCCAGGAAGCCGTGGCAGCGAGTAGCTGCTGCTTCTGGAGCACATGCTGGCAGCGAGCTGCCTGTGTGCAGTGGGCAGAGGATGTGTGCAGGTCAGCGTGCCGTGCTGGTGCTTCTCAGGCTGCAGAACCGCTGCCCTGTTGGTTTTTCCTTTGCCAGTGGTGTTTGCGTCCCACAAACTCTCTGTCTGTTCTCTGACCACAGCTATTCTTCTGTCTTAGTCTTAATGAACGACTGTGTGTATCTGAAATGTGCACATACCCTCCCCACTTCCTTACTTAAATATGTGGAGGGGTTTTACTCTCGGCTGTGAGGTGGCAGCCCCCAACGAAGCCCACCCTGCAGAGAACACAGATGCTCAAGCTTTTACTATCATGAAGCATCAGAGTGGGACAGCAGGACTGAAATGCTGCTGTTTTGGGATGAAATATTTTGGTATTTCCATTTTTGCTTGATGAACAGGTGTTTCCATTAGAAATATGTTGTGAACCAACCACGTTCCAAGTGCTACCGTGGTCAGGGTGATACATGCAGTCATATTCAGTGGAAGGAGAGCATTTGTAGCAGTTGCAGTTTGTGGTTTCCTGACCCCATTGCACGGTTTGCCCTCTCTGCTTTCTTCAGTGCAGAGGGATAGGTGCCCCAAACTTGCTGCCAGAAGCGATGTTTTATGTTTGCGTGTGGGGCAAGGCTGCAGTGAGCAAGAGCCGCAGGCTGCAATCAGCTCAGCAGGTGACAGCTGCCTGATGGCAGTCATCAGTATCTTACACTGGTGGGCAAATCCAAGATGCTGTTTGTGGGGTGCGAAAAGGTGTCTGGAATCAATCCCCATGCTGTGCTTCATCAGAGCTCAGCATCTGCCTCATTCTGCAGTGGTCCTTGAGCTCATTCAGTATAAGGTCTCATTCCTCCCACGCTAATGGTAATAGAGTCTTCTTGGACTAAAACTCAGAGGAAATCCAAAGGTCTTTTGGAGTCAGTCCTAGCTTTTTTTCCCCTGTATGATGAGCGTCTGATTCAGCGGCAGCTGGATGAGACTATTGTCTTGGAGACGATTCTGTATGCAGTGTGCTAAAGCTTCTCATCTACTGATGGTTAATGTGAAGCACCTGAAGGATCATGTGTAACTTCAGCAACGTGTACAATAGTGAGTTGCAGACAGAGAAGCATTTTTCCTTATATGAATGCTTTCTTTGTTTCCTCGGACCACAGCTTCTAGTGTGTGGAGAAAAGCACTGGTTTGGGTTTTGATTTCAGGCGTTCTCAAGTCAGAGACCATTAGTTCAGGACTGAGCGTGAGCCATTTTTTTGCAGTGCGTATGTACAGGCATTGCAGGTTCAGAAACTGCTTTCAGCATCTGCACAACCCTCAGGATGTTGCATTGCTTGGGCCTGGTGCATACGGGGCTTTGCAGCCACGCACAGTCCATCTGTACATAGTACATTGCTGTTCTCCTAGCAGGCTGTTTTTCCTGAAATAAGGTGTGGTTTTTTTATCATCTGCCGTCCTTCAGCACACACAGCTGCAGTGTTTGGTATTTGTATGGGCCAGGGAGGCTGCAGTCATGCCACGCTGTCCCATCCGAGACCCAGACCCCGAGCATCCAGTAATCCTCTTACCAAAGTTAATATCCCCTGTGCTTCCATGATAAGCAAGAGTGAATAGAAATTCTCAGTCTGCTCTATATCTTAAAGTTCGGGAGAGAAATTAACATACATGTACAATAAGCTATATTTAAATAATAACAGCATTGTTTTTAACTAGAAAAACTTTTGTGCTATTTTTCTGCTATAATGGTATCTCCATTTACCTCTGCTGTACAAACTTTCCATAGAGTCAGACATCCTTTGATGCTAATACACAAACGCTCCGTAAATTCCCATCAGTTCTAATCCCTTAGCCTCCCATTCTCTATAAGTCTTAATGCCTTCAGCCAGGCCTATTAGCACTGGAAACATGGGTCTCTTTGGCCCCTGGCTCTATTAAAAGGAAGCAAGCGGAGGCCATTTATAGGATAATCTTGCCAGCCACCTAATCCTCTTTCAGTGGGGTTTATTTCCTGTTGGTTTTGTTTTACCTCCTCTTAAATCAGCGCACTCCGGCAGCAGCCGTTCCGAGTGCATTTCTTTGCCTTGGCCCTGTCACCTGTGCTGCTGACCCCATCGCACAGCTCGGGCTTTCTGATCAGACAGGCACCCATCTCGGCAGGGCAGAAGCAGCGCGTCTCCATTGCAAGGGAAAGCTGCTCACCCTCCAACACAAATGCAGCCTTTCTTTCCGCTCCTTTCTGTACTTTCCTGTTGCTTTAGGCTTGTACAGGGGATGCCTAATTGTTAGGGTTCACACTGCCGTTTGCAAGCAGCTCTTGTTTTAGAAGTGGAAATAAAAGGATGTGAAGTTCATGTTTTTCATTTGAACAAATGGAAGCTCAGTTTTGACGCCAATTTAGATGCTGATGGTTGAAAACAAGTAGTTTCAAATTAACTTTAAGAAGTGAAAGCTGTTCTGTAAAAATCAGCCTTCCCTTCTGGATGTAAAGCAAACAAACAGAAAAAACAGGCTGTTGCACTTTGTGCTAAGTACATAGCTTTTATTTTGTAAAATATCACGCTCAGTCAAGACAGCAGTTTGTAAGCGCTTACAGGTTGCAGTGGTGGACTCTTTAATGCCTGGTTTAATGCCGATTAGTCAGCACTGATTGCCTCTACTTTTAAGGAAAACGGTCCTCTCCTACACACACATTTGGGATAGCTCCTTGATTTCAGGGGCAGAAGGAACAATTGACTTGCTTTTCTTGTCCTGTTAATCACAGGCCATTGTATTTTTCTGTTTTTCCCTTCACAGTTCTGTGAAGTGGTTAATTTCTCTTAACTAAAAAAGCCCTATTTTCTAAGCAGGTATTCCCTGGCTTCAGCATCCAGATATTTCCTATTTCTTCACTGGTACTCACTTCTCTTAGAGATTCTTATGAAACAAGTGTCAGAAGACAGCCGTTGTACCATAATAATGTGGCAGTCATTATAAACACAGCTGGTATCATGTAATTTTTATTGGGTTTCTCCGTTGTTAGGAAAGCTTTGCTTTAGTGCAAGTTATTCAGGATAAACACAGTAATGCTGACAGTTTAAAGGACTCACTGTGGTTAAAGCCACACTGGCTGGTCATTGCCAAAGCCCAGTGTCACTGAGCCACAAGCAGCAGTCCCATAAAACCAAAATGTAGGGAAGAGAGGAAAGGGTGTCACGTCTCCACTCCTTATTTTGCTGATGATCATGTTGTGCTTACATTGCATATGGTAGCTCTGGGGTGCAAGGGAATGGGCATGAATTCGGTAACACAACTGCATTTTCTATCTGTCGTAGCCTCCAATGCGGCCTACCCAGATCCCTGCAAAGGTGGAGCTCTCTCTCCCTTCCCTTCATCTAAAACCTTGACCTCTAAAGTTGGTAGAAGAAACCCCGATCTGCAGGCTGTGTCCTGCAGCAGTGGGACTTCTGATCCAACAGAATCTTTGATCTCCACATCTGATTCCTGGGTTTTGAGTCAATCATGAAGTCAGGCTTCCAGGATCACTGAAACTGCAGTAATGCTCTGGTTTGATGCATTTGGATGGAACGTGGACAGGTTTGGGAATGAAAGTTTTCCTATATTTCAGTGGGGTTTGTGTACTGAATTCTCTGTGGGTCATTGGGAACGTAGCAGCTTGCTGCAAATGAATATACATGTGTCATAAACACATCTCACTTAGGGAATTAGGAGTTGCTGTGATGGGAGTGTTTAACCATCTGATAAATCAAGCAAGTTTCAAACTTCAGCACTTTACTAGATTGACGTTCATTAACAAATGCACATTGCCAATTGTTCGCGCTTAATCACTATCAATCATTATCACTGTGAACAACTAGTCTAAAATAATCTTTCTCAAAATTAGCAATGCACATAGGATGCCGTGAGGCTGAAGCTGCCACTCCTGGAGGTCGTTGGTGCTCAGGTCCTTGTGGTGGAGAGGGAAGCTGGAACAGCAGTGCGCAGCATTTTTCTGCATTCGCCCTTTGTGCTTTTTTGCTCCTCCCCCCGAAATGAAGGAAAGGGAATCTCACCTCCTCCCAGAAGTAGCTTATCTTATTTTTATGATCTAAGTCTCCATTTTTCTCTTTTGCGTAGAATTTAGACACTCCTGCTTAGCTGCATTGCAAAGTCTTTCTGCGTTGCTGGCTGTTAGTGGCAGTGGTGATACAGTACAAACTGCATGCACGCAGCCTGTGTTAGACTGTTTTGCTATGTTTACGTTTGGGTTTAAGGCAAACAAATATTGATTGCACTCTCGTTGGTGTACTTGTACTTTGTGTGTCCAACAGGCTCTGCCTGCCTTGGCTGCCTTTTGGTGGAATTGGCTTGAACAACCTTTTGTTGACATATCAGAGCGCACCCTGCAGTAGATGCATGTTTTTCCGTTGGTTACCAAGAGGGGGGAAGTGGACACTTCCCGAAGGGCAATTCAGCCCACCTGTGTAAGATGGATTAGGGCTGGATGCGCCTTGAATTCCTCCAAAAATCTAAAGATCCTTTTGGTAGAGGCATGTTTCATACATGAGTGTGGCTCAGTGAGACGGGGAGCCTGCACCGCCCTTTGCAAAGCTCAGGATGCAATGAAGCTGTCACTGCAGAGCCCACCAGGTTAGGCGAACACACAGCCGCTCTCCTGAAGCATGACACAATTTTAAATCAAAGCTGATACTTCTGAAGGGTCTTGAATTTTGCCAACTCTGTCAGGCTGCAAACCGCTAACATTTTCACCTTTGTCAAACTAGATTTAATGTATCTGGGAAAATAGGCAATCTGATAATGCATTGCTACTATTGACTTAGAGGAAGGAGCAGGAGGCTCACTCCGCTCACATAGATCTCCCGGGGAACTCAATATTTGACTACAGAAGCCGTGAGTCCTTTTATCCAGGCACACTTGATTTTAGAGGTGATATGCAGAGCACCAGCCTTGCTAACAGCTCTACTTCAGAGAATTTCCCATGGCTGTCGCGCCTTGCTTTGCTCTGCTGCGTGAGACTGAAGTAAGGCCTTGGGTAGCTGGGGACTAAACTGCCTGGACACCCAGTTTCTGTCTCCTCCTCAGAAGTGTCCCCTCTGCAGTATCGCAGAGGTACCCGGGCTCCTGCCAGTGCCTCACACATTAGTAGCAGAGCTTCCTCTGGGGCTCAGATTTCACCCATAAGGTTCAGAAAATAAACAGAGGGCTGATGTGAAATTTAGTGACAAGAATTATTAGTCTAAAGCTGAAGTGATCAGAGCCTGCAAGTATTCTCCAGGTATCTATTTTTTTTTTTTATTTTTTTTTTTACCAGAATACACTGCTGATGCTCTTTGTCACGAAGCAGAAACATGCAGCAAGGGCTCTGTCAGTACACTGGATAGGCCTTTGTGAAGCGTTCCCCCCGAGAGCTGTTTTCTGAGGAAAAAGTCTGAGCCTGCATGAATAAATTATGTGCTGATAAGTTTGTCCAGCAATACTGGCTCTGCAGTAAAGCAGCCTTAGGTGGTTACGGTCCCTGAAGAGTCTGTTGATGCCCAAGGCAGTGCAACAAGTATTTCTTCCACTCTGCTAGCAGAAGTACCCAGTGCTAAAAGCCGCAGTGAGAATCAAGTGCAGGCAAGACACACAAATGTCAGGAGGAGTGCACAGTCTTCATTCAGATGCTACCAGCTGCTGTGTTGTGGTGCTGCTCCAGTGCAGAGCACTGATGGGGAGATGGCTACCAGCTGTAGTGTGTCCCCAGTGTACCAAAGCAGAATTGCTTTCCCAAAAATGGATTGTGAGTCATTCAGCAGCCTTCTGTGGCATGTGGGCTTTGTTAGGCAAAGTGCTGACAAGTCATGTCCTCCACTCTGGGCTCTTTTGGAGCTTTTTGCCCACCACTTCAGGGCAGTTTGGCAGATCCCAGTGCTGTCACTCGTTGTGTGGTAGTGTCTGGTGTAATGATGGGCTGCAGTTGCTTGGATGTTAAGGCTTGTAGCAAAGCTATTACTAAAACCCCAGGCCATCAAACAGCTTTGGATATGGGCTTTGCCCCTGGCCTTTCTGAAGTGCAGCCAAAGGATCCCATTGGCTGATTCTTCCAAATTACTTGCTACTACAATACAGTAGTTGAGCACATTTCCAATTAAATGCAGCTACTTTATAAAACAATGTTTAAGTTGCTGGCCTAAATTATCCCTTAATTAGGTCATTTTTCCTAATTGATTAAAAATAGGATTTCAAATTAAAACAGAAAGATTGAGTAACATCACGCAAATGATATTATTCAAATGTGAAAGGGAAAAAAATCATCAGAAAGAAAGAATCGTTATATTGAATTGCAGATCAGCTGTAGCTAAGACGTTTGGGATTGTTCTCCAGAAAATCTACTTTTTTCCATCTTTGAAATTAGGGCAAAGATGCAATCAAATAAAAAAAGTTTAAAGCCCAGAAGAAAAAAAGCCATTACGACACAGCTGATCAAATACAAAACTATTATTACACATCGTTCATAGTATGGTGGCACCTAGAGACCTAGGCTAAGACCACAGCCCAGCAGGCACCGTGCAGAGACAAATGAGCCCTGCCCAGAGGACTTGCAACTGAAGTCAACAAGCCAGGTGATGGGATAAAAATTAGAGAGCAGGAATTAGCTTCCAAAGCCTGCAAGCTGAGTTGAAGGTAGCTCTAGAAATGGGGCCAACACATGTCCACGGGCTGCTGGAGACAGCTCCAGCACAGACATTTGGTGATGGAAACATACTAAAATGAAATGCTTAAATATATATTTTACTCTCATCTTCAGTAATGTAATTCTTGCCAGCATCACAAATAACTAGAGCAACAAAGCTCAGATTTCCGCTGAGGCTATTTGGAGACAGTTTTCAGGGTAGGTTGTTTTTCTGTGTGGTTGTTCTGTTGTTGTTGGGTTTGGTTGGTTGGTTGGTGAAAGAGAACAAACCCAGGCAGACCGAGCACAATAGGTAAAACCTAACACAGGTATACTGATGTCTGTAACAGTAGGCAATTTAGGGATGTCAGCGCTAAAGGATATTGACTTCCGTGAAGGTCTGTCAAATACCTGATTCTCTGAGTTGAGAAGCTAGTCCCTACTTCAAGTCCATTTCTGGCAGTTTCGATAATGTTTCACTGAATAACTTCCTTAGGAGAGCAGAAGCGCAGACTTCATGCTCCTCTTTTCTTCCTTCTCCAAAGAGCTCTCTCCCAGCTCTGTCTTCTGTTCGTATCCAGCAGGGAACTCATGTAGGCATTTGTTTTCATGTCTGGATGAGCACTCCATCTCTGCCAAACTTGTGATTTGGCTGCAGTCTCAAATTGTGTATCAAAAATGGGTGTCCATCTGCTCCCATCCCCTTAAACTTGCTGTCTTCTGCTAGATCTGGCTTCTTAATCTCAGTTTTCACCCTAAATGCTGTATGGCACCACACTGGATGGCTTTCTTCCATCATTTGTAGCTGGTTGTGCTTTAACCATGAATGCACACAGTAACGCCCCAGAGGTTGGCATGGACTTAACTACTCTTGATCTCACGTGAGCAGTCAGCACCCAGGCAAGGAAGAGGATAAAGTTAGGAAGAGTGTACAATGATGTCTTTGCAGCTTCTGGTGAAGCCTCATCTTGGAGGCTTCCCAAGCTGGTCGAAGCATATTTCTTTCCTATCCTAGTCTTTGATCTTTTGTTCTGTATGAGTTGTACAATTGCATGCTGCATCCATACAGATTTTTGGTATACATAGTACTGAGTTCCTCAGTGTATACAGCATGTATTCTTGGTCTGTTGTTTCCAATCCTCATGTTGAGCATTTAACATGATCACTTCTAATTCCTGTATTCTGAGGGTCAGCAAGTGGTAACTGGTTTATTCTTCTACTCTGTGCCCTCTGAGACCTTTTTCCATGTAATCCCATCTGTCATTCCTTTACCATGGTACAGAAGTCCAGTCTATAACTTCTCCTGGACAGAAACCAGCTGATTCCTTCAGTTAGTCTCATTATCCACTTCTGAGCCCTTTCCAGTCATTCTTGAGTCCTTTGTGAGACCAGGACCAGGACAGTAGCGGGTATTTAGGGTCCACTGGCATGTTACGTTTTTGCAGTGGCACAGCAATTACTGGAATGTTTATCTATGATTTGTTTTGCATTAATTGACCTTGAACTTTATCTTCCATTTTATCTCGCAGTTTCTGGCAGATCTTTCTGCAGCTATTTACAGTGAACTTCCAGCTTTAAAACATTGAGTAATGTGGGAATGTAGGCAAACTGTTACCTTGTTATGCATAATGGCTTATCAGTAACTTATCTCAACAGGTTAGCCCCAAATCTGCTTTGGAGGAACACTAGCAGTAACCTGCCCCTATTCATTCCTGCTTCTTTCTTCTATTATTTATTTTAATCAGTGGTCTATTTTGTTTATCAGCAAGATTGCTCAATTTTTTGAGCTGGCTGCTTTGACTACTCAGGGAGGCTGCTCCTACCGATTCTTTCACACTGTGGGGCATAAAATGCCTTTTCACTTCCAGGTCTGGACTTACAGACCAGCTTCACCCAAGGCTGAAAGCAGGGTACTCCCACAACCAGGGTAGGAGCTCAGCTCAGCGCCAGCTTAATGTGGGCTGTGATTTATGCCAGGCTTAGCCGTACAGGTGGGAAACAGCTCCATCTGTCTGTGAGTCCTGAATTCCTCCCACAAAACTCATGTCACTGCTTCCTTCTTGCTGTGTTGTAGCCATCAATGACTTCTGTTCTTTAGGCGCTAACAGTTGTTTCTAAGTTTGCAAGTCTTAAACATCTGTATTCTCTGCATCCCCCAAGCAGCAACCAAGCACTGATCAGCAGGAGGGAGTACAAAGTTCTTGAGGTTCTGTAAGTTGTTCTGTAATCCTTTAAACAATGTTGACATCTTAATAAGATCTTTATTGCAAGTGTCTCTGTTAATTTGGATATTCTTGTGTATTTAACTTTCACTGTGAGCTGTCTTTGCTGGAAGATTTCTAGTCCAGCTATGGAAGGGGGAAGTTCAGGTTGTGCACGAGGAAAAAATTCTCAGCAAGAAGGGTGATGCACTGGCACAGGCTGCCCAGGGAGGTTGCGGAGTCACCGTCCCTGGGGCTGTTCAAGAACCGTGTGGATGCGGCACTGAAGGCCATGGTGGGGATGGGTTGGTTGGACTGGATGATCTTAGAGATCTTTTCTAACCTTAGTAATTCTATGAAATGTGAGGAAGAAAGTTGTAATAATTTGCGGTGCCTTGTAATCTGTTAACAGTCAAGAAGGGAAAGGATGGAGAATACAAATGTGAGTTTGTTTGCTGCAGGAGGGGTTAAAAATGGCTTAATTCAGAAATGCAGAGAATTACTCAACTCCTGTCATCTTTTCAGTTTTTCTCTATGGCAGTTGTACAAAGTTTGTGATTTTCGGAGACACAGTCAGTGCAGCCTGAAAGTATGGCAGTTTCCCATAGAGAAATTTGCTAGAACAATAATTCAGTGATTGTGGTATCTGGGAAGGAGAAAAGCACACATCTCATTCTACATTTTTGAGCAGGAACTCCCAAGTGCTGAGTTTTGCAAACTTTGTTACATATTTACAGTGCTGTCATCCCTGTGTTTGCTGTAAATCAGTTATGAAAGCTGTTTTATAGAGGGATGATACCCCTTTCTTAGTCATTTATGCTCAGAATGACTCACACTCGTGTACTGGCAACCAGTTCCCCTTTTCTTTTGCTGCCCAGGCTGTTCTTTCATGACATCTTGTATTTACTTCCAAAACTCCATCCTATGGTAAATGTGTGTTATTGCTTTATCTGTCACCTATGGCTTTCTGTTGTGGTAGATGGGCATCATACACCACAGCACTGATCCTTTTCCTAGCAAATGTCCGCTGTCTTGGCCCAGCTGGCTGATCCTACAGCAGACTGAAAAAAACCAAGGACATGGGTTGCATTGGATCTTTTCTGCCTCTTTTCCCAGAGATAAAGTTAATTCTGGAGACATTTTGACTGGCCCAAAATCATGCCATTTAGAAAACTGTTTGAATAAGACTTGTCTGTCACGATTTAATTTTTCAAGCCACTCCGAAAATGATTGATTTATATTTATAGAATTCCTTTCATCACAAAGGATTCCATGTGCTTTTCAGAAAGATATTTCCACTCAAGCTACTGCTGAAATGCAACCTCTGCTTAACTGCAATATTAGTTTACAGCATGAGGCAAGAAAAAATGTTACCTGAAATACAGGCATTTTCACTCAAAACTATCCCTTTTAGGAGTCAAAAACTATGAAAATCCACATGATTCTGGCGCATGAAATTGGGCCAATTATATGACATTTGGGAGGAATATTAACATTTCTCATTCTGAGAACTATAAGTACTTTTCAAATGTCTCCCATGACATCTTTAATTCATTCTCATGCCCTGAGATTTTTGTCACCTGAAATGTATTTTTACTGTATTTGTTGTAGCTATTGAAGAAGTTTTACACTCACTTACTTAAAAGAAGCTTTCTTTATAGCATCAGAAGCCTCTGGGCTGTGGGTAAATGTGAACTTGGTAGGACAGATTAGGATTTGTTAAATTCTGTAGTCCTGAATACTGTGTCTGAACCTACCTATCTTAAAAAGAAAACTGAATTTCAGTAGGGATGAAGTATTCATTTTTCATTGTCACTTTCTTAGGAATGGATTGGAAATAATAGATTATCAGCGATTGTCAGAATTATTCATTTTACTTATAGGTCTTTATGTCCATTTACACTGAAAGTGAGCTCAAAGTATGCACAATGTTTGCTGCTAGTGCAAAATATTGTCATGAGATCATTTTTGACAGTGATGCTGTGGGTGCTGACTTACATGATGTCCTCATTTCTGTTTTAACAACCTGATGGAACTGCAAATGAGGGTGGAATCTGGTCTACTGAATCACGTACATTTGCTTTTATTTAGCGCTGGCTATCTCTCCAAATCTTTTCCTACCTGCTTGATAATTGGATTTAAATTATCTCTAATTACATTGTCTGGGGCTTTGTTAATATCAACCCCTAACCAATCGTACTGTATTTTTGGGTGCCCACTTAAGATTCTATGAGGTGAGCAGGGCTGAAGGGCAAACTCCAGAAAGCTGCATCACTGCAGTCTCAGAGTCATTAATTTTGTGCAATGATAACTTTGTACTGTGAGAGCAATATTCATTATAGGCAAGAAGGGAAGCATGCGAGTCCTTAATTAACAGTAGGATATCATCAGCATAAAGTAATAGTTTAATGTTCTACAGAATCAGTGTTATAGCCTTTTAGACTGTTGGTTTTTCCATTTTAGACAAGGCCAACACAAGATTATAATTGTCTGGATGCCATTACCCGGCTCTCATTACTCTCCAGGCAACAGCTCACCACTCTGTTTCCTATGACTGACCCACAGGTTCTGTTCAAGTATCCAGGAAACTGCCCAGGTTCCAAGAGACCTCCATTTCCATCATGTACATGAGCAGCAACTGACTTTTTTATTTTCATCTTAGGATGTGCTACACTATGGAAGCATTAGCAGAAAGCTATCTAGAATGCCTGGACTTGCCCCCCAGTCTCACTTTGTCACAGGAACCTGAGCACACAGCAGCTCAAACTGCTGTGCAGTTTGCTGAGCACTGCGCCTGCACAGGTAAGAAGCTGAATTTCTGTCCGTGCCTGTGCCCCAGGGAAGGAGGTGAAAGAGCAGCTGCTACTTTACTCCTTTGGGGGGATCTAGATACCAGACTACTGCTTCTGTTCAGTGGCTGAGTTCTTGCTGGGGGCAAGAATGAGTTTTAACCTCAGCTATGTTAGTTGGGAGCAGCATCTAGAGAAGGGCACAACTTTCCTCAGTGCGGCCAACCTTGGTGGCAGCCCCCCAGACAAAGTAGACAAGTGGTCTCCTTGCCAGTACCACCCTAATAATAGCTAAAAGGATTCACTTTTGAAATCTGGTCCATCTAAGAAGCTTGAGAGCCTAAAAGTGAGCCTTATAAGCTCCAAGACATTGCCAAAGAGAACAAGTGAGACCCACTTGCTAACAGAAAATCCACAGGGCATTTTTGTCCCCGCACGATTTATTTAGACTACAGAGCAAGCAGCCACTCAGCTCAAAGCCTGCCCCCACACCCACTGCTGCACTTAAAGGCAACATCTTAGAGCCTCCTCGAAGGGGTTTTAAGGAACTGTCCCTCCTTTGGCAATTCCAGGTGTCTGCTCTGTCATCAATACCTGTGCTGCTGCTTCATTCATTCTTGTATCCTTCTCCATTATCTTCTTATTCCACAGGCCAGAACTGAGGCATCTAGAAATTTTTATTTGCTTGGCAGCATGAGGAGGGCTATTTCAGTGGTATATGCCTGTTAAAAGAGACAAGAGTTAAACACTTATTTTTTTTAAAATTGGCAATTAATATCATACTTCCAAGGGGAGACTGACCGCTCTGGATGTTCTGCACAGCTGGGGCCTTGCGTTAGCCAGGATTGCTAAAATTACTCTATGAAAGCAACACTGTGCAATTTCTAGTTCCTCAGCCTCACAGATAAGGGCTGGGATTTCAAGGCTTAGTTTCAGAGAGGCTTATGAAAGACAGAAAGGTGTTTCAAGGTTAAAATATTTGTTGTGTGTGTCAGTGAGGAAGGGAGGTATATAATTCCCAGAAGACTAATTCTGTGTGAAGGGAAGCACTAATTTTGGAAATGCCATACCTCTGCTCTGTGGGAGCATCTAATACTTGCAGTTCTTCAGGTGCACTCCAGACTGTGCTTCAGGAAGTGAAATGACATTGAATCCCTCCTTTCCCTTCAGTCTCCTGAAAGTAATGCCTTCAATAGAGCACTTCATTTCCACTAATGCAAAAGTTCCTGTGAATATAAGTAAGTATTAGATTGCACATCTCTTCTGTTGCGTTTAGGGAAGATTTACCGTAGGGTAGTGAGAGTTAATGTGTCAGACAAGGCTAAATGTGCCTCTTTGTGCTAAACTGCACTTTTTTTTTTTTTTTCCCCTAGGCTAAGAATCTTAGTCTCTTCAGGAATCTCTCCAATGGATTTGGCCAACCTCTGTCCCTTAGTTTTTCACTGAAGCAGACATAAGGTATGGCTTTTATTCTCTTTAATAACAAAAGCCAGATTCTAAAAAAAGTAGAGTAAGTAGTCTCTTGGTGCCATTTAGTAGACTAGGCCATAGGGAATTGTTTAAAATAGAGCTTTTGTTCTTCATTTAAGTCAAGACAGTCTATTATCTATCCACTGTAGTTCATATAAGCATTCGTGAATGCTTTGATTCAGAGTTGTTGTTTGTTTTTTTTTCAGAGACTACTCTGTCTTAAGTAAATCCTATTTTTTTTTTCTGAAACAAACCACTAGAGCATATTGATATAGTGAAGTATTACTTTCAGTCTCTGTGAGCTCTACCACGGAGAAAACATATTATGATTAGAAAGCATATTTATTCTTGACTCTGCCCAAACGGTTTCTTCACACACTTGTATAATGAGGACTGGAAAACTAAACATTCCACCTAGAATTAAGACTCTGTGGAACATTTATCCCAGCCCTTAGAAAGGACTGAACATTTTCGAATAAACTGACAGTTAACAAACAAATGCTGGGGCCACCTGCAGTGACTTGCACCTACAGTCTCAGCAGTTGAGGTTTACCCTTGTGGGGAAGGCTCCTGTGAAAATATAGCTACCTGAGTACAGAGCCAAATGTGAGCAACAAGCAGAACTGCCCCTACCTGTGTCAGGCTTCCTGGAGATTCCTCATCGGTAGCTGGATGTAGTCCCAGTGACAATCATTCTGTGTCCAATCGAAAGCAGTAATTCAGCTCCTGTTTAGTGATGTGCTCCAGGTCAATGGCTTTGTCCTGCAAGTAAAAGGTATAAGAGCTAACTTATGCAGAAAAGACATAACGCAAAAACCTACTGAGATGATAAAAAATTCGCATTTTTCTCCAGCAGAGTCTGGTTAGACCTGGGGTGAACTCACATCTCATGCAGTGTTTGCACTGCAGGGCACAGTTAGCTTTGTCCAAGACTTCACTGCCAGCTTGGCTCGCTTATTTTTGTTGTGTTTTTGTTTTAAATCTAGGCTAGAACTCTAATGAAGCCTTGACTGCAGGGCTGCTTCTTCAGTTCTTTCACCATCCTTTTTGTAAAGCCAATTCTGTTTTTCTGGAATTTAAAAAAAATGTTTCACCTCTCTAACCCAAGGTGGCTGGTCAGCGCTTTGCCCGGGTTCGTTTTAACCTGAGGAGCTGATGACCCATGACTGACTTGGCACTTACACTGTGCCCATTGCAGTTCAGTGTGTGCTGAAACTGAAATCAGTGACAATATCCCCAAAATGTAGTTTGATAATTCGTTTTTAAAGTTTCTGTTTAAATTTACTTTACTCCTTATTCATCACCAAAAAAGCGTTGGGGTTTTTTTTCATAGGCTAGACACTTAACGAATACATCTGTTATTTGGAATTCAGATGTTTTCAGATAGAGGAGCGGGATTTACAGCTGCAAAAGAGAGCAAGTTTTAGAAGACACCGAAACCACCTTGTGTGGATTCTGCCATTTGTAGACACACAGGCACCTACCACTTACTTGAACAAAAGCAATACATCCAAAAGCAAATTGAATGAATTGCACTACCTGTTTTTAGGAAAAGAATGTAAGATTTTTTCTCTCTGTCTAGTCATGAAACATCAATTTAAACTTGTATAACACACATATTTACATATGCAGCTTCAGACCTCGCTCAGATGCCTGTATTGCTTGAATAAATGTGCGCCTTTGCTGACAGGACTGTGGGCTGCAATGCAGGCCAGAGGAGCCAAGTTTAAAATGCTGCAAAAAAAAAAAAAAAAAAAAAGCAATAGATGCAGTACCTGGAAATTTTAGTCCCAAGCTGGCATCTGACAGCTCTATAAACAAAGCTGCGTCTCTGTCACACTTGGAGGATGACAGACCGCTTACACCATCCCACAGTTATTTGTCAGCCTAGGGGAACAATCATTCATTCAAAAATTCATTGGGGAAGAGTCAAAGAGTCTTGTCCTTGTGACCACCTCCTACAAAGCGTCCTGGATGACGGCAGCATCCCCGCAGTCACCCAAACGTGGGCTACACAGTGTGCCTGCTCACACGTGCTGAAGTCAGTGAACACGTGCAGGGGGTGGTAAGCTGTATTCTGAAAGCACTGCATCCATGGCTTGCAGCTATCTAGCTCCTGTAAATCACTGGCACAACATTTTAGTGTTCAAAATGCTCCAAGACATTAGCAAATGAATGAATCAAAAGATGTTCTCAGGAAAAGCAATAAGTATACTCATGCAGTCACAATGGGAATTTGATCATGGCCAATACAGCAGTGTGTCTGAATCAAAGTGGAGAGATTTTCTTTCTGAAAGGGCTCCATTTCTTAAGAAAGCAACACTTTCACAGACATTTTGTGAATATTCTTACAACAACCATGATTAATACATACTACTGGATGCTAGTGGGCTACCACTAGAAATCAGGACAAGTGGAATTTTACCTTTGTTCCTCTGACATGGTCATGAGACACATCCAGGATTTTCCAGAGCAACCAATTCTGGATAGCCAGCTTGCAAAGCAGCACATGATCCTGAGGTCTGGAAGGAACAGAGAAGAGCTGTGTGTAAGGTGAGACACCAAACCACAAGTACCCTAAACCACCGGTCAGTTTTGGCCTATTTCACGTTTGCCAGCTTATATACTTACTTTCTGAATTGTAACGATTTCTTGTAAAGCATTCTGAGGCTGCAAAATGGAGATAGGTATTAAAGAGTTTAAAGGTATTAAAGACTTTTTTTTTTTGACTGTCGTTTTCTATTTCTGCTGCTCTGGTGTTTGATTACATTTGAGACATGGGAATATACAAAAGCACACACTTATTGAGGTGTGTTGTTTACAAGGTTATTCTCGCACGTGCTTGTTCGCTTTCACATACAGCCACGCTCCCATTACTGTTACCATTTCCAAGGCAAGGAGATGCTCTGCTTTATGGGCCATCTGTCAGGCAGCGCTGGGGCGCTGTATATTGATGCCATGTTTGTAGCTATCTCTTATTTGAAACAAAGTTCAGTTCAAAGCACTTCCAAGTATAGAAAGGGGAGAAAAAAGATGTTAATGTGTTTAGATTACATTAAAGTTTTAAGATTAACTAAAAGAAAGGGAGAAAAAAAGTCTGATAATGGGTAGAGCTCAGTGGAGAGGCATTATTATATTACTACTAATGCACATAAAGCATCTCCTATTAAAAAGGGATGGCAGTTTTACATCCTATTAAATATATCAAAGCTGTACTTCAATTACAAATCCTTTCATATGCATGTTTTAACAAATATGTCTTTGATAATAGAGTGCGGCAGTAGCTTTTTAAATGCTAAACAAGATCCCTACCATACAGCTCACAGATAGAAAAGTACTAGAAGAAGGAAGGTCTATTTGACAGGGAAGGGAAAGATGCATTTCAATATTTTCATTGCCTTTGTAGCTCACAAGACAGAGTTTATAAACCATTCCAGTGAGCATAGTAGGACATTGATAAAATAGCTCAACCTGCAAACAGTATACTGAAGGAGTTTGGCAAGCTGCTGTTGTTTTTCCATATTGTTATCTTGGAAACCAAGCTGTGTCCTAATAATGCTAGTAACAACAAAAATAAAAACAAGCCACAGTTGGCTGAGCCCTGCCTTGGAAAACGTAAAATCTCAACCAGCCCCCAAAAATTGTACCTTCCCTGAAGAGAGGAGGATCCCTATGCCCAGAGGAGGCTACAAGGTGATGACACATGGTCCTAGCCTCATGGACTTACCCAGCCAGCGTCTCTTCCACAAAACACCAAATAAATCCTGATGCTGCCCTGGAAAACCCAGCAAATGAAATGGTGTTCTTTGTGGGCAGTCTGGCACTGTGTGACCTAGGGGGAATAACAGCATTAGAAAGGTCAAAGCAACCCAAGGAGCAATCCAGTGTGACCCTGAATAAGTCGCTTTTACCCCTGCAAACAGTTATGAGGGCTGGGTTGAGCACTGCAGAGAGTCTCCAAGGCCACCTGTGTAAAGGACCCTGCCTCTTGCATCAATTTCCCATATCTGGTCCCGATAACAGTGTTAGCATGGCAAAACTGAGCCTTCAAGACACCAGAGTTCAGCTCCCTGTTTCTAATTATGCCTACCCCCTAGCCTTAGAATTCTGCAAAACCCAAGCTCCCTTCCTACTCAGGGTGAACTGGAGTCACAATGTTAATCAGATTGGGCAGAAGGCTGCCACAAGCCAGGCTCCATTTTCACGGATCACATATTTCTGACATCTGGCATGGGAATGAGCCCATGCCTATGGAAATGCATATGAACCCACAATTAGCTTTTTCAGTTTTCTGATGAATCAATTAAATAGAGGTTCATAAATCTTAAAAAAGAGGAAAAAGATTTGAGCATAACAAAGAACAACAATAAGTTCTGCTTAGCCTTTTTTTCCCTGTGGATTTTTTTTTTTTTTTTTTTTGCTTATGGAGATACAGAAATTGTAGGGATTTAGTGAAATTTAGTCACTTACCTAGGAAATAATGATGAGCAATAGCACTGTAATTCTGTAACTCTAATGTCCACAGTGCTGGGCAGCGGGGTTGTCCCAGTACTCACAGTGCTGGGCCTTGCCTTGCCTTGCCTGTCCCCTGCTGCCCTTGGTGACTACAAGTTGTACTGCCTTGCTTGGTTGGGTCTCTGAAGAGCAAGGAAGGTGGTTTGTGACTTCTGTCTCCTCTTCAGCAAGACAGAAGGGAAAGCTGGAGCTGTGGTGTCCCCTCCTTTCTCTCAGATCAACACAAGGTTCTGCACAATCGGAGTCAGTACGTGCAGAGAAGCCATACCAGGTCTGCAGTAAGATCGTAACAGCTCAAAGTAGAGGGACAGAGCCAGAAAAAGAGGCTGCTGTTCGTGATTGCTACCCTGCTTCAAAGTCCAGGAAAAACGAAATCTCGTAGTACTGTGTGAGCCGTACACACCACTTCTAAGACAACCAGGCTTTGCAAGACAGATTCTGTCCACCTTGGCCGGCAGGAAAGATGTCACCCAAAGGAAATGCTACCTCTCTTTGTCTCTCAGCCAAATCCTCCGGGTAATATAGATCAGTATGACACCATAGAAGTCAATATTACAGATTCCAGCTGGTTAAATTGGCTTCAATCCACTGAGTCAATGAATCAGATGCTCAGCAGGTGATATACAGTGTTTGACTTGCCTAAGCAATCATTATGTCCAGAGACTCAGAGATCTATTCTGGAGTCTAAGCAAACAAGATAAAATGTGTTCCTCTCCTGGCCTCATATATATCATTTCACATTTAAAAGATTTCTTCAGTTGGAGGCATCAGCATTACTTTCAGCAGCTCCTGGTTTTGAAAACTGAGAGTACTTAATAGTTGTGTTTATTTGTGCTGATTTTTTTTCTTTTTCCAGCTGCCTCTATTAGCACAAAGGCTAAATGAAAATTCAAATCACTGTGGTGATTAGCTGCAAATATTGCTTTTTGCAATGGGTTTGGTGTCCCAAGCAAACAAAGGCTCATTCTTCAGTGTGCTGCTGACAGCACAATTGTGTACCTCACAGATGTCTTAGTGCAATCAGCTTCTCATTACAGGACTAAACAGAACTTTTGATGGAACTGAGAGAATAGAGTGACCTGGGGCAGGAAGCAAAGGGTCCCTTACCTGGCACACAGTATTTCCTCCCCCGCAGACATATTGATTACTGAGAGGCTGTTTGCTGAATGAGGTCCTACTCAGCATGAATGTGGCTGGAACAAGTCCTATATAATTAAAGAAAAAAGAAAAGGAATAAATGATCTGTCTAACACCTTACAGTTATTATCCCATAACTCTGTAATCCATAGCCAGATTCTCTTTCTGCAGATTTCCTCTGCAGAGATGATTAGGGAAAAAAATACAAAAAAAACCCCCACAACTGAAAGCTTACAAATTATGCATGGAAGGAAGGAGTTGTTTCTAGAGCTAAGGAGATACTGAGAAAACAATTCTGTCTCCTGAAGCAGGAGCTAAGTCATCTTGCATCAAATATGAAACGTACCTCTAACAGCATTGCAGCTGAGGTAACCACAAGCTCCTCAAGAACTGAAGCAAGCCTGCAGAAGAGGAAAGAATTGAAATCTGTGGTGCTGCTTCAGCACACTTTTTTGTGCTTGCTAGGGTGGAGATGTAATTTTTAAGGCATGACGTTGGAATACTGGAAGAAGAAAGAAAATCTGCGTGGAGAACAGGAACATTGCAGGGCTTCAAGATAAACCAACGTGGCTAACAGCAAATTATAAAGCAAGGAAGTATTTTTAAAAGCCAAAACAATAGTAGGGAGATTTCTAAATATGTAGCCATGGACACCATGGGAGAGGAAATGAGGCTGAAGATAAACTTGTACTCTAACATGCCATGAGTAGCCAGAGAACAAAGTGATAGAGATGAAAGGAGGTACAGCAAGACAAACACACACACATACACCACAGCACCTGCTAGTAATATGCCATGCCAGTAAAAGTGTTACCAAAACACACTGAAGCAGGAAAGACAGAACTTTTCACAGGGATTCCCAGCTGCTCCTAAGAAGAGGACTTGGAGCAGGTCTCTGTTCCCAGGGAAATAATGAAGAAAGGCAGAGCCTGTTCCCAATTTTGTCAGTAGATTGCTGTGTTGCTCTGCAAATTGTAACTTCTTTCTTGCCTCAGTTTCCCCACTATCTGTCTGTACTGACTGCGTAAAGAAGAACATGACCGAATCAATAAACAGAGCATGGGAACTGTCTGACACAGCACAGGGCAGCAAGCTAGTCTCTGCCTGAGACTGGGCCCAGAGGAGTGTTACGAGGGACCCACTCGTAATAAAATTTCTGAATATCAACACAAATTCTGGCAACAAAACAGATGCCTCGGTATCTGAGGAGATGGTGGCTGCAATAAAGACCTTCTCAATGCTTCAAGGTCTAAGCAGTCTCTCAAACACCTTTTTCTAACTCCCCCTTGTCTCATAGCCCCGAACAGTAAGGAAGTTAAAAAGAAAAGACATGATCAATAATTAAAAGGCTGGAAATGAACAAATGGAATGAATTGCTCCAAGAAGGGTGAGGAGAGAAACCTGAGAAATATCATCTATCTTTATCTCTCAATCTGGCGGAAGATTTACAAACCATCTTTAAAAAGAGAGATTCTGAGGTTACATATTCACTGGTTCAGGTTTCTGAGTGATGCCAGGTTTTTTATTTTATTTTTTTTCGTTCTACATTATGCTTCCTCATTTTATGACACTTCTCAGACTTGAATCATTCACAGCAGATGGCTCCATGAATACTGGATATTTCCATAAATAATGACAGATTTCCCTTCAGTCTCCCCACCCTCCCTCCACTCCACATGCCCAAGTCTTTTGTGTGCTAGCTGCAGATACACATTCAAATTCCGGTCAGCAAACAAGCCTATCTAGTGCCATTGTTATTCCTGCAAGCCCAGTAGAATCAGTAAAACAATGAACTTATCATCCCATTTGATTCAAGAGCATTTTTTCCAGGCAATCCTTAGATAGAAGGGAAATGCTACACAGCATTTAATGAAATTGAATACTTCTAACACTGGAGAGCCACTGCAGAAAGCATCCGAGTGCTCTGCGGCACTGGGAAATGCTGGAGATAACTGGCGAGCCAGATTAGCCACACAGTGGCGGCAAGGCAACACTCAGGTCCTGTGAGCACCTTTGCCACCAAGGAAGCTCTGAGAAGTTACAGCGGGTGAGGAACTGGCCCTGAATTTAGCTACGGAGACCCTGCTTGCGCAAGAGGGACTGCTAACAAAACAAGGAACCTCATGAAAAGAAAGGAGTGCGAAAATCCTTGCTGTTGGGTCACGGTATTTGTTCGATCTACCTGCAATAAATGATGTGTGATGCTACTGTCTTATGGAGATAAAAGAAAGGTGGCTTTTAATTCAGGACATTAAGAGAAAATATTAAAAACTTCTTATCAGAGCAATAATTTATGGCTAACTTATTGCTTCAAGTGCTCATAATCTGCCATCTATATACATTTCTATCAAATGACCCTGTAAATAATTAATAGATCTAATTCTGTCAGTGTTGCCAGGGCAGGTTTCCCTGCAGAAGGTTAATGCAATGATTTAATTCTTTATTTATGTGATTAGCAGCCCCAATCAGGCTGTTTTAATGAGGTCGCAGGCAGCGGATTATCTCAGCTGACTTGCCTGGCAGGAGCCCCAAGCGCCCTGTTCCTGTGGTGCACGGTACGCTGTCTGTCCGGCTGCCCCGGGGGAGACCATCGGCAGCTCCTGGGGGCAGAGCTGGGGCCCCAGCAGGGCAGCAAATGCTGTTTACCCGCCTTCCTACTTGCCCGACCCATATCGGATAGCTGCATAGTCCAAGTAAAACACAGAAATATAGGGATTCCTAAAGCACATCAGCCTCAAGATTCATCTATGCCTCTATCTTCTTTCAGAGCGTCCAGAAAAGGAAAGACAGGAATATCACTACGAGGAGACACGGGATAATATGTCACTAGCGGTGCCTTAGGCACATCTGTAAAATTTAGTGTTTGGATTAAATCCAAATGATGATCCTCCCCATGTCAACAAGAGAACCTGGCAGTTATTAGATTCTTCATGCTCAACACGGGGAAGGAGTTGATACAAATGCTGCATTCTCAAGATCTCATAAATCTGCATTTCTGTGTACACAAAAGCTTGACACACACAAAGAAAACAGAACCCGAGTGTATTTCTTTCATTCCCTCAGACAATTCTTTTTCAGTTTTTTACCAAACCCAGTCCAGCAGAGAAAAGAGATCTCTCCACAGGCTGCTTATGGAATTAAGGGCCCAGTTGCAGTATTCACGTTCAGTGGGCCACCTGGGATGACTGTAGCCTCCCACCTAGCGAGTGGCCTCACTCCTCGTGATGAGGGCCGTCAACCAACCCTCTGCTGTGGGCCACACTGACGTCAGTGGGTTTGACAGCAGTAAGGGAGCGCCAGGAAGGCCTGGTGGGGAATGGCAAAGTCTCGGTGCTCCTTCATTTGCAGCCTCCATTCACGCTGGCTGAGAAGGGCAGAGGAAACAGCTTGGATGTTTTTTTTTTTCCTTCCTATACTTTTCCTCTGTCAAAGGCATCTTTCCATCTTTCCAGCTCTCTACTGACCTGCTTTTTGTTTGCTTTTCTGCCTTTTTTTTTTTTTTTTTTAGTTATTGAATCTTCTTTCCCCTGCCAAACTGCCTACAGCTCCTGTTCTGTTTATTATACTCAGCACAGAGAGGAATGAAAAGGAACGAATCTTGGAAGAGAAACAAAAGCCTGCAATAAGCCGTATTCTCAATTACGCCGTAGCATGCAGGCTGGGAACAAGAGGAGTTGCCACGCTGACACATACAGCTGAAAATTGGGTTTGCTAGGTACAGCGATGTTAAAGGCAGCCTTTCACTGCCTCCCTCCCAGGCTGCCACTGTGCTGTGCCCTTCGCGAGCACTCCACCACTTATTGGCACAGGTATAAAAGCATCCCTTGGACAAGAGACAGCTCAGGTAAGCTCTAGAGAAATCAAAGCAGGAAAAGCGGATAAAAGGCAGTGGTATTTCTGTCACTAACTCACAGACGGGTTTATTCTCTCTAACAATTTCCACCTTGGCAAGCTCCAGGTCACTAAAGCAACATCCAGAACGATGAATTAAAGATACTGAAAAAGATGATACAGAATGCAGCATTTTCACAGAAATGCAGAAACTCTCCGCACTTCCATGCATTGGTTAACCTCAGGCCTCCGTCAGGCTGAGCGCTTTGTGCCTCACTCACACTTGCTCAGTTTCAATGCTAACTCCTGCTGAAAACAGATAATCGCATCCGGGAATCTCTGCAGGGCACAGTCCAGCGACGTGCTTCAATTTGGGGATAACTGAACAGGGCCGGATAACGTGCAGCCACTCTCTCTGTGCACAGCATTTCCCCTGTTACCCTGTCAGAGAACATCAGCCATTTGTTTCAATGGATTGCTGCTTTCTATCATTTTAAAAAGGAACTGTGGAGGTAACTGCGATGTTTTCCCTGAACGGGCAAACAAAGGAGGGAAGTGCCGAGCCCACCAGCACTGCTTGCTCAAGATGAGCGTTACTGCAGGACTCTGCAGAGAGTCTCCTAAAGACCGTACCGAGGCGGTGTTATACACAGAGCCACGTTCTCCTTATTCTCGTGCAGCAGCAGCTGCAGGGACCCTGGGGAGTAGGAGGGAGGGAGCAGAGCAGCCAGGCAGTGCTCACACATCCTCACCTGCAGCAGTGGGCAGCAAGCCAGCCTGCCCTGCTGGGGGGGGAGGAGGGGGGGTGGAGGGAGGTGATACCTGCTCAGTGTGCGGAGGATGGCTTTCTGGGGGTTGGTTTTCCTTTCTTTTTTTCAGGAAGTGTTTATCTTCAGACAGTTTTCTATTTTTTTTATTTACAAGCAAAACCCTGCTGAAGATCTCTTAACCCCTACAGATCTCTGGTTTTTTTTTTTGCTAGAGGAACTAATCCAGAAAGCAGAGACTGATGAGACCTCCTTGTCCTATATCTGTGACTAATTCCTAGGGCACATTTCCCTTGCCCTGTCGCAATTTTACAAGCATTGTTTGCAAACTGCTGTTCTCTCTGATAAAGCATCTTAAGACATCTGTCTGTATCCCTGAAGTTTCCCTCTTCGATTTTGCATCCTGATTCTCTTAAAAACACATCCTTATCTGCAGGCAGCTCCAGCTGCCCCTTATTTTCATTTCTGGATCTCTTTTCAGCAATGTGTTCACTTCTGTGCCTGACTCCGTAGAGCCATATCTATCTCTGTGAAGCAGTGTAGTCTGGAGGACAAAGCAAACACAACTCCTGGATCCCCTCCCAGGCTAACCTGTGGAGAGGGACAGGAGAGGAGCTGCTTTGTATCTGGGGGAAACCCTGATTCTCACGTGACCCTGGATCCTACAGCACTACAGACATGTCTCAGGGGAGCCACCACGAAAAAGAAACACCCCAGAAAGCTCAGTGTACCAGTGCTGGGCACACAATCACACCTGGTCCTGTAAGCCACCTGGTGTTCATACAGCGCTGGGGAGCCAGAGGTTCAAATTCAGTGAACAGGGCTGAGCTCAGCAGAGCAACAAGCATCTCTGGCCCAACAAATTAAAACTGCACTCTATTACGACATGGACAGCAACGCTGTGCTGTTCCAAGCCATGGGGAGAAGGTAGGCAAGGCCAGGGCAGGACTCTGGTCACCACCACCCAAGGGATAGGGCCAGACCAGAGGGAAGCTCTCCAGGCACCTTCTCACCTTCCTGCATGTCATCCTGGTGGGATCTCTGCACAATCCCTCCTCCTACTTGGCACAACACACTTTCATTAACTATATCTAGATTTTAGGGGCTAAGGAGGAGAAAAAAGGCCTATGCTGAATGTTACTATCCTATTTTCTTCCGTACCAATCTGATTTACCCATCTTGAGGGCAGTAGTGATGGCTTGATGTCTTAGGGAATGCACAACTCATATACTTGCCATAAATAATGGATAGCACATTATATAGTACTTAATATTTAAGTACCTGAAGAAGTAAAAGAAAATGGAAACAAAATATCATTAAGGGACTGACCTGTTTAAGTACTGCAGAATGTAAAGAATATTTCAACCGCATTCTACTTCCAGTTTGGCCACAGGTCCCAAATGAAAACCCAGAGTTGTTTCTCCAGCCACACTTCAGACTACTACTTAAAACAGAAGGGCTGCCTCGCCCAGCAGCCTGCCTCTCTTTGCACAGCAAGCAGCACAGATGCCTGTAAGACTGCATAAAACCAGGACAAGCTTGTGGAAGAATATTCTTCCAGGCTAATTTTCACCTCGGACACTTAATAGACCTAAGGGTGACATCTTTATAGTTTAATCATTCTTGATGTATTCTTTTTCATCCTTGAATTTTCTGAGTGCTTTTTGAAGCTATGTAACTCCTGCTATAACAGTAACGTGCCACACAACTTTTTGTGACAAGGAAGTCCCCAACCTTGGCATATTTTATTTCTTCTGAATTCATTTCCTTCTAGTTTCATTTGATACGATTCCTATCAGATCTTTGCCCGCAAAACAGTTTGCAGAAGATTTTTTTTCACAGTCACTTTCTCCAGGCTACGTATGGTTTTATAGACTTGTATCAAATCTCTTCCTTTCAGCTATCTCTTTTCCAGGGTGACAAGTCCTAATCTACTCAGGTGTCCCTGTCACAAAAGCCACTGTACACCCAGATTGCTTTGGTCATCCTGCTCCGTGCATCCTTCATATCTGATGTGTTTCCTGAGGGGCGGAGGGCAGGGCACCACGTGCTAGTCACAATGAACGTACTGCTTGGATTTAGAAAGTGGCATAATTATCATTTCCACTTGGTCTGTTCTGATCCTAGCATTCAATTTGACGAGTTTTTGACCACTGGTGAAAGCCCTGAACTGACACTCGCTTCAACTTATCTACCAACATCCCAGAAAACACTGTTCCTGAGTGATAAAATATTAGGACAGTTTCTTCCCATTTACATCCCTTTACGTTTATCTGCTTTGAATTTCATCTGCACTTTCCTTACCTGGCTCTCAATTTGAGACAATCATTTTGCAACTGACTCATTTCTCTGAAAAAAACTGAACTCATCATCCAACTTCACCATCTGACTGTAGCCCCCCTTTTCCATCTTGTTTGTGAGCATACCAAACACCACAGCCTGAGCACAGATACCTACAGAACCAGACTCTCCTCCCCTGTGAAAGCTTCAACCTTTTATTTCCACCTCCTGCTTCCCAATTTTAATCAGTTTCCTGAAGTACATCACTGTCGTTGCGTGGCACCTGCATTCCTTAACAGCCCTTTGATGCTTTTTGTAAATCCAAGTAAGTTACATCACCAGTTTGGCCCATCCACTCCTCCAGTCCTACCCGACAAATTAGTAGATCATGATTTTCATTGCAAACCCCCGGATGGCTCTTTGTCACCATTTATTGATGTTCCCACTCATTCCATTATTATTACAGCTTTTGCCAATGTATTTATTGCAAATACTAGGTTTACCACTGTGGAGCTCTGGGAACCTCTCAGGAAACACTTAAAAAAGGATGGTAAACTGGTGTTTGTCTTCCGGTAGGAAGGACATACCAGGACATAAGCCAGGATTGCATGCTGCAGTTACCATTTGCCCTGTTTCATCAGTCTGCCAGGAAAGACATCCCACTGTGGGAGCCCCCCATGATCCTCCACAGCAAACACCGTGAAACATTTCACTTTTCTAAGCACTCCTTCTGCATAGTTATTGCTTACTGGTCCTACAGACTCCAGCAAGCTTCCTGCTTCTAATGTGTTTGAAACAGGATTCACTAGGGATTTTTTGGTGCTTTCTGTAAGTCTCTCCAACTCTTCTGGCCTTTCTTATTGCATTTTTCCCTATCATCTGCCTGGGTTTACAAGTCTTTCTACTTTTGTCATTTGTCAGACCCAAGATATTTGAAGGATGCATTCTTGCTTTTAGTAACATACTTTTCCTGCTGTTTAGCCATCTTAGTTTCCTTCTTTTTTTTTTTCAAGGTGATCTCTTTTGATAAATAGGATGCATTTGCTCTAGGATTCCATCACCATCTTTAAATTGTCTCTATGTTACACAGTAGGACTTAACTCTTTTAGCTTTTTCTAGCTTCTCCATTTTAAAATTAAATGTGACAGCAGTGGATGTTTTAGCTTTCCTTGCATCTGCAGGAATGCTTAATCTACCTGCATTATGGTCCCTGCAGCAGAGTGGGCCTTTGACAATGATGTTATAAACTAAGCACAGTCCACTGCCTGGCTCTTAAGAGTTGCTCTTGTGGCTTCCTTGACTGCTGCTCCATGAAGCGGTCACTGATGGTCTCAAAGAACAGACTTGACATTGGGCCCTGATATGACATTTACCAAAGCTACAAAGGGGTCATGGAAATTGTTCATCTTTATTGTGTTTGCTGCCCTCAGAAGCACTCTGATCTCTCTCAAAATGTCACAGTCACTGTCTCACTGTTACCATCCTGGTCGGTCAATGGATAATTTAGTCCTAATGCAGTATTTTTCCTATTTAAGTGTAAAACTTGAGTTGCTGACAGGGCTATTCTATTGATCTGATTTGATTTCAAACTTTAACACTAAGCACCATCTACCACCACTGCTTGACTCCATCTTTCATGAACATTGTATTCCTTGGTCTTACAGTGCCCCATGACCTCCCTCTTCCTCCTTGGAATCTTTCAGTAGGTCTGGTAAGTCAATACCATGGCTTATAGCTATTTCTTAGGCATTTATACAGAACCACATGACCCACTGCTCTGGTTTCTGACTTCTCTGCAGCTTGCTTAAATGGCACACGGTTGGCACCAACTGTTGATTTCCTTTCTTGACTGATTGCTGCAGATTCCTGCCCTGACCTTGAATTTAAAGGCACAGAATTGTTATTGTGAATGTTTCATCTCAGAAGACACCTGCCTTCTATAAGGAGCTAGTTTTGGCTTAGATCCTTATGCTAACTGAGATTTCTTTGTGTCTGTAGGCTCAGTCCAGTTTTGAGAAAGCCAGTGTGATAATTCCTGGTGACATCAAAGAAGCTGCATCTTGTGCATGCCTTACTAGAACAGATCAAATCTTAAAATCTTCACTCATGTCCTCTTCAACAAGAAGAAGTAAAGAGCAGAGCTCTTACTAAACCACTCTGTTCCTACTGAAGATCTCTATATACGCATACATTCTCATGTGCCCACTGATAATAAACTTGTATCACGCAGCCAGATGTAAAAGAGCACTATGAAGTGACATTTAGGCTGTGAAGCCTTAATTTAGGCACTACAATGATTAGAGTGTTTTAATATTATAATAACTGATAAATAGACTATGTGTCAGACATTTCATTCCCTTTTAATCAAAACTCCTAGTCTGCTAAATTAATCACCCCCTTGGGGTACAGTAGCAGATTTCCAATTTAGTCATAGAGCGTCATTAATAATGAAAAGTTCTGGAGGCAAATTCTTCTATTCATGTTCTTTTGTATGATCCAGCAGGTTTAAAGAGACAAGACGGAGAACACGGAAGACATCAACACCTTCCAGCAATCCAAATAAATAAACATCATTTTTGATGTCGATCCTTTAATGACTCTCCTCCTCCTTGAATATTAAGAATATCATCACAAAACCTAGAAAGCCAGCCAGAAGAGTTGTGATTTTACTAAATGGTATTAACAAAATCAAAGCTAAAAAAGCATGGGAAATGGAGAGGAATGCTGCATTTTGAATAGCTCCTCTACTGTGATGCTGTACGTTTGGTTTCATCAAACTGTCTAATTTCAGAATGAAAGTGTTTCTGAACACGCTTTCTTTATCTGGTAAGCTTTCATTTTTTCTTCACTAAAGTAACTCAGTAAGTAAACTCAGTTAGTTTGCGGTGACATCAAGTTGGGAGGAAGTGTCGATCTGCCTGGGAGTAGGAAGGCACTTCAGAGGGATCTGGACAGGCTGGATCACTGGGCTGAGGCCAATGGGATGAAGTTCAACAAGACCAAGTGCCGGGTCCTGCACTTTGGCCACAAAAACCCCAGGCAACGCTACAGGCTTGCGGCAGAGTGGCTGGACGACTCTGTGGAAGAAATGAACACAGGGGTGTTGGTCTGTGCTCAGCTGAACATGAGCCAGCAGTGTGCCCAGGTGGCCATAAAGGCCAATGGCATCCTGTCTTGTATCAAAAATAGTACTGTCAGAGGAGCAGGGAGGTGATCATCCCTCTGTACTCAGTTCTGTGAGGCCACACCTTGAGTACTGTGTTCAGTTTTGGGCCCCTCGCTACAAGAAAGACATCGAGGCTCTGCAATGTGTCCAGAGAAAGGCAATGAAGCTGGTGAAGGGTCTGGAGCACAAGTCTTACAGGGAGTGGCTGAGGGAACTCGGATTGTTCATTCTGGAGAAGAGGAGGCTCAGGCTTATGGCTCTCTGCAACTGCCTGAAAGGAGGCTGTGGTGAGGTGGGGGTCAGCCTGTTCTCCCATGTAACTAGCAATAGGACTAGAGGGAGTGGCCTCAAGTTGCACCAAGGGAGGCTCAGGCTGGACATTAGGAAAAATTTCTCTGAAAGAGTGGTCAAGCACTGGAATGGGCTGCCCAGGGAGGTGGTTAAGTCACCGTCCTTGGAGGTGTTCAAGAAATATTTAGACATAGTACTTAGAGACGTGGTTTAAATGGGCAGTTGGACTGAATGATCTTGGAGGTCTTTTCCAACCTTAATGATACTATGATTCTAAAATTTTTAGAAAAACATCTGTTCTGCTGAGTTTTAAACATTCTTCTATGTAAAGAATAAACTTATGTTCCACACACTAATGAATGTGCTTCATTTTCTGCTCAAGAGGTCTCCAACTACAGATAAAAGTTCTTGACCTACTTGGTGACGGTGGTATCTGGGGAGAATGAATGGCATGGATAACACACAGCAGCAACGCTCATTTTGCACCATTGTAGGGAAGCATGTTCCCCTTCCATCCCCATTTGAATTCTCTTATGCAAAAAGAATGGCATGCTGCCTGAGCCAGTAAAATCTTCAAAGGACGCAGGTCAGGCTACGTTTTTATCTGTCCATTTGCTTCTCCTTATCTGCTCTGCTATGTGCAGCAGTGGCACAGGTACTTGAGAGTAAGTCCAAGTAGTTCTCCTTTGCCATGCCCACCATTCCCCATACCCTTACCTTTTGGCACTTCTGCCAGAATCAACACACTGAAGGTGGATTTAGGAAGCCACCAGCTACCTTTTATTTACAAGTTGATAGTCTGCAAACACTCTGTTGTTTGCAGTATATATTGGGCTGTTAGAATGCCAAAAAGTAACGCAGGTTCACCTCACACGCTTGGATGTCAACCGAAGTAAATACATTGCTTATTCAGACAGACACAGCTACAAATGTTAACAGCAAGTTATCTCCACGTCTCTATCTCTGTATCTCAGCTGTCTGCATTCAGAGATCATCTCATCCTAATGTTGATCTCTTATGATCTCTGCTTAATGATATGCTCCATGAGCAAAATGGCAGGCCTGTTCTCCCTAGGAAGGAGAGCTCCAGCTCGGAACAAAGAGCTGATTAGAGGATTTCCTTCTGTTCCCGGGGCTTTGAGGAGTTTCTTTAGGTGCACAAAGCTATCATATAAAACCCTTTGGCAAATCACTCTGGTGTGCTGACAGCCCATCCTGCTCCTGTCCCTCCTCCGCTGGAAGAGCCATAAAAGTCCAAGGCCAGAGACCGCTGCTGAACCAACAAGCAGGAAGGATTTACAGCCAACAGTAACTCCTGACCTCATCAAACTCCACTCTGGGCCATTTTTCACTCCTCCATTGGAAAGAAAAAGCATTCAAAGTGGAGAGGAATCAGGAGAGAAAGAAGGGAGGGAGAGTGAATCACAGTCACTTTACCTTCACTAAAAGGTACAGAAAACCCCCCAGCAATACAGACTAGTGCCTAAATGCCCTTGAACGCCAGTGTCTGAGGAAAAATCCCCAGTCATTAAGTGAAATGGATTTTAAACAAATGCTGAAATTTATCAAATAGCTGAGCACCCCCTGTCTCCAAAGCTCTACGATCTCATTGCCATGGCAGTGTGATAACCCACAGACACATAGGTGAGAAGATAGCTGGAACTATGGTGCTTCAGCATCTGAGCTGCTAGCAAATAGCACATTCAGACAACATGTGCGCAGTTAGGGTTTCTCAGGGTGGGCAGAAAATAGCTCAGTGTCTGCACTGGACTCACCCCAGACTCTCTTGCTGGTGTAGTGAAAAACTCTAAGGATAACCAGTGGGAGAGTTGGACTGCACTGTGTGAGAGACAGAACAGAAAGATCTTGAAACAGGAGCTTGGGGGAACTTGAGCATTCTGATCATTTGGACCTTTGACTCAAACAAATATTGCCCAGGGGAATGTTTCTTAGCATCTGCCCCACCACCAATGCACACCCTGGTTTCTCTTCTACTTTCTGTATTTTTGAAAAACACAGAGACAGGTAACAAAAGGTTCTTTCACGGCAGTAGCAGAGAGTCCCTGAATACATGAAATAAGGAAGGAGACAAAGGCACAATGCCTTTTTTTTTTTTCTGCCTGTCCTTCTGAATTTCAGGTCTTCCCAAGGATCCATCTAGGTGCCTCAGAAGCGAGGCAGCCCGAACTACTACTGAAAATCCTAGCTTTATGTTTTATCTAAACAATCTGAAGCCGAGATGCACCTGCATTTTGCCTGAAGGGAACAGCACTGAGAAGAGGATCACAGGAGCCTTATCAGCCTTCTGAAACACACAGATCTGCCTAATTAAGGCAGCTGGGAAAACAGCAGCCATTTAAACATCAGGAGATAGAGAGCTGTTCTGCATCTCAGCCGCACTGTTCTCTTCAGAGCAGTAATTTCTGGGGAACCAATGGCTGATGCTAAGGTGGGAACCCCCTGACATTAGCTGTGAAATCACAAGTTCTCAAAGGATCCCAAAAGGTTGAGAGCAGGCAACGTAATTTATGTATCTAAACTGATTCACTCAGTGCTGTAAGTGAAATAAAGACCAATGCAGTACTGAGATGGCGCAGCAAATTCATGTGTTGCAGGAAATACGTGAAGATTACAGCATGGAATAAAGAGCAATGGAAGAGAAAGGCAAAAATAAGCAATCAAGAGCAAGGAGTACTTCCAAAAACACTTACAGAAAGCTGCTGATTACAGCAGAAATGTAACTTATGTAAGCACATTAAATGTCAAAGAGATTTCTGACATCTGTAAATGGAAATGTCTACTAAACACAGGCCCAATGATGTGTACAGTACTCAAGGTACTGGATACCTCTTCTGATAACAATATAAAATTTAAGATAATAGGGTTTTTTGTACATAAATAATCCTGTGTTTATGTGAATAAGGTGAAAGCTCTTTCTGTGGACTTGCAGCCTATGGAAATGTAACACATTTCTTGCTCTGCTATTCCCTCTAAACTTAACAAACTTACTTGACTTAAACTTTGGCTATCCTTATTCATCAAGCTTCTACTTATGATTTCTGCCCATTCCATCCCTGGGAGATACCATATGCTGCTTCCTATCTTATCCTCAGTGTTACTTTTAAGCCTAATAAACAACTGTGATTAAATGCCCTACAATAGCCAACACCTCATTTGGTCCTCTGAAGTCGAAGAGCATACGTGAGTGGGACAATTTTTTGCCTTGTTTTCCTGTCTAAAAAGATTATTTGGGCTATGGAAAGCAAGTAGAAACAAAAAGTCAGCCCTAAACCTGAAAGCTGTCTGCTTGGAAGGAGTGCACTGGGAAATGCAGTTTGTGCTTCTCAGCTGCTGGTTCTTGCCCATGGGTTGGATGAGGCCACATCCTCAGTGCCCAGCACAGCCCAGGCTCAGGGGAGGAGAACCCAGCACCAGGCAGGGGCTGAGGGGCACAATGGGCACAGCTGAGCTTCTCAAAAGCCACTTAGATTGTAAGCAAGAGTGAGACTGAGGCTACAGAGCTACGGCATCCAGAAAGCATCATCATTAACCAAATTTTCTGGGGAAAGAAAAAAAAAAAACACAACGAAAAAACCCCATACTCTTTCCCTGGAATATGTTATTCATTTACAAAAAAAAAAAAGATATTTTCCATCAAAAGTCGGCATTGGCTGACTGCTCAGTAATTCTAGCACCAGACAAATTACAACATTCCTCACTACAGCTTTCCAACCCAGTAATCCTACAAGGAACTGCACAATCAGAATTTTAAATGCCCTGGGAACTGAGTTAATACCAGATGGTATCCGGCTATATTCATCATTATAATTTCCTAATATTATATTAACATTTACTAGTTTAGCACTTGAATCATCTAGCACGACACTGCTAAAATGTATGTCCTGAACTCAGTTCTGTGCGGAACGGTTTTGACTCTCTCTCCTTGGCTGTCATTTCTTCAAGTTTTTAATAATCTTGATCTTTTAACATTTTATGGCCTTGCGAAAAGCACGGGTTTCCACTTACAATATTATTTTGTCTTTTCAGTTACAATCGCAGGATTCGATCAATCTGTAGGCGCTTCTGCCTTTTTAATAGCGTCTAGGTTTTTAATAATATCAAGATGAAAACATTTCTTTCTTTTAAATTGAGTAAAACATGGTGCATGAATAGACTGTGCCTTTTCTGCATGGGCGAATGATCAGAGCCGCCAATTTGCTTGTGCTGTTACCCTTCCTGACAACGCAATAGAAAACAATATTGGAAATCTCTTCTTATCCAACTTCACGCTGTTTTCTACTACAAATGCATTAAATTATACTTGGTTACAAAGATTTACAGTGATTATTCTTACAGGGTTTTGTTGTTTTCTTTAAGTCACATGACATGTTTTCAAACTTTGCTGGTGCACATTTGGAAGAATTCTACATTTTATTCAGTTTTGGCAATAAAAAGCAGTTTCATCTCCTACTCTTCCCACCTTGATTCAAAGCTTAAACAGCTATAATCCAACTGTCCCAAGGAACGAGCCCTTTTCCAAAGCAGAAAAACTAAACAAAAATGCTCGCCAGGCAGCATTTCTTGGCTTCCCAATGACTAGCACAGTATTTTGAACAGTGAATCTGTTTCCCTTTCACTGCAATATGAAATAAATAACTTGCAGATAAACATCCCATATGACAGTTCCTGTGAGGCCATGCGTTTGGCAAAGCTGTGAGCCGGTCCTGCCAGCCCCAGTTAGAGCATTACAGGATTTCTGCTGTCACTGGAAACACCACTGTTCCTCCTTCAATCATCCTTCTGCCTTTCTTCACCTTTCTTCATCCCCTGCACTAACCAAAGAGGTGCAGAAATGGCACCACTGTGGAAAAAACTGGCACGCAAAGAGCCTATGGTCTCTGTCAGTCTGATAACCCACAGGTCAGGTCTTCAGCTGGGACAGAGTGCTGTCCTGTTAGGGATGCTGGCTGACTTAGTGCATGGTGTGCCTCCATAATGCTATCTTAAAGGAGATGCATAATTTAGATGACACCAAGGTGACCTCAGGCTGGAGGATACTTCTGTAGTCACTCACTTTCTGATGTCTTACAAATATAATTTCACTCTGTGATACATAGGTCATGAGAAAGCAGTGCCCAGAAGATGGCTTTGAAAACATGCAGCAGTTTCTA
Organism: Numida meleagris; assembly: GCF_002078875.1. Taxonomy (NCBI): domain Eukaryota; kingdom Metazoa; phylum Chordata; class Aves; order Galliformes; family Numididae; genus Numida; species Numida meleagris. Next base: position 56,735,997 of record NC_034412.1, on the reverse strand, counting down.
AAACACCGTTCTCAAAAACACCATTGAATAAAAAGCAAATTGACAAAAGAGCATGACATCAGGTGGTTTGTTTTTTTTCCCCTCTGAAATGGGGTTATCAATAACATATCATTTGTTTTAAGGGAATGGCTGCAGAAGTACACAGGTAAATGGCTGTGGTAATTTACTGTGGTTCCTTATTGCTAGGCAGGCTAAATATACTTCTCAAAATATTTTTTTTCTGCACGCAAACGTCCTTGCTTCTGTGCCTGCTGTCCATCACATTGAGGAACTTAGCTCCATCTCCCACAACACACACAAGTGGCCAGCCTGAAGTAAGCACCCTACAGCATTACTTTTGCTGTTTTCTGTTGTAATAGCAAAACATAAATGGCCACGTTCCCAGTTAAGCTTAGGAGCTTAACTACCATTTTAAAAATTGAGGTAGATATTTGTGTGCATCAGGATCGAAAGGATTAAATTGCAAGAGTGCCACCTAGCACAGTTCCCACTGGAAACAGCAACATCTAAACATTCAACAGATCCCACAGAACTGCCCTGCCTCAGTGCGTTCTGAGTCCCATCCAAGGGAGATGTCTATAAGGATCTAAACTCATGATAGGTCTCGAAGTAGCATGCTTAGGCTCCAAAACTCCTCAGTAACTGCAGAAAATACATTCCACCAACTGCTGCAATGCAGGTCTTAATCCACATCAGTCTGTAGCCTGCCTGCCATGCATGGCAACGGCAACAACTGGGGTCTGGTGGTATGTCAGTATTTCACTTATTTTTTGCATGCATTATATTTTTGGCGTGTTAAAATGAAGAATTTACCAATACAGAAGGTAGCACTGTGGAGACAAACTGTTTATATTGACCATAACAATCAGGCTTCAAGTTTGCATATTCAATATCTTCTGCATCTACAGTTTAACCTCCAAAAGCCCCCTGAGATTCTCTACCTGTACATCACAGTGAAAGGTGACCACCTCTGCTCAGTCAGACACACGCAGCTTGCTCTTGGAACAACACTTGGCCTTGCTCACCATTATTCTAGGACCCCAGATTCAAGCTGGTCAAAGTAAAATGTTACAGTTTGCTAAAAAGCAGAAGAGGAAAAGAAAACTGTGGGAGCTGGCAGCAGACTTGTCCCTACTGGAGTAATAACAAATTTTAAGGTCTCTATGCCTTGAGTGTGTCCTGAGCTTCCCCCCCGTGTTACTACATGCTGCTACAGAGCAAGTCTCTTTCCATTATTCTTGCAGTCATCCACTCGCATTAAAAAATAAAAACAACACAGGCACCGAATTGGCTGGAGGGCAAGAGAAAAATCTGGCCAAATAACCCACTCTTGATGACATTCATTGCTACCTGAGACCAAGGCTTCAGTCCCTATTCTCCCTTGCACCTGGAGAGTAACCTGAAGAGATCAGATGAGAGTAGAGGGGTTAATTAAGAAGCAGCAATTTATATTATACCGCCAGCACGATCCACCATCCACTGAAATCAATGGAAAGGATCCCTGCAGTTAATTCAAATTAATTAACCCAACTAGGACTGGTTCTTGAGTGCAATATGCAGCAAGCTAGAAATCAGCAGCAGAATCTCATTGTATATTACTTACGTAAGGGATTAAAAGCCAGTATGGCCAGGACAAATGAAAAAGTATCTTCTACGTGTGATTAGAGTCACACGTGCCCCTTTGAATGCTACATTTCAGCTGAAATACCCCCAGACAATTGAAAACAAAAACATAAACTATACTTTTTTTCTTTTAGACACGAAGAAAAGCATAGATTGTTGGAAACAAAATTCTCATCAAGGAAAATCTGGAGCAACAGGAAGGGGAAAGCAAAAAACAAAGCTTGCCATTTTGAAAAATATTTTTTCCACACACGGTTTAAAAATGGCACAGCAGTGTCTAAAGCTAAGCAGAAGCAAGCCTGACTAATGTGGATTAAAATATGCCATTCCTGCTAAGGTATGCCCCCCCTGACCTGCAGATAAATTGCTAGAAGGACACTTGCATTTCTTAACCCAGTGCTGAGAACTCGGAGCATCAGCCGAGCCCTGTCCTCTGCAAGAGCTGCCAGGCTGCTCCAGCCCCAGCCCTGCACAGTGCTGGTGCTTCTGGAGCCTGGTGCCCACCCGATGCCCAAGCAACCAACATATCCTTCCCTCCTAGGCAATCAAAACTTCATTCTCAGTACTGAAAAGAAGACAAAACTGCACCTTTGCATCCTTTTAGATACCATGTGAAATCAAATTTCCTAGGTGAGAACAGCTGAGACCTCCTTACCAGTGGGCACTGGTCAGAATTACTGGATTACCAGACTGCTCACATGCACAGCATGTGGCAGGAGCCACATGTGTGAGTGATGTGACTTCAAGGCTGACAGTCCCACACCCAACTTTTTTCTCTATCCTAAGATTTTTAGTTCAGTGAATGGATTTTCCAAAGTGTAAAACAGCCAGCTACCTAAAGAGACTTTTCTTTAAGCATCCAGAACGTGCAACTGAAATGAACTTTTCAGAGGAGAACAAACAATCCAAATTATCTGGGGGTTTCCTAAAATCTTTTGTTGTTGCTCTTGTGAAAAAGACACAGTTTTTCTGAACTCACCCTAGCAAGCCAAGTCCCATTGAAACTGGCTCTAACCCCCACGCTTTATGAGGCTGGCTTCAGAGCGTTCCTCTCCCAAGGAGCTCCTAAGCGCAAGGAAATTCAGTCTATGGGAATTTCCAAAGGGTCACACAGCTAACAGACATTCCATGTTTCTGTAAGACCCCCCATGTCTTTTATAAGAGATTGTGGAAACAAGCTTCATTTTTCTGTTTTTTTTTTTTTCCTTTAACAAATATCACACAGTGGGTAAAACGCTATGGAAGCTTTAAATCCAAATCAATGAGCAGTTATTACCTCCCCAAGGTCACTCTGACAGTTTTATTATCAATGACACAGGAGTAAATGTTGCAAAAGCAATGTGGCAAAAGCACCGTGTATTACAGTTCTGTGCATGGTGGGAAGCTAAATTACCTCAGATATTGTGCTGGTGATAGTTCTGATAATACATTTTAAGACCAGTCCCAGGTCATGTCATGTCCATGGATTATATATGGAACTGTCAAAATTTCCAGAAAACCTTCTGCTGCTTTCTGCATCCATCTGTGTGCTGGTAGCCACTTCTGCAATATCACTTATAATTATAAAGTGCCAACACATATAAACATGGGAAAGCATTTAGGATTTAGTCTTGCACATACTGAACAGCAACATAGATCGACTTCTAGCTGATCACAACAGACCTAAAAAAGAAATCTATCTACATCACGTCCCAAAAAGCATTATAAAATGAAGGCAGAAATACAAGAATGTGAATATAAACCAATCCATAGAGGAATGCCGCAAGGTTCCTCCTACCTAACACTACGTTTCCAGTGAGCAGCCTCGTAAAGGCTTGAGAAACATCCTCGCTGTGGATTGCAAGAGGCAGCGTTCCTCAGAGGAAGGCAGGCAGCCTCTCCAGTCCCAGCCTGGTGCTCCTTCTGCAGAAGGCTTGTGTTTTGCTGTCTGACTCTGGTGTACACACACAGAGACACATGCACACATAGCGCCAGCGCTTGCAAACACACCAACCCCAAGCAAAAAAGCTTTACGCAGTTTTCTTTTGAGAGATGTGCTCAAGCCAGATGGAAATATGCCCAAAAGCACTGGAAGGAGCTCAATGGAAACACACTGGTGGAGCTGAGCTGGGTTTGTTCTACACTGTTAGAGGCAGGGTTGGGCAGGCTTTCTCTCTTAGCAAGTACCAGGGAGGTCTGAATCACAGAGAGAAAACCTGGCCTGGGAGCGACTGAAAAACACAGACTTCCCCCCTTCTCTTGCCTCTCTGATTTCTCCAAGGAACTTGCGTTATGTTTCTCCAGCTATTCTCTAACGCCAACGAGGGCAGTAAACAACTAGGAAGGTGCTTTTAGCATACAGAAAAACACAAGCTTTGACAGCCCCGCTCTCGAAAACAATAGCTCCTTTCCTTTGCAAATTAATTTTAATAACTGTGGCTAGTTTGCTGTGAGTTGAGTAGTTTTGCATGAACACACACAATTAAATTAATATGCAAATGTTCCCATTCCCCTGAGAATACTAAGAGGCATTCTTTACAGCATGTGAGACAAGGAGGAGGATAAGAAGAAAACTCCAGCAGCCCCAAAAAGAGGCTTGTTGAGCAGGGTGGGACTCGTCTTTCTTTGGCTAAGCCACTGAAAAGGGATTCGAGCCTGACCGAGACAATGCTCGTTCATGAGGCAGAAATAAAGGAGGAAGAGGAGCCTTTGGAGACAAAGGGAAGAGGGAAAAGACCAGAGCATCCCAAGTTGTTAAAAACCAACCTCAGCAAGTCTAAATCTTCACAAAGGTGACATTTACTGTGTCAGGCCTCACAAAGGTTCCCATTCTTCCCTTGCCTGCGGGGACCCCCCCTTTCTCCAGCCATGTTTGAGCAAGGGCCTCAGACAATTAGCACGGCCTCCGGCCCTTCACCCTTCAGCTGTCAATCAGCTTCCCAGGCAGATGGGCAGCAGGACGAGTAATGATGGTTTCCAAGTGGCTTTGCCCTCCGGGCTGGGAAGGTGCTGGGCGGGCATCGCAGCATGCAGGCAGGCTCTTTGTAGGGCCCCAGCATGAGAGCCGGAGAACGGCCGGACTTCCCAGGAGCCTCCATCCCCAGCCACAAAAGACCCTCTGGGAGCTGGGAGGCAGGGATGGCTCGACAGTTGCTGGAAGTTGTTATGGAAAAAACAACCCTTTCAGTCGGGCCCTTGTGTGCCGGCTTTGTGGGTTTGGACAAAAACATCCGCTGCCCAGACAGCAGATAGATCTGTGTGCCAGAAAGATGGATTAGGAAAGACTGGGCGCGTGGCAGCACAGACATAGGTGTGGATCTCCAGGGAGGGGAGGGGACACAATGGGACACAAAGGTGCTGCTGTGCTGCTGCTCTCAGCCCTGCGCCTTTCTCACCCCTGCTCAGTGGGTCCCAAAAGATAATTAAGATAATTCTGCTCACCATTCCTGGCTAGGAAAGGAAATAAAGGGGGTGAGAAGCAACCATCATCAGTTATTTGGCATATAGTCCCAACATCCTTGATTTGCACAGGTTTTGGAAGACCAGGGAGCCAGAGAAAGAACTGGTGAGACTATGCATCTTTCATGCACACTGCACAGTGTGACACAGCAAGGATGTCACGATGTCACCTAACAAGTTTTCACTCTCCCTATTTTGCACTGTTCACAATAGTGCTGTGAAGGAAAGGAACTGAAGCTCCTCCAAAAGAATCCAACATTCTTATTATTAGTTGTGTGAACAAGTGTTTTGCTAGAAACTGTACCAATTCCTTAAAATCTCATAAAGATAACCATAGGGAGAGGATGGAAGTTATCAACGCCTTCTTCTGTTGCTCATGTGAACCTGGCATCCTTCGTTCTGAGGAGCCCGGCGCGTCTGAGAATGAAAACAAACTTCCCCTTCCCCCTGAAATCCTAACACTGGTGAAAACCTATATGAGATTTTAATATAAAAGATCCAGTTTGTTTTTTATTTACTTTCAGGTTTTAAGCTTTTAGGAAGAAAATTGCTACGCAGCTTTGATGACTAAAAGAAATAAATCATTAAAGAAATCAATCGCTAAGTAAAGTAAACAAAAAATAAACAAATCATATTTAAAATACGAACACCGGGCATTTTCACAGTCTCCTGTTCCCTGGAGCTAACGTAGTAAGCAATGTGCCAGATTGTGTCATGCTCTGAGTAACAATAGCAAGTTTTATTAATAGTTTCATGCATTACTGTTGCCTTCCTGCTGTTATTACTGAGCCTACCCTGCCTTTTCTCCTTCCCTTCCCTACACACGCCGTCTGCTACCGAGTCTCTGAAATCAGAAAATAGGAAAAGGGCATTATTATTTGTGGTCACAAACTAAGACTGCAGCATGTGGTCTGCTGTAGAAGCTGAAAAGGTAAAGGCTGTCTGCACAATTAAAAGGATCAGACATCAAATAAGCAGTGGGTGGGAGAGCACGCGGAAGCAGTGAAACCATCGCAGGGCCTCGGGGGTCTAGGCCTCGATGGCAGAGGTGATGCCCTTCATTTTAATCTCCTTGAGGAGCACAAGGAGAAGAAGGATTTATGACACAAATAAAGAAATTACTATGAATAAAACGTCCGTCTGGGCTGCAGTGAAAAATGTTTGGCTCAGAGTTTTATTGTGTTTTTGTTTAACCTCCTCACATGAGGCACCAGAAGGAGCTGAGGAGAACTGGCTCTCAGCACAGAGGAAGCTTCAGCCAACACCTCTGCGCAGACATCAGCAAACACAGCCGCAGCCCAGAGCTCAGGTCTCATTTTGAGCGGGCTCTGGAGTCCCAAAGGGATTTGCAGACACAAACACACTTTTTTTTTTTTTTTTAATATGAATTTGCAGGTACTAACAATACTACTCCCAAAGCAACAAGGTACCTTCTGCCCTAAACCAAATATTCCACCAAACCACTGAAGTGAATTGCTAGGAAATACTTTATTTTCTTCCTGTAAGTCTAGTTTCTGAGGAGCTTTAGGCCAAGAGTTGAAGACCAAGAATCTCACTGAAGCAGAACTCCCCTCTCCCAGGGAAAGCAGCCTGGCAGAGCACGCGGGGTGCTCCAGGCTCTGCTCCCTGGCTGCCCACCTGTGACGGCATCTTTCTGCTTCACATGGCTGTGGGCAGCCACACACCTCGGCACCGTACCAGCCAAAGCAGGAGCTCCTGCTGTTATTTAAAGTGTTTAAAATACTTTCAGGCCTGTTTGCTTTCTTTTATGACCACTGCCTGGTTTGCCCTCTGATTTCAGCTGGCTGTGTCTATGTATCGAACACCTGCTGAGGAACAGTGAGTCAGTTTTGAAACTTCAGACCTTTCCAGTTCAGCCTGTTACTGAGCTGTGTTTATTTTTCTACTCTGAAAATGTGAGTATCTTAGAAGTTAAAAGCTGTGACCTAAGCCAGGTAAATTGACAGAGAAATAAAACCTATAATAATAGGCTAAGAGATCCCTAGAATGGCTTTCTGAAAGCAAGTTCTTCCTGTGAGGGCGCTGGTAACACTTTGTGGCTAGTAAAAGCACTTAATCAAGTGCTGTTTTAGACAGAGTGTTGTCTACTTATGAAAAAGCACAAAGAGCAGGTGAGGATGAAGCCAATCAATTCAGAATTGTTTGCATCCACACAACCGACAGTATTGAAATCCTGACTTCCTGCTGGCCTGGGTTGGTTGCTCATCCAACTTTATGAATGAGACGAGCACTGAGATAGCAATACAATGAGGGGGGACAGAAGGGTAATGCATGCTTGTGACCGTGTGGTATAGCAAAGAATATAATAAAAATACGGTACAGAGCGTAATCAAGGTACATTAATTCAACAACAAGGGAATTAAGACTTGAAATTTCAGCTTTTCTGGAAATGACAGATTGCCTTGATCTAAACACCACTGTTTCCAGACACAATAAGTCCTGTGTTGAAAGTGGTTAGTGCTAAAATTGCAGTGAATATTCAGGGCAATGCCATGAGTCATACCAAAACACTGTTTCATGCAAAATACACCAAAAAATCCATGTATACATGCTTTCCTTCCAAATTGTTAAATAAGCTGAAAATTTTACAAGCTTGAAAATATTGCAGATATATGTGCATGTCTAGACCATACCTTTCTGTATTGAGTCATATACATATGTACATGTATAAACTGCGCATGCGTAAACACCTGTCAGACTACATACTGACTGTGGACTTGATACTGAAGGTCTTTTCCAACCTAGATGATTCTAACTGCGACATTTAATTTCGTTGGAATTGCTATGTATATTTCAGCTAAATTCACATGCCTGATCCTTAGTGCTGTATTTTGTATAGAATCATAGGGAAACATGAGACAGAAATAGCAGCTGTAATAAAATAACTCTTTGTCCATGTGCTGAAGTGCTAGCATTACTGAAGCAGGAATAGGTACCTTTCAAGCAATTTAAACAGAGTAGTTCTAAAAACAGGTGTTTGTATAATAGCAAAATAATGTTTCCATGTTTTTCAATTCAAGGTGTCCCTTATTAGATTTGATTGGCTGCTACATAAGAAATCACCATGATCAATCTTTTAGTTAATCTCCATCGTCCTTCAAGCATCACAGTGACATGGCTGGGACATGCCAGCAGTCATAGATGCTTCATTAAGTAGTTAATCGGCAATAGCTGTAGGGGTAATTCAACATTTTCCAAAGAGTTCAAATAGCACTTTAGGGCAGAATGTGCACCTCCATTGATATCTTTCTGGGTTGTTGTGATTACACTTAATTAGGATTCACCATCTCTCTTCCAAATAATAAAAACACATTGGAGACTTGTGAATGCCAGAGGGTATCTGGCACATCAAAGCCATATTTTCAACAATGGATGTATGAGAGTATATAGCCTACACCAGTGGAATTTAGCATGACTGCTCTGGTCTTGTATTAGAGAAAATTTTCTGTGCTGAAAAGTCCCACGGTGAATATGTTCTGTGTAAGTAGTTCAGAGGAAGGATGTAAAAGCAAACACTGATTTACTGAGTAAACGAGAAGTCGCCATGCAGTAATATTCTTGGCTCAGATCAAATGCTTATCTAGGGGAGAATCCCTTTATTAACAGCAGCATAAACTTCTAGCAGCTAGAGAACATCTGGTCAGTTGTGCCCGCAAAAAGCACGGTTAAAAGCCACTGGAGACAGCGCAATCTTCCAGCAAGCTGCATATGTACAATAGTCAGAGTACATGGTCTAACAGCTCCAGCAGCTACCACGCTCTCCTCTCACAGGAGCTGTCAGTGAGGCAGGTCAGCCATCTATCATATGTTCAGCCTCAAAACAGAGCAGAGTTTGCAAAGCAATCCTCATTCCTTGGACCATTCTCATTTAGTACAAGCCCAAACTACAAAACCAAGTTTCAGATTATGCCATGCTTTCTCACTATTTTCTTTCACGAAACACAAATGCTCACTAGAGTAAACTAATTACATGACTAATATTAGAGGAATGGTGTCCAAGAGCCGTACTCTCAGAACAGCCTGTGGGCAGAGCACAAAAAGCCAGCTTGCATCCCCAAAGACACTAAACCATGTTTAGATTACTGGAAAGACTCAGGGAAGGGAACACAGATTTTCAAGTATCTTCAGATGAAGGACAGAAGTGATGTTTTCTGCTGTCAATCCAAGCACCTTTTGGCCTTGATAACTATTTTCATTACAGTAGCACACTGGGAACGTTCAATATACGAGAGATCTCTGAAGAGACACCCAAACAAATCAAAGACTTCAGTCACAGTAAACTCTGTGCCAAAGATGTCCAGCTGGCCAAGCTGAGAGGCACCCTGGGGCTGCTGGAGACACCAGCACGGGTGTGAGGCCGAACGGCCACGCGGAGGGAGGACAACGCTCAGCCCTCTAGGACCACACACGCCGGGGAAAATGCAGTGCTGTCCCACCACTCCTGTACTCTCCTGCTAAACCATCCTGCTGCCTTCACTAGCAGTGCTCTCTTTGCCCCTTTCCCTCCATAGAAAGAACAGCCTGGTACACAGATGCATTAAGTAAATAACAAGTGCTGGTGATGGCACTGAGGTGCACCTCACAGGAGATGAAGAGTTTACCCTAACATGCTGATCAACAAGGCTGATAAGAAAAACACCCACACCATACAATCATCATGACCAAAGCATGAAGGAGAGTAGGCTCTTATGGTGCAAATCTTTGAAGAAGACAAACTATAAAGAAAGAAGAAAAAAGCTATGAAGTAGAAACTTTAGCTTTGACATATCTGCTCTTCTTCAAAGTGAAACTATGTTTCATCTTTCTAATGGTCACATTCACGTGCAAATACACAACAGGATGTTTTCTCATCTGCTTGCTGGACAAGTGTACTGCACAGAAATGCTCAGATACAACAAAAGTCAATTCTGTCAGGGCCTCACACCTGTAGTAGGGCTGAGGCATATAAACGTTTACAGAGAAGGTGGATTTTGTTTATCTGTGCAACTGATGAGCAGTGAAGGCCTGCACAGTTTGTTGAGCTAAGACAAATATGATATGTTTTGGTGACAAGTAGAAGTGCAGTAGTAGTCTCCAGCTGCCAGAACCACCTTACCAGACTGAACCACTGGCAATGGGAAGAGGGAACAGGAAACAGGGAGTCTGACTCTACCTGGCTGTCCCAAAGGACAGAGGGAGAGAGGAAAGGCCAGTCTGCTTCTCTCAGGAACCTCTCACTTGTTTTCCTTTCCTCGCACTGCTTTCTTAGTGATCTGATCTGCAGGAACAGAATGCTTCCTTCATCTGGAGAGTGGCAGTAAGAGTCATGGTGTAGCACAAGAGGAAAACGCTGCTGCAGAGATCAAGGACTTCGCTTTCATCCTTTTCTCCCTCCTCTTTTGTTTGAGGCCAGCAAGTATTGCCTATATTCACCACAACTTTTAGCCTGTTGTTACAGACAAGCCTTTAAATCAGCTTTCAGTAGTAAGGAAAGAAAGGCCAGGACCGAACAGCAGCCATAGAGGTCTGAGTGTTTGTATAAAAGCAGGATAGTGTCACTTAGAAAAAGCATATTAGAGTGTAAAACTATTCATGTACGATTGAATGCTTTATATGAAGAGATATTTTTCTCATTTCTGTCATCACAATGGGCTTACTTTTCCAAAGGAGGAGGGAGCATCTATGGCTGCTCTTCCTGCTCTGCAACAATTTGAGAGCAAGCACAGATTTGCCATTAGCATCCTAACATCCATGGTTGTGTACCAACACTTTCATTTCTAGGCATAAATGGAGAGGTGTAAAAAGGGATGCTCACAACAGAGAAGGCTTAGACCTGCTGCACTTTTTACTCCAGAAAGAACTGCTCACATTGTACAATGGGATTCCTCTGCAAAATTTCCCCCTGGATGTACAAAGCATCTGTGCAGTGATTGATAGGCAACATACACTTTTGAGAAATGATTGTAAGCAGGGATACACTCTGTGAATCGTTCAGAAAAGTACAGTAGAATGGTTGGCCTGGACTTGGTCTGGTCTCCCAAAGCACCTTCCCAAAGCTCCCATTCTCAGCCTACCTGCATTTTCTTAGTTGTTTGGGTTTTTTTTCAGCCCAGTTACAAGACCGTGGGACACAATAAAGAGGTTGTTCACAAAAGAGATGACTTCTGTATATGTACACTGCTCTTTCCTTTCTGAAAGTACAGGCCATCAATTTCAGTCAGATTTCGTGGCTTCTTAAAGCTAAGCATGCACTTAAATGTTTGGTGATTCAGATCCTTAGCATAAAATTGCCTGTTCTCTGCATGTATAAAGAACATAAATCTGTTACCGTGGAACAGAAAACACAACTCCTGCTCAGTAACCGCATCTAATAAACATCTTGACCACAATGAAGTTTGTTCATTTGAGCGATATCTGAACGTGCATATAAACTGGCTTCCTGATCCAACCAGATGCTTCCAACTCCACGTGCTGTGTTCAGAACACAGACCCTTCTTCCCTCCAAGATATTTGGAAGGACTTTACTGTAAGCACTGAACACATTCTCTACATTCCATTAAGGCCTGAAGCATCATTTATTATCCAAATACTAGATTGTGAGAGAGTTTTCATGTTTTATTTGCTTGAACTTTAGGCAGTCCTTAAAGTTTCCCATATATTTTTTCAAGCATATATGCTCTCTTATCGACAGAATTATAGAGAACAATTTTTTCCTTATCTTCTTTTACAACATTTTCCACTCCTACCACTCTGAGTATATATTCCAAGCTTACTGATGTGTAGTTCTAATTCCATTCACGTGAACATTATTTTCTACGTTACAGAACACACACACTACACTACTTATAGTAAGCAGCTAATGGAATCAAAATAAAATTAAGATTGGATGGAAACTGCAGTGAAATGATCTTGTCCATTCAATCTATTGTCAAAGTATTACCTCTGGAAAGATCCTACTGTCCACCAAAATCCAACACAAGTAGCATCTTATTTCATAAGCAACTGTACTATAAGCTTCATCAGCCCCATTTGGTCTAACATAAGATACACTTTATGATGCTCAGCTGCAGAAAAGGCTTTAGAACTTGATTCAGATGTTTTAACTAATACGTGTGTTCTACCACACAAGGTCAAAGCAATTTGTAGAGAAATTTGTAGAGAAAGACATTACTCAGAAAAAGGAAGACTCCCACTCTAAAATTTGATAACAGTTTCACTGGAACCATTGAACTCTTGCAGATGTAGCCTTTCCCACTCTGGGCCACTGAGAGAGACCCAAAAGGATGAAATAGATCAAAAAGATCCTGACTACACACCTATTAAATACTGCTAAGAGCATGCAAACAGCCTTAAATGATCATAGGTCAGGGAAGTTTCAGTGAGATTCATCACTGTGAGTTGCACTTTAACATTCTTCCCCATGGCAAATGGTGCCTTGTTCCTCTTCCCATCACATCCTCAGTGATGGAGCAGGTCCTGCTGTCCTGAAGGGATGCTGACAATACTAGCCAAATCACGCATGGAAAGCAAGGCCTTCATGGGATCTGCTGGCTTTGCAATCAGACATACCTGCTTAGCCTACAGCAACTGGAAAATCTTACTGCAAAACCAAGTGAGACACTACTGAAAATGCTTAATTAACATTGACTGTGCTGCAAATCTGCTGTAGTTACTCTGGTACATTCTGAAGTGTGGATGCAGTTTTTCTGGGGTCTTATGCTACCAAAACGCTCTCTGTGCCTGTCCAATTAAGGGGTTTGCACCAATCAAACCACCTTTACCTTCTGTTCCACCCTCTGATTTTGTCTGTCTGGCCTGCAGAAAGCCCATGGAGAGAAAAGCAATGCAAGAGACAGTTTGAAGGGGACTGAACATGTTGCCTCTAAGGAAAGGTTTTGAAAACAAGTTTATTCGTGAAGCTAGGAGAGAAAAGCATAAAACTTGATGCAATAATCACAGGGTAAAATCCAATAGTCTGTACCACCCGAGAGGTCAGGCCCAATGATAGTAATGCCTTAAGAGTATGAAAATTGAGAGTTGCTTTAAGATTTGTGGACAGGTCAATAAAATTTACACTGTTTATGAAGTGCTCCTGGTAGATGCCAAAGTAACTCTCTGTATCTTCTTGCTCATTTCTGCCCTTTGTCATTTCTTTTCCAATCCACTATCCCTCTGCTAGTGGCTTGTTGCCATGTCTGCCAATCATGCTTCCATTTGTGCTGGAGATGTCCTTCACCCTGCTTTGCTCCCTTACCCATTTGTTTACTCTCCCATCACCCCACATAACAGCAAACATCTATCTTGCTCTGACACCCAGCTGTTCTATCCATACGCTCTCTCTACATTTTATCACTGTCAACCTCCTCTTTATTTTCTGCCCCAAGGGAGATGCATCTGAGCAGAGATCTCAGGAGCACTGGCAAGGAGGGATTGACAGGGACTATGACATAGAGCCACTGGATGTCAGTGCATTCAGAAGTTGGGCTAAACAGATCCCAAATCTTTGTTCTCAAATTTGGTTACTTGAATATTTCACAACTGGCAAAGACAGGCAAGGTATAGGTGTATCCTTATCAGATCTTGAAAGTCATGTTACTCAGCTGAGCATCCTTCATTTGAATTGAAGTTTGTGAAATTAATTTGACAAAAAGTTAAACATATTAGTAATTTTGGAAGGCAAATGAAATTTTGGGAATTGTATACTGAAGAGACTTACTCATCAAGCTATCATACCACATTTGGAAGAAACTGTAGGAAGAGGCTAAATCCAAAAATGCTTCATGCTCCATTTGCCACCCATACACAACAGTGACCAAAACCACACTACTGCCACATAGCAAGCTGAACACTTATAGCACAGGAGACCAAAATCTACAGTATTAAAAACCAAATGAAAGTGAGCACAGCAACATAGTCTCAAAATCCAGCTGAGGACTGCATCAGGTGATAACATGTCATACAGTCTCACCTCAGGCACATATATTTCAGCACAGAAAAGCATGGCATTTTTTCATGAGCCAGGGGGTCTAAGAGATGGATGTCACAGCAAATGATTACATTCTTCCTTAGAATTCCAGCGTTTTAGGCTGAACACCCTTAGGTGGTGGCTCTTCAACCTAAAGATCCAAGCAATAGCTTTGATCAAAGGACTGCAGAGGACCATTGTGCTCCAGACCTGAAAAACATTTGCAGCCCCGTTCAGATATACCTACTTGTGGCACATTTTAGGCTGGCAGTAGCAGACTTTACGCGGGGCACGGCTTGGGGCTGGTTTCCCAAAGGTCATGAAGTGTCTCACAAGTGCTTACAGCATGTTGACCACCAGCCTGCAGAGCACACAGAAAGAAGTTTGCACACAGACCTCATGAAGGGATTCTAAGGGGCTTTGAGGCATGGCTTTAAGCAACTTCCTGGATTTAGACTTTTAAGTGTCAACCCATTCATTGAACCACGTGCCAAGCACTTACTCACTGCTGTAGTTAGGAACTAACTGGACTAGATGGTCTTAAACATCTTTTCCAAACTTAATGATTCTATAATTCCATTCTATAACTGAAAGTGTGTGTTCAGTTCTGAGAGGCACTTAGAGATGTTCAGGTGCCCAGAAGGTTAGCCCTATCCCAGGAGATCAAAAGGAATTTAAATTCAAGGGGGCAGATTGGCCCCCAGGCTTCCATTTGCTATGCATGTGAACTGTGTACTCCACTGTCCTGCATGACTTTGAGAATGTCCCCCAGTGTATTTCAACTCAGAGAGGAGCTGAACAGGAATTGGAGCAAGACAGTAGATTGCTCTGATCAATTCAGAGTGACAGATTTTAGTTGGAAGCCATCACTTACTTATTTATTCTTGAACTGTTTGCTTGTGATAAGATTTTTCAAGGTTCCAGACAGAAACTGCATCAAATTACTGTATAATTTAGTGTTTCAAATACTTTTTCTGAGGCTTTCTATGTCTGGTCCAGTCCTGCAATAAGTATCGAATTGAGAGAATTAGTCCTCTGGCTTACAAAAACAGAACCGAAACATCCGTGGTCAACAGAAACCAATTCCCCCTCTCTCCGGTTCCCCTCCCCTCACTCTGGGAGAAAGCATAATACACTCTTGATTTGTCCAAATATTTCACTCTGCTGAAAACAAAAACCTGACCTCTGTGCGAGCAGATCTTCTTTTCCCTTTAAGAATTAGAAGTTAACTTAAGTGAAAGGTTACTTAGATAAGAGAAACTGAAATATTTCAGACTTTCCCAAATTCTTATCAATCTCATCCTCCTTCAGCTAAAAAAGATTTGACCCAAATTCATAACTGCTTTTGGCTAACATGAAAAAAATAAAAGAAGACAAAAAAGAAAAGAAGTTTTGTTTGAATGCTTCCTTACTTCTAGCCAGAGGCAAAACTGGCACTGTGTTCAGTGGGAGGAAGGCTGAGTTCCTTTGTCCTCTAAATCTCCTCTAAGGTTCATAATTCACACTCATTTTTCCTTCTCTGCTGGGGAACAAAGCGCATACTTTAATTTCATCGTTGTTTTTTTTCCCCAGTAAGGGTGGTGATGGACAATTTAAAACACGTGAAAAGCTTTCCCAATATAAGTATATTGGATAGGGACGCTGAGAATTCACCAACCAGCAAGCAGATGCAGAGACAGGGCCGTGCACTTTTGTGCATTTGTATTAAGACTATAAGAAGTGTTAGAGAGAGAAAGGAAGGGGACAACCCCACTGAAGGTAGCACTTGCATTAATGACGTTCACGAAGGAAGCTGCTATATGCAACATTATAGTGCTCAAAGCAATAAAGACATTAAAATAAGTCGATAAAAACAGATGCAAACCTGCTTCAACATTTCAATTAGGAAAAGTGAGAAATTAGGTTTTGTGGATCTGATTTTTCACTTCAGGAACACTGCATTGAGGAATGTGATAAAAGAAGGACAGGGTCCTCAGTCACAGCTATGCATTTTCCAGGGACAGTATCAGCAGTGTGAGGAAGTCCTGTTCCGAGGGGGCTATAAAGCTCCAACTGATGTTGAGGCTGCCCTAAAGGGCAACTGATTTCCCTTCAAGTTCAACAGGAGGCAAGGGCCAGAAGGGAGAGCAAGCCTTTTGGTAACAGCTCCTGATTGAAACTCACAGGTAAGCTTCCGCAAGCTATTCCTCTGGGGGATGCCATAAGGACCAGCTGCCACAAAGCAATATATGTCCAGGCAAACATATGTATCCAGGTTTCTCCAAGTGCCATTCACCACTAATAGGAATATAAGAGTTGCTGCTTTCCCTCAACCCATCAAATCTTGCTTCCATAAAATTCCTCCATTTTTTTGTGACTACAAATCCAAAAGTGATTAGAGTTTCCTATGGGAAATTACAAATGCCTTTCATTTAAGGGAATTCATAACTTTTATTTAGAAATTATCATTTTGATTTGTACTCTAATAGAATGGAATACTGTAAGTGGATTTGCATATTAGATTATAATTATGAAAGTAAAATTAATTACATTTAATACCGTCTGTGTAGGCACTTAATGAAGGAACTAGAAATTCAGATTTGTCAGTTGGAATCCGGTAATTTTTTTTTTTAAATACGAGCTGTACCTGGAAGTGCTGAGTTGGGCACGAATGTATTTTGAAGATCCGGTTCCTCACTGATTTCTGTGCCCTGTCTCTGATTTCTAAAGGATTGCTTTTTCTTATCCTGCACCCAGAGCTAGCTGTCAGAGGTGCAACTGTTTATCCATTTCTGACAAAAGGAAAGGATCTTTGAAGCACAAAAGACTTGGAAATCCATCTCCAGCTGAAGGAATGGGAGCTCAATTCCATTAACAATCCGGCCCTATAAATCTTGGCTAGCGTACATGTTGGATTTAGCTTTTGTTTTACTATTGTAACTGAAAAACTGCAATACAGTTCCCTCTGGGATGCTTAAAACTGCGTAGTATGGGTCCTTCAGAAAATTCAATGCCTAATGCTCACCCAGGAGTAAACTTTCATGGCAGTTTTTAAAGCTTCTGAAAAACAGTTGGTTGCAACGATTGAAGCTGAAGTGATATTCACATCCATTTTCTAATGCCTTAAAAATAACAACAGGAATAATGGCCCTTGCACAAAAGAGTTGTAAAAAAATTAGATGTTTCACCAAAAGAGTTATTTAGATGAGAAAATTATAGTTGCACGTTTGCACATCTGCACCTTGACAATCATATCCATGAGAACGCTGTAATTGCCATGAATTATGCAAAATGCTAATTAAGAAGCCTAATTCACTAATCATCTCACAGGGTCATAACTAGAGCTGAATTTTATTAAGGACATACAATGCTGCAGAATGAATTTGTGCACTATACCGCTCTTCCCCGAGGAAAGAAGGGAGGCTCAGTTGGAGGGAAGGAATTTGGCAGGAAGCTGTCCAGGCAGCCCAGCCACTGCCATCCATCACTCTTGATGAATGTCTTTGGGCCTCAGTTTCCCTCTGAATAAGGTCGGGAGACTGCTTTCTTATCCTTACCAGCAATGTGTGAGGCTTACTATGTTCATGTTCGTACACACATCACCAGTGTGATGCTACCTAGCCCTTCAAAAAGCTGCTTGGAATTTTTTAAGCTTAGCGATCACAGAGTCATGAAGGTTGGAAAAGACCTCTCGGATCATCCAGTCCACTTCACAGCCCACCCCCACCACCCACGTCCCTCACTGCCACATCCACATGGTTCTTGAACATCTCCAGGGACGGTGACTCCATCACCTCCCTGGGCAGCCTGTGCCAATGCATTATCACTCTTTCTGAGATAAAAATAAATCCTAATATCCAACCTGCTGATGTCCCCATGAAAAAGCAACACATAAGAGTTTGCTGCTGATAGGCAACTGATGTATCTTACGAATGTTCAAGGCAGAGGAAAAATAAAAACAACACAGCAGTGATTACCTCAAAGCCAAGAAGGAAAGAAGAAACACAGGGTAGCTCAGGTTACTATTTTGCTATGAGCAGGGATCCTCACATGGAAGACCACTATAATTTGATATGGTGTATTTGCAAAATGTCACTGACCCAGAAATGACAGCACTAACCTTCAGAGGTTCTCCTGAGGCAACGTTTAACACTAGAAAACGACACAGCTGCATCAGCTTCAGAAAATTGCACCCATGTGGATGGACACAGTGTTTTCCTCAGGGGAAAATGGCGTTAGAAGACACCTGCAGGAATTCTGAAAAAGACCTCAGTGCCCCATTCCCATTACAGTTGCTGGGGATGGAGGCTTTTGGATCCATTAGCAAGTGCTAAAGATCTCAGTTACAGTGGCTGGATATCACATCTTGGAAACACTGCAGGCAGGCAGGCAGATGATGGATACAGACAGAGACAATAAAATCAACTACCCTCTACAGTCCTTGTACTATCAAGTTTCTCAGCTGTCCTGCAGTTACACACTGTGCACACGTGCTGAGATGCACGGGGCTGCTCATGCAATTATATCAGTGTCTGTCTGCACCAATATTTCTAGTGGAGACATAGATCTTTCTCTGCCGTGCTGATCAACACACATACATTTGACCTAACAATTCACACCAAAGTGTTTTGGCAGAGTACAGAAACAGACTTCAGATTAAAGATGGCATAAAGCACCCACTGTAAAGCAAGCTGCTTTATGTCATCCATCTAGTGGATAAAGCAGATGTGGAGATCTACCTTTGCCGAAAGAACATATCAACCCTGTTATACCAGTAACAGAATCTGACACCAACTTCACAGCTACCGGGAGAGATTTCACAACGAGTGACAGTCAAGCATTCATTTTCCTCTTTTGGAGGTCTGTCTGCTTCCATGCTTTAAGTTCTAAATTAGGACAAATTTACAGCCAGAACACAAGAAGAGGAACAAAGTCTCAGGCTGGTCATGGTGTTGTCACCCAGGAGCATGCAGGCTCCAAATGAGACCCTGCTGGAGGACCTCCTCCCATTCAGGGGCCAAGCAGCGCCCCAGAGACAGCAGCATGGGAAGGGCAGCGAGTAGGACTGCCTCACACCTGCTCAGCATCTTCCTCCCGCTAACCCAGGGAAAGCAAGAGGGGAAGGGACTCAGGCACCAAAATGGGCTGTGCACTTACAGTCCAAATCTTGAGCCGGGGGAAAGCAAAATCCACTAATAAGAGAGGATGTAGCACAATCTTTTCTGGGATGAATGAATCTACTTTTCAGCAGTGGGCAAAGAGGAGGGATATAAAGGATTAAGTGCAAAAACAAATCCAATTAGAAAAAAAACCCTAATTTTTTATTTTCACTTTTTCTAATTTACATCTCTTCATTAATAAATTAAACTAATTTCAAAATATAATCAGGTAGTAAGGGAGGTCTTGCAGCATCCACCAATAAAATAGCTAGAGGATGCTCCACAAAGAGGGCAGAACAAGTAATTTTTCTAGAACTGCCTGCACTGGTATTACTGTCAATTAACAGGAAGACAAGCAGGGAACTTGATGCTGGCAGTGTTGCAAATGCAACTCGTAACGGTTTGCAATTCTGCTGGCTCTGCTAAAATTGTTGGTCTTTGCTGCCAAGCTGACAGGAGCAGCCAGGTGAGCCCCTGGGTCATAAGATGGGACTGACAACCAAGAAACGCAGATTCATTGTGAGGATCTGCCCATGGACCTGCTGCAGGAGCCAAGGGAAAGTTATTTAAGCATCGGGCTGCGAATCTAAGATATCATCTGCGTTTTTTCCACCCCTGTGCTCCAGTTTGTTGAGCTGCAAGCAGCGTGACTGACAGGCTCCCACTGCGTGTCTGTATTCCACCCAGCACAGAAAGCCTCCAGCCTAGGAAAAAGCCTCAAGGATAGCAGGAGCCCCACAGATGATAAAAACTCATTATCCACCTGGGTTTACATCCAAAACATGAGCTTTTGGCATTCTTGGAAAGGTGGCGTGACTGTCAGCTGCTAAATACTTCTACTGTGTACCCAGTTTAGTATATGATTGCTGTCAGCCTGATGAGGAGTGTGGATATATGATAACACATAACAGAGAGAAACTGCATAGATGCAAACTGGAAAATGAGCAGCGCAGGTTACAGACAAGGCAGGTGCTGCTTTTGCACACTGTTCAATTCCAGGGTGCTTTCTAGAAGGGAGAAAGAGGAGAGGAAGTCAAAGTGACCTAAAGGAACCATATCGTAAGTGACTTAAGTCCACTCTGCGGCAGCTGCCTCATAGCTGTTAGCGCGGCGGCTCTCACCCTCCCTTGCCACAGCCCCACACACGTACGGCACACTGCCAAGCACTGACAGCAGGAAGGGAATTCAGAGATGACCACAGCTACCTTCAGGTGCCCACCAGTTGGAGAAACTCCTGATCTTCAGGAGTGGGAAGGGCTCTGCCAAGCAGAGGCTTCCCCTGGTGGGGGAATGCAATATTAAAAGCATTACGCTGCTGCAGCATTTGCAGCACAGCTGAATGAAGGAAGCAATCAGTTTGTTCTTTAGGAGGAATAATCACAAAGCAGCAAATGGCTAGAAGTCAATATTTATTAAACTACAAGCCAGTTGCATTTTACGAGCGCCAAAAGTGAGAACATTATTATAAGAACTGATAAATCAAAGCGCAGAGAGTAAACACACTGTGTAAGCTACAATTATATGCTTCTGCAAGATCAATAATTCAAGAGGTTTCATCCACATTATGCATGATGGCCTATGGGAAGTTGGCCTCTTGAGAGTGCTTGCTTGGACTGAGAACAGATGCAGGGGCTTTTGAAGAATTCCTGTCTCCAAATTTCAAGCAGTTGACTATTATACTTTCAGAGATGCAGGAGCAATACAATTAACTATGGTGGGTGGGAGGGCAGCTGCTTCACTTGTGCTAATATCAGGAGACTGTGGGGGACTCTGCACACCTGTAGGCTTATGGGGGAGCTCCCACCTCCTCAGGGAACACTGCGCAGTTGGGATCTGCTCAATGCTAATTAAAACCCTACCCAGTGTGTTAAGGACCACCATTCGTTACTGAAGCATCCACTCCAGCAAAGGAGCTTAGGAGAAGTACTCAATTTACTCCTCCTATGGTCTCTTCTCAATACAGCTTCTGAGGAATGTCAGCTTGAAGCAAATGAGCACGCTGGTATCTCTATCACTGAATACAGGCAGATCCATTATACTAGCACAGAGCAGAGGAGAAGGGGAAAAACTACCCTCCTTTCTCTCCCAGTAACACCACCTGCAGAAGTAAAGGCACCTCGAGAAGCTTCCAGGCACCAGCCCTAGAGCAGGGCACAGTGAGCTGTGGGAGAGGGGGATGAACTCCACAGAGATTGCTCTCCAGTTCTCCCACCGTTAAACCAAATTGTTTCCTTTTTCATGCCAGCAGCAAAACTCTCAGGATTTTAAGTGGATTACTCAAATGTGTTCATACCTTTTGAACAGTCCCTAACAAGCCCTACATAATGAATATCATTCCTTCTTGTCCTCCCTGAGATTGCACTTGCCTTGTTCCAAGGAATGGTCTCAAACACAAAGACTGCTTGACCTTTGCTGCACATCCAGGGCTTGTTTATTTGTTAGTCCTCTTGTTTAGGAGGGTACCTGCCTTGCTGAGACTCACTAACGGACTGCTGGAGCTGCCTCCATGCTGAGTCTACTGATTAGCCAAAGATTCATTTATCTGCAGATGAGGTTATGAGGTTGTCTTAGCTACACTCCCCAGCAACCTGCTTGATACTGATTTCATTTGCAGTAATAGTGCCATAAAGTAAACAGCCTTGCCTTTGTTATTTGCTTTAAAATAATCAATGCAGTGTGCAACTCATTCACTCTGTGGCTTAATCAAATTAACTATATTTGTTCCTCACTTATTGCTATGGATTTCAGTCCTAATTAAGCTCCTAATCCATGAAGTTGTTTTCTTCCTGGGATACTATGGGAAAGGCTGTTCCCACCTCCTCCTTTCTCCCTCTCACAGGGTTATGTCAATTGGAAAGCTGTTTCCTTAAAGAAGATGCAGTTACTTCTGCTACCAAGTTGCCAAAACTCAATGCCATCGAGCTTCTAATTAAAAATCTATATAATTTGAAAAAGGCTAAATAAATAACTCCAGAAGGGTAGTCAGTGAGCCGAGCTCATCAAAAGCGTGTTGGCATATGCCAACGCAGAATCTCATTTTCTAAGGATGGCTTAGTCTTTAGGCAAACTCCATGCGATGTAGTTAATAAAAACAGATTGCTCTAAGAAGCAGTAATTCTCCCTATTTGGGAATTTCTTTCCTAGCAAAACTGGAGGCTCTGTTTCCTTCCAGCAACACTCCACCAAAACTTGGGAACATTTGGCACTGCCTGGAGCCTCAGCCATTAAGGGAACAGGTCTCCACTGCTGAGGTCTTAGAGCTTTCTTCACTGATGTTGCATTAATGTTTGATTCCAAAAACAAAGTTCCAAAATTTAAAGAGTCTATACATTTTTCTGTGGTTCCCCTAAATCAAACAGTTTGACTCCCTATAACTTGATAATTTTGGTGATCAGATAGAAGTGCATTCTATCTGAGAGAAAATGCCCAGGTAGGCAAGTTTAAGTTTGCACTTTAGGGCAGTAAACAATGTTCAAAACAATGAGAACTAATGACCATTATCACTGTCATGGAGCAGTGATATCAGCAGTGACAACGACTTGTTGTGAACCACTGCTCTTCCTGGGAGACCTTTAACAGCTCACAAATCCCATCATCCCAAACCTGCCCAAGTAAAGGCAGATGTCTTTTGCAGGTTAATTTCTCAGGGTTGCTCAGCTAAATGTAACCCTTATTAACAGTGTTTTGGCATCTAGCCTAGAAAGAGTATATTAAGATGCTTTAAATAAAATAACACAAAATTAAGAGGAATACCAACCGGATTGGTTTTTCTCTAATCAGATTTTTTTTCATTTTCGCTTGGCCATGTTTTTGAAAAGCAAGATAAAAGCACTGCAGTGACATCATTCATTGTCACTTGTGAAAAAAAATCTCAAAAATATTTAGATATTTTGATTCCTACCCAGGAAATGCCAGTTAACATATATTATGCACTTCTAGATTTGTCTAAATTTTATGTAGCAAATCTGGCCAATTACAAATGCTACAGACAGAGGTCTGACTACAGTCACAGTCACTGAAGCATCAACAGTGCAACTAAGAACTTGGGTAGCTGTGTTATTTGGAGGCTTTTCAGCTCACAGTTTAAGCAGGATTAAAATATAACGAACTGTTGTTCTTCAAACTCATGCAAGCAAATACATACACACATGCCTTCACTTTTATGATAACTGTGGAGCTGGTAAAAGAAACTTGAGTATGCTCACTGAAGATGTCTCGTTAAGCATATGTCTAAAAGCTTTCCTACATAGTGATCATAATGCATACAGTCTCCAGGTAACTAGTGACAAGAAGAGACGTAATGGCCTTAAGTTGTGCTGGGGAGGTTCAGGTTGGATATTAGGAAACGTCTCCTCTCAGAAAGAGTGGTAATGCACTGGCACAGGCTGCCCAGGGAGGTGGTGCAGTCACCGTCCCTGGAGGTGTTCAAGAAGAAGGAAGATGTGGCACTGAGAGACATGGTCAATGGGCATGGTGGGGATGGGTTGGATGACCTTAAAGGTGTTTTCCAACCTTAAAGATTCCATGATTCTACAGATGGCCATATGTTTAAGAGTAGGACAACGGCTCTTTGATTGAATAATTCTATTTACCATAAAACTAACTGCAGCTGCCTTTCCCCAGCAGTAATGGCATGGCAGAGAGGCATCTCTAATTTCCTTGTACAAACACACCAGTCAAAACAGCCAGCTACATTGCTGTCATAGCTCAAGCTATTGTTATTACTTTCTGATTAATTCTGATTACAGCCGAATAACATATGCAATTTGCACACAGATGGACAACTCAGTCTTCTAGCTGGCAGCTACCATCCTGCCTGCAGAGCAAAGGGATGGATCCTGATTGATTTTCAGTGCTTCTGAGTATTCATATGAAACATTACTACCCCAAGTCTAATGTTTTAAAACTTGGATGCTTTAAATTAAACCATTAAATCCATACTTACTCAGTGCATAAGTGTCCTGAATTCCTGAACAGCTCTCTAAATCAAATCTTTCCCAGATCAATCAATCATACTGAGACCTTTTTTTCTTTTTTAACCCCCAGCAGGTGACATGTCAGGGAAACCTGTGGAGCCACAGAGTTTGAACTGCCATTGGAAGCCCTGATCTGCTCTCAGACCTGCCACGTTTATGGATAATCTCTCCTCAGTGAGCCTAGAGTAAATAGTGCTCCTGTGTTCCCACGTGCAGAGTCCCCCAAACACAACAGCAGAGTATGCCCCAGGCATCCCCTGCAACTCTCACTTGGTGGTAGATAAAGCACTCCGCTACCCTGGAATGGACTTCATAAAGAAAGAATTATGATATTTTCCTCTTCTGTGCCCTGATGATCACACACAGCCTGACAGTATTTCACAGTAGTTCAAGAATGAAATGGAGTGCATTTCTGTGAAATGCTCCATTAAGCATCAGCAGAAAATTAGCAGGTGCCACCAAGTGATCAGAAGTGACTCACTGTCTCCTGTTGGCTAGAAAAAAACATGAGGTTTGGAGGGAAAAAGAGAAGAGGAACCACGATGCACTGAAGAAGAGGGCTGGCATCAGTGTAGCCAGATTTCCACTTAGAAGTGGACAGCTCTGGACAAACTACACACGCTGCAACCAAAGCAGCATGCTAATCCATCAAATAATATTGTCAGAATGGAAAAAAAAAAAACCTCTGCAAGCTAGTGCAGCAAAACTTCTCAAATCTGACTAGGGTAAATGTGATTCAAAAGCTATTCCTCATACCAAGGAGAGAGACAAACGTCTACTCTGTAAACCCAAGCCCCCGAAGAGCCTTCTGACACAAGCATCCCTCTAAGCCAGGCCTGCTCTATTGCACTGCTATGTGTACAGCACTGCCCAGATATTCCCAACACTGCTGCGCAGACCCCACAGCAACCCATCAGATGTGCACAGCAGTCTGAAAGCTGTTGACTAAAGCAGCAATCAGCTTATCGGCAAGGCACAGCCAAAGCACCTGGGCTGCGTCACCATCCTCCAAAACACTCTGCATAAAGATTTTATAGCACCTGTCTGAAAACTATTAATTTCTACCTAGGAAATCTTCTCAGTAATACCAGCTCAGCATGTCTTCAGGCACTCCAGGGATAAAAATTACAAGTTGCAATTTTAGGCAATTCCAAGTGCTAGCAGCCATCACTGTGAAAATGCAGCACAGTCCCTCCGTTAGCCTGCTGCAGTGCAATGGGGACCTGTCACACCAGCACTTGCTCACTGTGACAGGCCTGCTGTCATTAAGGCTGTGCCAATCTTGGCCAACTCCTGCAGCTCATCCCACCCCTATAGCTCTGTCACAGAGGGAGCGTGGAGCAGGAGCACGATGGGGTCTGAAGTTGCTGCTGTATGTCACTGCTCAGCATCTGCATGCATGCAGTTGCATGGACTCTGCATTCCTGCGCTTTTTTTTTCCAGTCTTTTTCATATCTGTCAACTAAACCAAAGATTCAGACACAAAATGCAGCACTTGGGAAAATAATGTGGGTTTGTGGCACTCCCTGGAGGGCTCTGGGTCCATGAAGCAGTAAATGGATTATAATGAGACGCAAATACAATACTTTCATCTATGAGAGGATCCTGTTCTGCTGTTCATATAATGCAAAGCCAAATTGTCCATTTTCTCATGACCAGTAATCAGTAATCTCAATCAAGGGAAGGAAAATAAAAAGAAAGCATCTCCAGGCACAAATTAAGCAGACAAATATGCAGGACAACATATTTAGCAGCAGTGTTGGGAACTTGGAATGAGAAAAGTAGGTGCTGTCTTTTAATTATTCTGAAACATTATACTGGAATAGTTAGATCAGAACAGAAATACCTCAAACCAGGAGAGAAAATGAGGGTGCAGCATGCACATGATTGCTCACTTCTGTGACCTTTTTGAACCTTTTCTGCTTTAAGGTAATCTCCACTGCAGATTTTACCAACTAGAGCTACTGTCAAAAGTCACTGCCTGTCCAGAAAAGGTGAGCCTTTCTTCTGCCATATACCTGAATCATCCCACATTACAACCAGTTTGCAGGAATCTGCCTTACCTGCTCAGCTACAACATTCCCACTTCCTGCTTGCTGCTGCCGCTAGTACTGTCAACTACTCTTACTCAGATAGCGTGCTTAATATAGCGATCTTTTGTATCCAAGTTGGTAAGTAACCAGCTTCCAGGCAGTCTGCTGCACTCCGGATCTGAAAAAAAACCTGTCAATCATCCTCCTTTAAAGCAGCATTTGGCTAAACCAGATGGACTATCCCTGCTCCGAAATCACACCCATGGAAGGGATCCATCGCACATACAAAGTTTGCCTGGGTTAAATTGAGTGACAGCAGACAGATTGCTGATTGCCAGTAATTACAAGGGCCATCTTCTTGAGCTTTTCTGCTTGAAAGGGGAACGTCCTTTTCATACTTCAGGCTGAGAAAAATCTTGACATGGTTGTCCTCACTGTAGCCTTATCCCACTGATAACCCCCAATACCTGCAGATGATGTTGAAGCAAATAAAGTACGGGGTATCCCACGTTTGCTTGCCAATCCATTTGCAAACTGTTGTTTGTAACAGCTCCCCAGAGAGGCCAAAAGACTTATTCCCTGTCAGACCATGCGCAGGCAGCAAGTGTTTGCAATACAAGCACAAAGACATTCTGGATCAGTTCAGTTCCTCTATAACAGGGACACAGCACAGAGATTTGGGGACTTTGCAGGAAAGGGGTGTAAGTGAAGACATGCAGAGGTCAGCAAGGACTAGCTTTCCTGAACTCTGTATCAGTACCACAGCATGCAACTCTGGAGACTTTTGCTTAAAATGAAGACAAAACACGTGGCACAAGAACATATCTCAAATCAGTGCCGTTTGCCTGCATTGTAAGAGTCCTATTAAGCGCACAGCTCAAGCAGGGCACTGAGCAGAGATGTGAATGCCAACATGTTTCCAAGGCTTACATAAAAAAAAAAAAAAAAAAAAAAAAAAAAGATTCCTTCTTGATGTTCTTCCCAGCTGTTGCTAAGTTTTGCTATTTTTTTCCCCCTGCATTTGCCAAGAGACCTTTTTAGAGAATTTGCATATGGATATTACCCACTTAAATTGGAAGAGAAATCATGGCTCAAGTGAGACAATTCTCTGGTACTGACAAAACTAAAAGAAAACAAGTGGCACCAATGAAAAGGAGTGGCTGGGGTTTTCAAAAGCAGGAGGATACAGTAGCTTGTTTTCTCTTTAATGGGTGCTGCTCAGAGCACTGCTGAAGATCAGGCTACTTATTTTGATATTTCAGACTATAGAATAGGAATTTAAGACAGATACAACCAAGAAAAGAAAAGTGTCCACTTTCTTATAAAATGTTTACACTCGCCTTAGAATAGCAAAAATTGAGGTTATTTTCAGCTATCAATGTTTTCTTCCTGTCAGTTTCCCTTTAAAAACTAACTTAAAACTCTTCTCCTCCCTTCTACAATTCTCACTTTCCCCCCATTTTTTTAAATAAACGCTTGTCTGTAATTTTAGCCTGTGATTCAACAATTGCCCCCTGCTTTCTTAGCAAGGATTTTCAAGTTAGGGATCCAGCTCCCTGGCATATAACTTGTTAAAGCACCATTGGAAGTTCCAGCTCCTATGGAAAGCATATCCAGCTCAGCACAAGCAGGCTGGTGACCCATCAGAAAACCACTGCCAGTTTCCCATGCTTTGCAGCCATCGGTGGCTCCTAGTGCTGTAACTAACCCCACGTGTGAGCAGCCCCACTGACTCCAAGGGAACTGCTCATAGCTTGAAGTTAACAATAATTATGCAGATCTTACAGCACATTTGCTCTCTCAGTCTAGGAGAATTTTATTAAGGTCGATACTTTTATTCCCACCGTATAGACGAGGAAATGGAGGTGATGTGACTGGCCAACCTGAATGTCAGAGCCAGGACAAATACCATGATGAATAAAGGCTACCAGTTATTACCCCACTTGCAAAGTGTTTAATTACTAGAGTCTCTGAAGGAAATATATGAAATAGAATCCATTTCCCTGTTCTCCCTTTTTCCTGAACACTGATTTCAGCTAATCATTATTCAGCCTTTGTGCCATCACATGAAAAGATAACTACGGAGAGAATAAAAAGAGTATTTATACGGCTAAGGGAGGATTTACATAGCTCGTTCCTTAGGAGCTTTTACTATGTACTGGATCAAAAATCAATTTTAAAAAATTGCCTAAATAAATACATATTTGCCTTATAGACTCTAATAGCTCATTCAGAGGCCCGATGGTGCAGTGGGAGAACAAAATTCACTCTCAGATGCTAACAGGGAATTCCTCCTCATCTGGACCAATCACCACTACACCACAACGCAGAGCCTTCACTTCTTATACACGACCAACTGCTGGCAGGAAGAGATGTGTCTTACAGCCATCTCAGACCCACTCAGGACACCTCATCATTTGCTACGTCCTCCCTGGCCCTTGGCAAGCCAAAAGTTGGTGCTGGCTTTCGGTTCCAACAACTAGTTTGTATTGCATATAGATCGCTCTGAAAGCAATGCCTCCTATTTATTTCCATGGAAAATACCAGGTACAAAGAGCCCAATAATAACAATTGATAGAGCAAATTCTTGACTACAAAATGCTCTTTTTCACCACAGTCACCACCATTAGTTGTACATTTTTGCCAGTGATGAACAAGAGAGCTTTCATGCCACACTTGTAAACATCTGGACCAGCAGAGGTGACCCACTGTTACCACCGCTGAAATGCACCACCCACCACCTCAAATAGCTTGCTCCATACTTCAGCTATTCTTATCTGTACCTAAACCACTTATATTTAGCTCATCTTATACTTTCACAAGACAAGATTTAGTTTAATGTTAAAAACGACGTTGTTTCAGGCCTTCACGCTTCTGGGCACTGAGAAGCAAGTAGGCAGAGCTGCGAATATGTAATCTTGGCATGACTTTCACTTTCCATTTCCCTTACTGGCCACTAGTGGGACATTACAAATATTATAATTCTGGCAGAACCAATTCTGTAAGAGATTTCTATCTCCTTTTGCCTAATTATTGTTTGGCCAGGAATTTTTGCTTATTATCTTTAAATTAATTTGGGGATGGGTTTCTTTGGATCCTTTGGTCTCTGAAGTACTGAAAAAAAAAATTGTTTTCCATTTCTGCCTCCTGCAGACAAATCCAAAAGGTCCACAAGACATTTTACTGAAGTTTCCAACAAAATTTTCTGTTGTTTGATTCCCTCTGACCACCCATGCCTTCAATTCTCCTCCAATTTCCATTCCAGAATCAAGACTTTTTGTCACTCTAAGCAAAGCACAGGGTTTCTTCAAAGCCCACGTCAGATATGCAAACCAGAATAAAAGGACAGTAATTGTGCTCAGCTTGTGCTGGTTCAGTTACCAATGCAATGCTCACTGCACAGTAATACTTCACAGTGCTATGAATTTGTGTAACTCAGCTTTTGCTTTCTGCTTTAAGTAAACTACCCTCTACCTCAAGCAACTGTTCTCTACAGCCATTCCCCACTGGTTTTCCTTTACACTAACTATAAATGGAGTTACTTTTCACTTCTAGGTTTTATTTGCTTGCCTGGGGGGGTGTGAGAGTGTTTCTTGCTGTTGGTTTGTTTCATTGAACAGCTTTTTCCATGGACAACTTTCTGATACATTATAGTCCCCAATGGTCCATGACTGTCTATTGGTAAATGCTGCTTGGGGAGAATTTTATACACCCATGTAATATCTGTGTAAAAATGACACCAAACATTCAGTTATCTATTATATCAGAGTATTGCATAGCCTCTTTTTGTTCTCTGTTGACTACAGATAGTGCTGGATAAACCAAATTAAGGGTTCCTAGAATCTAAAATAAGAGGCACACAGTAAAACACTCACAATAACAAATACAAACACCAAATGCAGATAAACAGGTTTTTCTGCGGGTCCCTACTCTTTTGCTGCCCTGTACTTCCTAACTAAAACATTATTTTTAGTACTATATCTGTGAGATACAATAAGCCTCACACAAATTGCTACAGAAAGTCATGGAAATGCACATTCAGGCTATAATATGCAGCTACAAAACTGGTGTTTTGGGAACCATCTCATAAAATTGTAGTTAGCACCCTTGGGGCTTAGTTTATAGAGGGATTCAAGCTGCATTTTATCTGTTAGAATCAAGTTTCTGCTACGGTTTTTAAGTTTGCTGTTTTGGCTTGGGTCTCTCTCACTAGACAGCACTCAGTTCTGGCACTGAGCAACACCTAGTAGCATACGTAACAGTTGCAAATCCAAATAGCTTTAAAATGCTTCGTAAACAATTAGTGGATTCTAACATTGTAAAACCACTGCTAATCTCTTATACAAGAGCATAACCTCATAAACAAGATTCTAAAAACTGATTTCATATGATATTGCTTTCATGTTTTACCATACAACTTTTATCAAGTTGACTTTGCTCAGCAGATATTATCTTTCTTTCTTGGGAATTTTCTTTCCTTTTCTCTCTCTCTCTTTTTTTTTTTTTCCCAAAAGCCATTAAAATTTTTGCAGAAGATGATTCATGACAACGTAGAGATTTTACATTAGCAAGATTTCTCTCTGACACGGGCCTCAATATCTCAAAACCAGAACACTTCTCAAGCTAGAAAGGTCTTTAATGGAATACTGCCTTGCAAAGGAGGGACAGACTAACAGCCCCAGTAATATGCAGACATGCAGGTGAAGTCTGGTGTGGCTAAGTGCCATGGGCACAGTCATTCACGGACAGACACGAGCCATCACTTAATGTCCCCAGGACTTAAACTAACTGGGCAGCTATAAGAAGGACCTCGATGCCAGCCCATCACAACCCAAACTTCAAGAGGGAATTTAAAAGCAACATAGGATGCTTCATTTAGAGTATCAGACGTAGACAGTTCTTTGTTAAATAATTTGCAACAGTGTAAAAAGGGGAGGTGAAGGGGAGGCAGCTTTGGGAATTACAGGTACATAAACAAGGCAAGACACATCACCTGACCCAGCACCTTTCAGAATGCCCTTGCCGTGCTCTTCCATTACCATAGGCCTGGTCTCAAAACTCACTGACAGCATGCCACCCAGCTGCTTATGCCTTTCAACCCTCCACTGGTCTGTGCTACTTGTGAGTTAGCATGCATGTCAGCATTTGCTCAGGTATGGAAAGAAAAGGAAATAAGCTAAGGGTAGCAGGCTGGGCTTGCTATTGATTTAGTTGGTGTTAATTCTTGGAAAATGCTTGCATGAAGTTCATTACTTAGTTTCTCTGACAAAGGTTTGTCTATTAAGGAGCAGCATTGCAGTTCCAGAGCTGCAGTAAATGCAGATCATCAAGAAATGCTCTCAGCTCCCTGACACCACTGCTGCGGTCCCAGAAGCAGCT
The DNA here is from genome assembly GCF_002078875.1 of Numida meleagris. Lineage (NCBI taxonomy): Eukaryota > Metazoa > Chordata > Aves > Galliformes > Numididae > Numida > Numida meleagris. The sequence continues at coordinate 56,704,445 of NC_034412.1, read as the reverse complement.
CCTGATGGACAGCAATCCTCAGCAGCACTGACCCCCCTTAGCAGGCAGCTGAGGGGACAGGAGGCAGATTACAACAGGTTACTGGCTCAAGCAGACGAAAGAACACTGAAGAAATCTACCTTCGCGTTACTTTTGTAAGGTTTACATTTTGTTTAATGCCTCCATTTTTACCATTGGATAAGAATAACAGTTTCCTTCTATCTTGTCTCCAGGTGACCATGGAGCCTTCATACTCTTACCGCTTACTTTGATTTTTACCTGTGCTAGAGACATGGTGCCAACACTAGCTGCATAGGTACCCCACACCTGCAACCTGAGGCAATGCTCTATAGATCACATGCAAATTTAAGCAGGACCTGCAGATAAGTGTCACATGCCTTACTCTTTACATAGCTAGAACTCAACTATTTCTTAAAAGCCTTCATGCTGTACTTATCCACCAACTGAGAAAGAAAGATCAGATGTGTCTCCAACCACTTTGCTCATGATTATATTGAGGATACATATTCACGCTGTCTCATTTTTAAAATTTAATTGAGGTGCCCAAATTATTCCGCTAATCAGATTTCAGAGTGCACCCCAGAACATGTCAGTCGGGTCGCCAGTTCCATGCCAACATCTGATGGAGATGTCCCTTTTGCCAATTACAGAAGATTGGCCTTTCAGTTTTCAGAGATATAAATTCTCTCCACATAGTATCCCAGTCTCCAGACTAATTCTGTGACTAGAGACCTTGCACTTTACTCTCTAAATAGCTTAGTAAAACTCAAGGAGTTGGAAATAGAAATTTTTAAGTCTGAACCTGGACCCTGAAATACACAGGAATCCTGTGTCTCACATTCTTGAGAACGGCACTGCACTCACTTTTGTGCCATCAAGGGGTAGGGTATGCAAGCCTCTCCATCCCACTGCTCTGCCTCATGCAGATTTACTTGAGAAGGGAGAACCCCAGTTGCAAAGGCTTTGCAATCCACGCAATCAGAGAAACTATACAAAAAAAGCAAGCAAACTAAATCAGGGGCAAGGATATACAACAGGCTGGTAATAATGTGGACAAGAATATCTGCAAGCCTTGATTTGGATATTCACCTGAAGCATGATGTGAGAGCAGATATCTCAAAAACAAAGCCCAGAGCCACTTACAGACTGCAGACAGTTGCTATGCCCATTCAGTTGGATTTTATAGTAATTCTACCTATTGAACAGATCATCAGTTCACAGCAGATGATTATTCTTAAGGTTTAGCATCTGGTGTCCTACCTGTTAAATAGTTCTCTATGAGCAAAGCTTTGGAAACCCCAGGCTCACTGGATCTGTATGATGTGAGGCAAGTAGTTGGTAGGCAAACAGTTTAAATGACAAGCAACACAGCAAGTAATTAAGAACCCTTGGTCTGAGACCTTCTTCTTCATTTCTTTTCTATCATTATCTGACATCACCATTTATATAGCACGTTCACACAAAACACAGCAGTCAAGTATATAAGCATGTTTTTATATCAGTTAGCTAAATTTTTCAGCAAATTATTCCATACTCCCTTTCAAAGGCATTTTCTGCAAGCCCTGAAGAATTGAGCTATATTGCCCTGAATGCTTAGAGAAGCAATACCATTTTAAACTCCTGCATGACAGACCCACGTGACCACCCAACCAAGGAGGAGCTGTTAGATGATGGAGCACTTTTGAGCAATAGGGTCCCAAACTGAACTTGTCCCAGCTTCAAGATTAGGGATAGGAGAGAAAGAAAAAGGACAAAGAATCATCGACAAAAATAATTAGCATATGCATTTGAGTAATTAACCCAACAGTGGAGATTTTTTGCAAGCAGAAGAAGACTTGATTCCCTGACTAAATTATTAATTGCAAATTATTCAGTCAAGTCCAATGAAGAGAAATAGCCTCTCTCTGCCTTTCTGGGCAAAAAGATTCGTAATATTACACAAAAGGAAAAAAAAAAAAAGGAAATATTAGAGACATTATTTACACCCCAACAGAATGGATTATTCACAGCAATCTTTTCAACAAAGTGATGAATTGCACAGTCAAGAAGACAAATTTTCAAAAGGGCTCAGCACCCAGCAACTTCTACTGAGAGCAGTAGCCTGGAAGAAACTCGACCACTTCATGGACATCCCTAAGAGCTGTCAGTTTTGGAAGCCTGCCCCAGCTTCCCTACTGACATACTATGCGCTGTACCTTACATACACTGGGCCATGCAGTAGTACATTCTCCCTTGAACATCATTAGCTGCAGAGTGACAACCTACAGCACCATCACAGACAGCAGAGAAGTCCCTGCATCCTTTTCCCTTCCAGTTTTTTTCCCAGCTCCCCATGTGAGGCAACACAGCCCTGTCTAGACAGACTGAATGCTGGCAAGTGGTAGCAAGACCAGAAGAACTGACTGTAGTTTTAATAAAGCTGTCAGGGCTGACATGTAGTATCTACTGCTTTTCAGTTCTCCTCCATCTCAAGCAGGATGGAGGGATTATGCAGATGAGCCGCTGTATTGTGTCTGGCCCAGAAAAACTGTCCTGTATGCTTGGCCTAGCCTGAATTCATTTCTATGCCCCTGAATGCCCACAGCTATGAACTGTCTTGGTGGGATAAACACCTTAACAAAGCTGTTTAGCAGATTCACTAAATGGTTCTGGCAGGCAAAAACAGTTCTAGTGGATGGTAGAATGCGCTCTCAACCCCTTCCCTCACTCTCAAGCCTTTGAAGTTTTATTTATGATGTATGTAAAAAGTAAGACACCTAATCAGGGCTCATAGGCTTTTAAAGCTACATTGCTACTTTCACACAAGCGAAGAAATGCCATTTCAGCTGTAAAATCTCTTCCACTTCCCAGCCACAGAGTGAACCATCACATCTTTTGCTGCTAACTCATCTCTGCCTACATTCACACTTCAGGGTGGGAGGCTTTTGACACAGCAGCCCCATTCAGCAACACAGAAGCCAGCTGAGACCCTTCATTCTTCTCTCCACAACCCACACACTCAGAAAAGCCAGCTTTGTTTGACTGTCATTGTGGCAGGTTAACACACACCCCCAGCATCCTAAAGAGGTATAGTCTGGAAGCCACAGAGCTTATATGGACCCTGCAGGATCGAGCCCTAGTGTAATCACTGCAGCTGTGAGTAAGCCCTATCAAAGTTTGCATTGCTGCTTCCCCTTCTGCAAAACTGCAGGACCAATAAAGGATTTTTCTCAGATATGTTTACAAGCAGCCCCAGGCCCTCAGCCACACAGAGCTACTGCAGCTTTCTCAGTCAGCCCTTCCATCTGGATTTCACTTCCACTATCACAACACATGCAGTCAGGACAAACATTGTGCATGGTCTGACCTTACCCAAGGCTTCTCCACACACAGAATCAACAATAATGTGGAAGACCATAATTACATGTTCTCTAACATTACTTCTTTGCTGATTAGGCTGGTATATTCTTCTTAAGCCTCTGAAATTACATGCGTAATAACAAATCCGTAACTAAACTTACTGCCTCTCTGGGGAACAGCTGTACTAAAAAATGATTATGCAGATTAAACCACTACAGCACTACTATGAGACCAAATGACTACGAAATTGCAGCCATGAGAATGCATCCCCAACTGATCTTTACAAAGGTTACATCCTACTGTAACCTGAAGTATTAATGAAGCAAAAGCTTGGGCTAGATTAAGCTTAAATACAGTAGACTTAAGTTATCTCGAGTTATTTCAATTCCATTCCTGCACCGGGAGCATCGACACTGATTGCACTGAATCATGACTGCGTGCACTGCTAAAAAGTAGTCATTGTCACCTGATTGTTGATCTGATATCTATTCTTTATCCTCTGTGTGCCTTACAGGGAGAAGAATAAGGAGTAATAACAAATCAAAACAAAGGAAGATTTAAATACCAGGCTAGACACATCACCTTGTCTTCCATGTTTCGTTAGCATTTTAAGAATGAATTGGCACATTTGACAAGATAGGCATTGAAAGAATTCAGAAAAATGCCGCTATAGGATCTAAACAAGACAGACTGTACAGCTGGTTCCTGCACAAGAAAGGGCTGTGCGTAAGTGAGCTGCATACTAAAAATTAGAAGGCCAGGCAGCCACTGAAGGCTTTTTCTCTGATTTTAGGGAAACAGATCAGTGTTGTGAATCTCTACAAAGCTGGAAGAACTCCAGTTCCCATCTTACCTACTCTTGTTAGACAACCCACCCAGAATTCTCCCTCCCCTACACCTTGATTAGCCCCATCTACATTGTACTTAGGCATGCCCAAAGGCGCAGGTGATAGCAGGTCTTCCTCATGTGGAGACATGCAGGCGAAGGCAAAGATCAGCCGCTACAATGTATGTGAAAAAATGCTAGTTTTTTCAGCAGCACATTGTCTCAAGAGGCTAGGTCCGATCAGAAAATCTTCCAAGACTAACTTTAATTTAGCTTCTATTTATGACTACGGGGCGTAATAAATTAATCTAGTTTACTATGCAAACAAAGCCACAAGTTTGTGGAGGTGAACAGATTTATAATCTGTAAGATGCTTTCTGAAGAGCATGCCTTCAACTGCAAGCCGAACAAGAAATTAATGATTTGGCCGGTGACAATCTCATATAATATCTCATTGCTTCTGCTGAAGTCTAGGCTTATTCTTTAATCATTTATTTGCTGAGTGAGGGAAAGGTGACAAATAAACAGTAAATAGACTTAATAGTAGACACAGATCGCAAATAGAGCTAGATTAATGGTAAACAGAGAGAGATTAATAGTAAATAGTGATAAATCCTGTAGCCTTATTCCTTCAGAGCAGCAGTACCCTGATTCAAAAAGGCATTTGGGCATTTGCTGGTGTAAGCACACATTTAAGTACTTTCTCTTCATATTTCTGCATTTTATTAGCTGGTTTCCTTACAGGCTCTGTCACAATATAGCCCTCCACAATGCCCATCTGTCTCAGGCTATTTTACCCTCAGCAAGAAAGGTTCAGCGCTTCTCCACTTCCCTGGGACATACACTCCAACAGCCACACAGCACACGTTCAGATTCATTTAGTCTTCTGCAGTATCTCTGCCTAGGGCATCCTGCCCAAGAGCAGTGCTTGCCCTGCACCAGCCTTCCTGGTCAGAACCCCTCTCGCAGATTTCTCTCCAGCCTCTGCACTGCTGGCTGGTTTTAGAGCCATGGGATAGCCAGGAGAATTCACAGTAGCTCCCTTCAATGGATGCCCAATGTGCAGAGAAAGCACAAAGGACTGAGGAGGACAATCAGGGGTCCTGGTTGAAACCACCAGTAGAAGAGAATCAGACAACAGCAAGGTCATGGGCGTCAAATATATCCCCTTCAATAACTGTGCCTGAGCAAAGACTAAGACTGAAAGATACTCCCAGAAAGAGCCCAGCCAGAAACCTGTGTGCCTGTGACATGCTGAGCAGAGGCATGGAAGTGCAGAAGCTAAGCAAAGAAGTAGAACTTCTCTGGCCTCCCACCACACATCTGAGCATCAGTCGAAAGAGAAGCAGAGTTTTAACTTCTCTTCCTTGCTTTCCCACTAACAAGACCATTTTTAACACCCACACAAATCTCTGGCCAAACCACTGCCCACACGCCCTTCCCTGGGAGGCAGGAGTGGAATCCTACATTTCACATGCAAGAAGTGCAACAAGACCAAGATCAACCACACACATGCATACGTGCTTTTGCTCTTTTGTTTGTTTGTTTGTTTGCTTGCTTGTTTTAAGTGTCACTTTATTTCATCCCCAAGAGAATTAAAACAAAAATGTGATATGGGAATGGTTAACACTTTTTCATTTTCCACATTCACTACAAGAATTTAGTTGTGAAGAATTCAGGGCATGTTACCTATGTTTAAACATAAGTTAACCCTAGGAGTACAAGAAATATTTTTTCCAGTCAGATCGGTATTTCAAAAACTATGTATTTCAGCAAGATTCACTGCACTCCTCAGAAACTGAAGATCTATTAGTTCAGCTGATATATACTTCACTATAACCTTAAAGAGGCAGGAGACTTCATCTCAGTGTGTTTGCTGTACAAGGGACAGAACAGTACCTAAAGCTTTGCAACTCTCGAGGCTAGAGAAAGTTGCACCTTTTGTTCTATAATGGTATTTAAACAGTTCTCAAGCACTCTCAGCAACTTGCATTCCTTTTTGTAAAACAGTACAAATCCATCTGACATATGCCACATTCAGGAGAGCTGCAAGGTTTTCATATTAAAAAAAAAAACACTAAAGGGAGGGATTTGGAGAAGCAGAAGAAAACATTACATTTCAAAACCTCTCTATGCAAGAAAGCTATAGCAGCATGTGAAAACTTTCATCTTATTTCTTATTTGAAGAACTGATAAATGTTTCTATTTATTGTAGGCATGTGCTTCATTTTAGCACCTTCAGTAGTGCTTAGCAGGGACATGTCTATTACAAATTAACCACAATAGGATCATACATTAGAGATGCAAGCCATGGCTGATGAGATTCTGCTCAGTCTAGCAGAATTCAGACATTCAGTGGAGTTTCACAGGCTTGATACTACTATAATCAAAGTCTGGTGTGAGAACAATTTCTTACTGTACCCCTGCATTCAGATATAGTATTTTTATGCTACAGTGTTCATTTGCCACATAGAAATCCAAATACTAATCCTCACTTTATCGTTTTACATATGACATACTAATTTATGCCAGTGCACTGCCAGGTTTATCGCAGTAACTAATCAAAATAGTTATTTTACCCTGGTTTAAATGAACTGAAGAAGCTTGTGGTAATGAAACATTAGGCCGTCTGCATTTCAGGGTGCCCAAGTTGTAACCTCCAACTTTGACCTTACAGCAGCTCAGGAGAGGAGATTAGCACAGCTCATATTCCAAAGAAGTCATCTTCTTTAACCAGTATAAGAAATTAGGACTGCGAGTACAATTCAGAAGTGTCATTTGGAAAGTGCATTTTTTATATTTTATTATTTGCATTATCTGTGTAGTTAACATTTGTATACTTGACTGATTGTAGTAATATTTGTTTAAGTTCTAGCACTGAAATCTGTGTGAGGTATAGAGCTCACATCTTTTCTGAAATGATTTCTAGATCTGCCCCTGGACATGATGGGTCCTGAGGAAAGCTGGCTGAAATATTTTTTGCTACGTCAAACATTTTTCCAAAAACTCATTTCAAAAATCACACCGTGTCCAAGACGCCTCTGAAAAACCTTTTTTTTTTTTTTGACAAGGAAAGACCATTCAGGTCCAGGGCATTGTTTTCTCTTCTTATTAGAAAGATCTGTAAGTTGAAGGAACAGGTGTTGGTACTATGTAACATAATGAAAACATTCAAATGTATTTGTCTTCAAAACAAGTGCAAATTTTGAGGCATGTCTTGAAACTTTGAACGTTGTTGAAGAACCAGCCTGCTCAGCCACAGGAGTCTTTTCAAAATCCTGAACAAGTCTTCCATTTTCATCTATGTTCACAATTGCAAAGAGGGTGGAGAAATGCAAAACAATGCCTCAATATTCTCTTATCCAAAGCAAAAACAAACAAACAAACAAAACCCAGTTAATTCTGATTTTTTTCCTAGTGAAAAAATGAAATACCATGCCTAGAATGCTGCTGGCAAACCTCTGTTCTTCAGAACTTTTTTAAAACCTACCATTTATATAAACTAGTTATGCCATATTGGGTGATAAATGTAGGAGAGAATCTGAGCACATGTTCCAGGAATATCTTTCAATTCAATACATTAATTCAGTATTTAATGCCTGTGAACTTAGCCCTTTGAGGTGAATTAAAGAAACTTTCAGCCTTCAACAATAAAGCAGACGGCCAAAAATCGGACTGACACTGATAACTGCTCTGTCCCCCGTATACTCTTTTTATTGTCCAACAGTGCTACCAGAACATGTGGTAGTTTAAAAGGTCTTTTGTATTTTCCATATTAAACCATAGCTGGTCTGAAGCTAGTCCAGAAATCTGACAAATGAATCACTTCAGCATTTGCACAATATAAAGCAAATCTGGCAATTGAAGGTGGCAAAGTGAAAGCGCAGGCCCACTGAAAGCATGTGCCAAAGCTCCCACTGGTGAGAGAAGCACACATCCACACTACCTGCAGAATTGATGCCATGCAGAAAGCAACTTTGTAGGATGGGATTTTTCATGGGATATAAGGTGTCGCACACCCTACTACCACTGTAATTCAGCTGGCTGGCAAGTTCCAGCTGTTTCCAGACATCTCGGTCCCAAAATTTCCATGATGACTTTATGATTTGTTCCAGCAGAGCTCTCAGCTTTCTTTAGCACTAGCTTGAGTTCATACTGCACTGTATAACTGCAGTGGTACTAACAAATATTTGCTCATACTTGCCAATATTTACTTCTACTGCTTTGTTAGCCTCCTTACTCTAAGCATCCATTTTTTATTATTGCTGCCACACTGTCCTGATCCCACTGGGCTGATGACTGAAATTAACAATCTGCCCATCATCACTACATAAGTCTTGCAGAAAGCACAGAGGCAAAGGCTAAGTTGCTCCAGTCTTGGTGTTACCACTTAGTTTGAGGAGATTTGTCATTGCAAAACACCAGCTACAAATTTCCACCCTTAATTTCCACAGCCTCCTTTTCTGATGAACAGGCAGTGATTTGGGCTTCTTCCACTTGTTTGTTCCTCAAACCAGCAAATAACATTTCCCCTTGCCAGTCAGCATCCTTTTTTCCACTTGGCAAACACGGACTTGTTCCTCGCTGCACTGCCTTCTGTGCAAGAACCTGGCTCTGCGACTGTTTTTGATTACTTCCTTATTTCTATTAGCATAGCCTGCAGCAGCTCAGCTTTGGGAGCCTGGCTCAAGTCCTTCCAATGGCCTTGTCCTCCTGACAGCTAACACGTCCAGCAACATCATAAACATTTTCTTGTATACAGGCAATTTTTAAAATACCCATTTATTGGAAGGTGGGTGTAACTGGGCACGGGCCAGACATTCTGGTGGTACTCCAAGGCAGTAACATTTTGGTTGAGAGGAAGTAACCTAGCAATTGAGAAGTCAATTTTTGGCTAGCATACCACAACATCACTGCAGCATGGCTGTTCCCTTGTGATACTCTTGCCCACACTACCAACAGTACGATGGCTGGGCTGCAGCTTCTCTTAGGAACGAGTTTGATAGGGGGAAGTAAATCACATCTGTTTCAACACAATCAGGGACTGACCCTCAGTCCATAGTTTCCAAGAGCAGTCATTGCTTTTGAAAGCAAAAAAGAACAGAAATAGACTCCAGACTCATATCTTCTTCAAATCCCAAAGGATTATGTCAGAAACAGCAGGTGATCTGCTCCAGGCCTGCTCTATCCTCTGCACAGAAAGAAAAGGGCTTAAAAGTAAGAAATCGACATTTTCCCCTTAATCATTTTTTTCACAGCTTTTCAGTTTTTAAAAAAAATGTAGATTAAAATAAGATGGAAAAGTGGATCTGACATCCTCCAAGTTTAGGAAACATGAAAATAGAGAGAGGGTTGGCCTTTAAAAAAAAAAAAAAAAAAAAAGCAGAATTTGCAACCAAGAAATAATTTTTGTGTCTTGGCTATTTTCCGATCACATAGGAGATAAGAAAGCATTGGAACAGCTTGCCCATAGCAGTGAGGAATATGTCCTTGTGCTGAAAAAAGGCCTGAGCAACCTGGTTGGAATGTGCTGTGCCTGGGCAGGTGGCTGGACTAAATGGCCTCCTAAGTATACCTGGTACATCTGTAATATGGCCACACTGTCATTGTACATTGCATCATTTATTCTGGCAAGATACAACAGTCATTACTTTTTTCAATCCCTTCTAAGCATGCATATCACTAATGTAATGTGGGACCTCAAAGAAAATTCTGAACATCTCCACATTTGACGTATGTCTCATTCAGTGATGAAGGACATCTATATGGAGCTGCATTACAGATATACCCATGCCAGTTTACACACAGCGTACAGTCTAGGCTGGACAATTCTTAATTCCTTGAAGCGTAGATCACTCACCAACCTAACAACCTAGACACATTATAGAGGGAGAATGTTATTACCTTGCAGGTTCTAAGATATTATCCTTTAAGATACCTAAGCAACAAAAGCCTCTGATTTATCTATGCAGAAACTGACTGCGCAAATGCTTAGTTAAAAGAAATGTTTACGCATATGAATTTCAGGCTTCACATTTCCACCAAGGAGGAAAAAGCATTGAGTTGCCATGCAAAGAAGTCAATATATCACTCCAGACAACAAGCAAACGTAAACCGCAGTCTCTCCATCTCTCTGCCTTATATTCAGTCAATGAGTAAGAAGACCAGACATTGCAGACTGGCCGAGACAATAAAACAGCTGACAAGTCTGCCAAAAGCCATACAGATTTCCTTTGTTAAGCCAGCACATTACACAGATATCAAACCCAGTATCAGAAAGGGTGTTCTGACCCCTCCACATGCAGATGGGTTTCTGCACCCCTGGATTTGGAGAAACATCACTCTTTCTGTTGGCCAGGCAGCCAGATGTACATTCATCTCACTTCAGGGTAATTTCCTTTCTACCTTTCCCTGAACTCCTCCTTAATTCAAAGAGCATTCCCTTCAATCAGTTTGTCATCTACAGCCTCTTGTCCTTTTTTTCATGAGCAGAAGGAAGAGCTCTGTGAACTATCTCCCTGATCATCACCAGGTTGCTCCCAGGCTTGCAAAACACGTCAGCTGACAAAAGCAGCCATGGATTCAGTAAACTGCTGTTTGCCATGAAAGACTCATTTAGGTCCCCGTTACCTTATACTTCACCCCAATTTATTCCTTCCACCAACTTTCCCAAACCAAAATCAAATTTCTTGGGCATTTTTAGTCCTGGCTTCTGAAAAGCTCTCAGCAACCATGACTCCTGACAGGAATTCAAAAAACTATATTTCTCCTTTAACCATATGTATGAAAAAGTGAAGTTTTCAGACATGCTCAACACAGCAAAAAGATCTCAGTAGAAGATAATAGAGAAGCAGAAATATATTTTTGCTACAGTGGCTAACCAGGAACTGTGGGAGCAGATCTCTGAAAAAAATATTCTTTTAGACACCATCCATGCTTAAATGGCAATATTGACACAAGTGTCTCACGCTCCACTGTAATTGAGTGTTCCATTTATGGTCCTTTATTACTAGTTTCAAGAATAATCTTCTGCCTCATGGGGCAGGGGGGAGAGGGCAGGCAGAAATCAACATTTCTATTCAACGGGAAATTCTAGTAATTCAATCTTTTTCCTTCTGTGCAGAAGAAAATAGAAGTGCTTACAAGAAAGCATTAACTTTTTTTTTTTTCAGAATGAAAGAGTTTTGAAAAAAAAGCTGTTTCAATTTTATTAAACAGTTTCTCAATTGAAATGATTTATTCTGCCTTTCTGCCTGAAGAAGTCGCACTCCATTTTGTTGAGCCAAACTGACAAGTCATGTTAATCCTTCTTCCCTGTTCCAACAGTGTCACTATCAGACTGCATAAAAAGTCAGCCCCTCTCCTGCTTATAAGCTCCCCCTCAAGTACTGGAAGGAGGTCTCCTGGAGACTTCTTTTCATCAAGCTAAACAAGGCCAGCTCCCTCAACCTGTCTCACAGGAGAGGTGCTCCAGCCCTTGGATAATCTTCACAGCCCTCGGATAATCTTCACAGCCCTCCTCTGGAAGCTCTTCCAAAAGCTCCACATCTTTCTTGAGCTGGGAGCCCCAGCCCCAGAGTAGAGAGGAACAATCACCTCTCTTACCCTGCTGGCCACCCCTCTTCTGATGCAGCCCAGGATACCATTGGCCTTCCAGGCTGCAAGCACACACTGCTGGCTCATATTAAGTTTTTCATCTACCAGGACCCTTAAGTCTTTCTCAGCAGGACTACTCCCAAGGAGTTATTCTGCCAGTCTGTACATATATCTGGGATTTCCCCAACCCAAGTGCAACACACTTCACTTGGCCCTGTTTAACCTCACTGGCCCTCCTTTAGAGCTCATTCAGGTCCGTTTGGATGGCATCCCTTCCTTCTGCCATATTGACTGTACCACTCGGCTTGGTGTCATCAGCAAACTTGTTGAGTGTGCACTTGATACCACTGTCTGTGACATTGATAAAGATGTTGAAGAGCACTGGTCCCAAGACAGACCCCTGAGAGACACAACTCATGACCGGCCTCCACCTGGACTTAGAGCTGTTGACCACAACCCTCTGGCTATGACCATCCAACCAATTCTTTATCCACTGAATAGTCCAGCCTTCAAATCCATATTTCTCCAATTTAGAGATAAGTATGTGGTGTGTGACCATGTCAAAGGCCTTGCTGAATTCTAGGTAGATGACATCAGATGCCTTCCTTTGTCAACCAGTGTGCCTTCATTCCACTGCTGAAGGCCACTAGATTGGTCAGGCACGATCTGCCCCTCGTGAAGCTGTGCTGGCTGTCTTGGATCACATCCTCATCTTGCATGTGTCTTAACAGAGCTTCCAGAAGGATCTGTTCCATGATCTCCCCAGGCACAGGAATGAGGCTCACCAGTTCGTAATTCACTGGTTCTCTCTCCTCCCTTTCTTATAAATGGAAGTGATGCTTCCATTTTTCCAATCACCAAGGACTTCTCCTGACAGCCACAGCTTTTCAGATATGATGCAGAGCGGCTTGGCAATCACATCAGCCAGTTCCTTCAGAACCCTGGGATGCAAGTAATCCATCCCCTTAGACTTGGACATATTCAGCCTCACGAGGCAATCTTGAACGTGTTCTGCTCTTGCAGTGAGAGGGATTTTGCTTCCCCAACCTCTACCTAGAGGTTCAGGGACACAAGAGGTATGGGAAGTCTGACTGCCAGTGAAGACTGGGGTAAAGCACTCATTGAGTACCCCAGCCTTCTCTGTGTCTGCAGAAGCCAGCTCTCTCTTCTCATTTATCAGAGGGGGTACACTCTCCTCAATCTGTCTCTTCTGACCAGTGTATCTATAGAATCCCTTGTTATTTTTCCACAACCTTCACCAAATTTGTTTCCATCTGTGCCTTTTAATTGCAGTTAGACTTCATTCACCCACACTGCTGAGCCTCAGAAGAGCTGAACCTTTTATGACATATCCCTTGGGAGTCCAAATTCCCAAGCTCAACTTTGGCCTTGCCACACAGTAACAAGATCAAGTCACTCAGGTCCTCGCAAAGCACTACATCACACAGCTCTCAGCATCCCGAATTTGATTTACACTCCTTCTTAAGGATGCAAGTCTCCCCATTCCACCATTTCATAGTGGAAATATTTCCCTCTGCAAAACAAAACAAGCTGCCATTTCTGGGGCAACCTGTTTCCTTAGCAAAAAAAAAATAAAGTGGCAAAATACATGTTTTCTTTATGCATAATGTCTTGTAATCAAACATTTTAGACACAGCCTGAGAGTGCATTGCATTTTGAGTAGTTTAACAAAACCAATCCATTTTTGTTACCATAATACCCAGTAGTCTTGGCATTGTTTTTCTTTCTGTTGAGAAATTAGTTTTCCCTGAGAGAAACAATGTAATGCTTCCTACATTCATCCTACAATGCCACAGAGCAGCTCCCAGCATTACCAACCTTTGAGCCTGCAGGGTGCCTACTTCGCCACCCAGGCAGTCACAGAGAACGGTGTCGCTTTTTTTCTTCCCATCACCAGGACCACAGAGCTGATTTGGAAAAGGAGCCAGACTTCGAGTCTGGAGACAGCCTTGAGCTCCTGAAAGCAGACATGGGAAATAAGGAGACGTGGAGGAACATGTTCTTCTCAGTCATTATACCTGCTCAATACTTCTCTGTTTAGGGTTGAAGATAATAGAATGAACAGAGTCCCATGAGAAGGGTGTTAGTCTGTTTTGTGTTCCTGTCCCTTAGCTTCTTTATTTTAGACACATAACAAGAAACTCAGATAGCTTTTTTCCTTTCTGAGGTGAAAAGGTGGAATATACTGTGCCAAAAAAAGTTCAAGTGTTTTTCAAGAACTATCTCCATCCTGACTTCGTAATTAGTGGTGTTAGTACAATAATGATGCTAAAACACAAAACTTGCAGCACTTGAATCATAAAGATATTACATTTTGCATCACCTTGCAACTTCTATTAAATCTTACCTAGGATTCATTTCCTTGACTCCGGGTGACCACAAACTACACTATTTAAGTTGCAAATTACAGCCTTTTACAGTATTTGAAAGCCCAAATCCTGTACACACTACATTATTTCCACCTAATTGCTGAAGAGATTAAGTATTTAAAAATAAATTTTCTCCAGAACCTTTCCCTTCAGGATTAGCTGGAAATTAACTAGCATCAAGTGAGAAGGTTTCCTCTATCATTATAATGTGAGATCAATAAATGAAGATGAGTATTACTAACATTGAGTCACCTTTTTTGGGTCTCTCTGTTAAACTATTCTGAGCACAAAATGCAAATGTTTTCATTGCTTGCTATGTCAGCTTCAGCAATGAGAAAGCTCCCTGAATGTGGTGTAGAAAATTCACATGAATACAGTACTGTTTCCTATCTTTGTAAGACAGACTTTGGAACCTTCCTTACCTAAAACAAACTGGCCCAGGAAAGATGAATAAAAACAGGTGAAACAGGGGTAAAGGTACAACACCAGATAAGATGATGCTTAAGGGTAAGGAAATAAAATTGATTTTCTCCTCTCCTTTTTGGCAAACTAAGAATGATTACTGCATTTTTTAAATTAGGAAAAAAACAGTACAGGGGACAAGAAACTGACAAATCAAGAAAGATAACACATTTTTCCCCTTTTGCATTCTGAAGCTTGGGGAAAATTAAAAAAGTGTTGTTTTTTTTTTTCCAGCTCCTGCTTTTTAGAAATTAGCCCATTACTTGACTCATTTTCACACGCTCTCTCACAAACATAGTAGGAAACTGTTGAACTTCCTATAGCATAACCACAAAAAATGATTAGCAGTCTTTTTTTTTAATGAACCAAGCTCTTTTTAATACAAGTTTCACACTATTAAGAAGAGCAAAAAGCGTAGGAATGGCCATATGTGGTCAGAGCAAGGGCAAGCCTAGCCTCATCAGCACTCTCAGACAGAAGCCAGCCACCCATCCCTGACCTATGGCATCCATCAAGAATATATTAACAAAGAGCAGGTATGTTATCTTCCTTATGGTCCTCTTCCAGCCCCCAACCATCTGTGGACTCAAGGACTTTTAGCCAAAAGTTGTTTTTATCTATTTAGCATCTCTCACATAATTTATTTTCAATAAAGGTCCAGATTATTGCTGAAAGAGTGAGAGCTTTTATCCACAATGTACAGCAACCACAATATTCTGCATCAAGGGGCTCCACAGATAGACTTCAATGAAGAACCATCTCCTGTCACTTATTCTATGCTTGCAACCCGCCAGCCCTCTTCAGTGCCTCCCTGGTTCTTTATTTTCTTTTGTGTGTGTAATCAATCTACGCAGATCTACTGATTTAAAGAGGTAATTTTGTGAGCTGCTACACACAGTACCACAGGTGAAATTCAGATTGTGTTATTTCTTTCATGGAGGGTTCATTTTTAAAAATAGACCACAAGGAATCAACATGGATCTAAATTTCTGCAAGCCATCTAACAGGATCATACAAAAACCTATTCATTGCTGAAAATTTCAGTGTAAAAGGTTTACTGAAACCAGGCAGGCACTGTAGATACAAGGAGGAGCCACAATCCCATGAAAGAACATGCAGGAGGCAAGCACAACAGGGCATGGT
This sequence comes from Numida meleagris, assembly GCF_002078875.1. Classification (NCBI taxonomy): domain Eukaryota; kingdom Metazoa; phylum Chordata; class Aves; order Galliformes; family Numididae; genus Numida; species Numida meleagris. The sequence continues at coordinate 56,688,689 of NC_034412.1, read as the reverse complement.
CAAAGGCTCCATTTCAAGACCTTCCCAGGCATACCAGACATCCTGGTGAGAGACGAGGTGGTGCAAAGGAACGAGTTTACTGGTTTTGGCATACACAGGCAAAAGTGTTTTCCCACAGGAAACAAGAGCATGATTACCTCACAAGCCCTGTTCTGCCAACTGCTTGAGACTAGGGAAAGCACAGCTAAGTGCTATATGAACTACATCTATTGCATGCATCCAGAGGAAAAGACTTCAGACATTCTGCCAAAACCTCAACTGACATGAAGCAAGCAAAGGTCTTTGATCTCTTTTCCTGTTTTGAAATCATTCATTATTAGACAGTGGTATGGAAGAAATCAGTGGTTTGCCAAATAAAACAGCAGACTGCTTTAGTTTCTGGCAATTTGTGGCTTAGAAAAAATAGGGAACATGTAAAGCAACATTCACTCTCCAAATACCAACTGTGCACTTCTAAACTGATTTCATGAATCTATCACCTTTTCACTCTTATGAGATCACCACTGTGTGTTTCTGCTGAGATCCCAACACACGGTGAAAAATCTAAGGGAAATCTATTCAAGTAGTTGTAGTTTGTCATACAGGCCTTCTGTTAATGAGTTGATGCTCAAAACAGAGCTTTTATCTCCCGCAGGGTCACTGGTAGGAGGAAGTACTTACATCTTCTCAAATCATGTTCCATTTTGTACAGAAACATAGTCTTAACTGAGATGCCAGAACACTGAGAAAACAGATTGCCAGGTAACTCAAATGTAATGAGCATCAAGTGAATCCTAGTAACTTAAAACCCAGGCTGGTGGATTCATTCTGTACCATCATCACCCAGGTCAGTAGCAGTGATTAGTGTGTTCACCTACGTTGAGATGACAACTGAACTCAGCAGCTTGTACCACGGATATATTACAATATCTCATACTTATACAGCCCTTTTTAGGGAGAAAGATCAGCTTTCTTTCCAGAACAGATTCCACACAAGAAAACATAATTAGCAAAGAGGAAACTAAGGCACAAAAACAGATGTTCATTATTCATGGTAGGCTTAAAGCTGTGAAGAGAAAACACAAGGGGTTCCTCTCTCACTTTGAATGTTGAAAAGAACAAAGAGGTTATATCCTCTTGTATTTTCTCCTTGTTGGTCTGATATTAAGGTCTAGCATATTCAGGCTCAAGACAGAAAGTACTAGTAATAACTGTACGGCCAGTATACTGGACCACACTTTTCTTTGCACTGATGTTTGCTGCAGAGCTTTAACTACCTGAGGGGAAAATCCACCTTCCTTTGTTGTGCTAATGTAAACTAGAACCCCAAATCAGACCAGTGCATGCCCTCTTTCAGACCAGGACTAAAATAATTGATCACACTCATGCAAATTTCTTCTGTCTAATCAAATTCGAGAGGTCCAGCATGTGGTAGCCCTGATGTTTGGGTCATTATCTCTTTTACCATGTAAATGAAACAAAATTCTTTGCTGCTGCCATTGGCCATGAAATCAAATTAGACCGCTTTCTATATCCCAGCCCCCACCTGAAAATAAAAAATTAGCACTCAACTTACACTACCAGCATGATGCGTGTCAGTGATTTTACACCCGCAGAAATCACATAGTAAAAAGCACTATATCACCCAGCTCTTCATTCTAGGTCTAACTGCTTTTTCACAGTGTCAGGAAGCATCTCTGGGAAACCAGAGAGACCTGGGACGACAATGATTCCCTGCAGCATCAACTTCAATAACTGGTCACGATAGCTGAACAAATCAAGTGCCCCTAGCTCCAAACCCTCATGTTAATAATGGTCCTTTTGGAGTTTTCTACTTGCTTTGTTGTGTAGGCTGTTTTTTTTTGTTTGTTTGTTTTTTGTTTTAATAAGTGCAGACAATTGCGCCACATGCTCTTGCTGTGATAAAACCATGCAATGAAATTCAGTGCACCGTGCTCCATACCCAAAGTTACCTAGAATATAATGTATGTTATTTGCACAAGGGACTGCTTTTCATCTCTCCAACTGCCATCTGCCCCAATGTTCTATCGAGGTTTTTCAAAAACATGCTGTTTTCCTTTTTCATAACGTTTCAGATTTCACTGATTGCACCATCATTCTAAAAGCACTCACCTTGGGACAAACACTATGTTAGAAATGCAGAGCAGAGGTTCAGCAATAATGATTTCTAATTCCAGCCTTGCCATTGCTTTACAGTACAAGTCTTGAAAAAATGCCTGAAAAATTATTTCCCTACTGAACACTGAAAAAAAATTTGAAGAGAAATTCTCTCTACTCAGTTGGAGGTCTTCAAAAACACACATATATATATATTTCCAGCTGACATATTGGTTCCAGATCTAAAAATATAGTAGTCTTGGAGGTCTGAGGGAACAGGTGCCACAGTAAAGCAGGGCTACAATTTTAATCCAGAGTTCCCAAATGGAAAAGCACGAAAATAGCATCAAAACTACTCTTTGAGGGATGGAAAGAAAATGCTTTTGCTTCTAGAACTTTTATTTCCAACTGAAAAATATTCTTCAAATGATTTTCATACTCTAAGTAGGTGGCAGAGAAGACATGGCCTTGAAAGCCACTGCTGTCCTGCAATAACTACTGCACTCATGCTGCAACAAGCTTCTGGTAAGCTTATTGATAAATGAAGAGAAAGAGATAATCCTGTGGCTGAACACTTCGTGCTGAGCACTTGATATTAACCTGATAGATTATTATCATCTAAATATATTAAAACCCCATTACGTTAATACTAACGACAATGTGAGGGCATGTTTGTTGAACAGTCTTTCTGTCTTCTTAGACACCAGTACTTAGCAGATTACAAGAATGACATTTCAGCAATCAGTCATTTTTGCTATGTTTCAGTAACATGCTATACTTATGAAACAAAAAATGGAAATAACAGCTTCGTTCAGCCAGGTCTCAATACTTTCCTAACAGCTGTGCAATAGGCTTATCTGAGTCTGCAAAGTGGGCCTTTCTCATGTCTGTTCAATTAGAGATAATAGTTGAAGGCATTAATCATGTATTTTCAACAAAATTTTCCTCAGTTAAAGACACCATGCAAATGATGTGGTCCAATGCACACCTACCTATTTATGTTGCTATGGCTTTGCTGTCCTTGCTCTGAAAGAAAGATACAATCAGAACTTAAACAATGAGTAGATTTTCACATTTAATGGAGCGGGTTTTCAGCCTGGCACAGCAATTCAGTGGCAATGATCCTCTCCTGACTCTTTTTTCCTTACTACTGCCGGAGGGGTGAGGAGAAATCATTCATTCTCACAAACCTTGGGAGCATGCCCACCACTAAAATTCAAAACACTGTGGGGTTATTCTTCATCACTCTATTCACCATGAAATGTGGTGTTTTTAAGTGATGTTCTATCCTTCCATCCTAACAATTTAACCCCAAAACTGCCCAATGTTTTTGAGAAGGTCAGAGAAAATTTTAACCTGCAGATCTACCTCTGAGCACAGGAACTGAGGCACTAGAACCTCAGATGTCACTTAAAAAGCAGCCTAAGAAGTTGAGATAACAGAATTCAAATGGTTTTGAACAAAATCCAACTCCCTTGAGTTTCTTGTAAATAAGGACTGGAACACAAGAGTAGTTGTGTTTCCATACTGTGATGATAGAAGACTCGGTGAGAACATTCTCAGGATGGCCACCGTTATTAATCTTTTCCTTAGTGCTCAGTTTTTTAGAACCCTCATTGTCAAAAAAAACAACCCAAGTGTTCCTCATGTTGCAGAACCATGCACTGAGAGCAGACAAATTCAGGTATGGGATTCTCCACTGCTTCCATTTACCTATTCTACAAGGGATATCTACTTACTTCTCTGCCCTCTAGGAACAGCAAGTCACAGGAGGGAAACCCACAATACCCAGAACATTTCTTGGAAATTGCCTGCGTTAGGACAGCTGAAATACAGTCTGAGTTTGCGTATGGCCTCCCTAGTCTCCAGCAGCCTGCCTGCATCTGCTTGGATCTTCGTCTCTAGCTCACTGGCCTCCTGCAGGGGTTGCTCAAGGGCTGAAAGGCAAGCCTTGTCACTGCTTATGAGAAAGGAGAACAGAAGCCCCAGTGATAGAAGCATCAGCGGTTCTGTGTTTCTTGCCACCTATCTGGGAGTCATCGTGCTCACGGTCTACAGGTCATACCCTTACTACAACCCAGATGCCCTATATTCCTGATCTTTATTTCTGAAAAAATACATATGTCTACATCGCAAAGCAAAGAAAAAGCATCCAGCTCTCCCCAAGCCTGTGCTTTCATAGTACCGTGCAAGAAGTGGAGTTATTTATTACTGCAGGAGATACTCAGACTGCATAATGTAGATTTGGTTGGAGAAAGAGGGCATGCAAGGATAGCAGGCTTTTCTCCTCCATTAGTTCTGCACATGCATGCCACACCAAGCTTCATATCAAGGAGTGGATGTACGCTTCTGCATCCACACCATGCTGCCCGGAGCTCTGCACTGTCAGATCCACTAAGCAGCCAGATGAGAGCTGCATCTGTTGCCAATACGCTCCACAGAAAGATTTCTGCTAGCAACAGGGGGCTCTCATGGCACTACATATATTAGCCCCCAGCTCTGCCTTGTGAAAAGTTCTCAAAAATGGTTTTCAACTGCTGTGGAGATAATCAGTTATGTCTCTGGTAATAACATATTTAACAGCTCCATTTACTACAGAGTATAAAGAAAGGTCTTATATATCAGCTATTTCTTAAGAGGCTAGGGAAAGTCATTGGAATATCTCCTTTGTGCTGTTTCCTCAGGACAAAGCTGTTTTGTTCAGCGCTGAACAGCAGCCAAGGTGAGTTCATGCTAAGTGATGAGCAGAAACCATCCTGAAGAAAAAGCAGAAAAGAGGAGGAGGTGGGAGAGAAGCCCATGAAACTAGGGTTGAAAACATTGGAAACATAGCTGAAGTTTCTCTGTAGGGAGATCTGACAGAGCCTCAAAGAAACTGCCCTTTATTCAGAAAGGATTTCTCGCAGGTTGTCACCCATCAAATAAGAAGTTATACACACTGTACCAAACAGAAACACTGGCAGGGCTCACAGCAAGTGCACATGTGCATAGCAAATTGCTTCTGTGTCCTGTATAATATCCCCATTTCTGGGCCAGAGACTTGCGACTTACATGAAAGTTTCCCCTTCCCCTGCAGCAGGTCCACAGTAAAGTATGTCAATGCAGCAAAAAACATTCTTTCATCATTTATTTTGAAAAAAATATTGTAAGTTTGACTGAGATTCTCATGATGCTTTGCAATTTTCTTAAGTCCACTACCCCTGGACTCGTGTGATCATGTGAAAAAATAATAATTGCAACTCTAAACAATGCACAAAATTACACAAGGATAGTGAAAACATTTTTCCTATTAATAATAAAAAAACCTAGACACTTACATCTTCCTCCTGAATATGTATAGACAGGGAACAGCTGAGGTGTGAACACTGCCATGTGGCAAGGGAAAAGAACTCAGCTCCGAGACAGCACCATCATGAATGGCTTACAGAGATAAAGGTAAATAAAGTCTTTACTGTGAAGCCATTTTCACAGCAGAGGTACACAAGAAGATAAAAGACCTCTCTCCAACAGATTATAAGGCACACACAGAAATCAGCTACGAAGTTTTGAAAATCATTACCTCCAAGTCTGACTATGCAAACTCAAGAGTACAATCAAGCTAATGCGTATGACATGCCTGTAAAAACATTTTTTTAAGTACTGCTTTACCAGCAACTCAGCAATTAATATTTGCTACTATTTTTTTCCTGTCTCTTTCTTCATCTTATGTTGTTTTGCTACTTACTAGTCCTTGCACCATGCGGATGGTACAGAGGCAGAATTACGTCTTGTCCGAGCAGCAGCAGCCACAGAGAAGAACGCTTCCCAAGCAGACACCAAGCACAGGTGCAGAGTGGTGTCCACACCGACTTCTGTGAGCATAACAACCTGAAAGCAGGCTAGCCCAGATAGCTAGGCTCTTTCTCTAGGATTAGGCCATTTCTAAACTGATACTTTATTTCCAGGTGCCTTTCTTGGTAAGAGCAAAATGACAATACCAGTCACTGGATTCAGGTAGAAAGGAGAAGGGTCCTTAGACAGACTTCTGGTATGGTAATTCCATTCCACCATAGCAAGGTGACTTCGTAAGCTTGCAGTAGGTGCAGAAATAGACTCAGTTTTGTCTCCAGTACTACTAGTAAGAGATAACTAGAGAGAGCCGAGCTAGCTCCACAAATATTTTACAGACAGCCAGTGTGCTGCAGAGAACAGGCTTTAATTGGCTCCAACTTATGTCAAAGCCACAGAGTGACTTGTATCTTGATAGAGAATAATAAGAAAAATTCTTCTACTTTACTGCAGCCTTCTATCTGAGTCCTTTTAGTCCTAACTGACCGAGTTTAACATAGACTTTGGCACACTAAGAGGTGTAGCATAAAGTTGATAGAAGACAGATCTGTCAGAATGGAGGCAATTTATCTAAGGACTTTTTTGAATATGCAACTGCTAGACAGAAAACAGAACTCACAAGAACTATGAACTGAAAAGAGAGCTCAGTTTAAAAAAAAAAAAATCATTGTTTTCTTCCAGACTTAGGACAAGCGTTGACATTTTTCTCAGGAGAAGTGAACAAAATTTCATTTTGGTGGTATTCATATTTAAGCTGCCTTGACATTGAATGGTATTTGGCAGTAAATTCAGTCATGTTTTGATCTCAGTCTTTCCTAGACCAGAGTCTCAGGATAAACAAAAATTCAGACACTGCACTCCTAGAGATGGTTCTCCTGAAACACAGCCCTGTGTCGCTGAAGGCTACATGGTGTTCAGCAAAATAACCAGGCTTTTGCAGAAGAGAGAGCACATGTGGCCCTCAATGCACCATAACCCCCTTAAATGCATGAACATACCGAAAAAAATAAACCAAGATAACAACACTCATTAGGTTATATACTAAAAGCTCGCCTGCACACACACAAAGGAAGGCAGAGACAGGACGGCAGGTGCCCAAACAACACCCTGCCCACCCATCACAGCAGCCAGCAGCCCCTCGGAGACCTATCTCCAAGCACACAGCCTGAGAGGCACAAAGACAGGAGGGGGACCCAAAGGGAGGAAGGGATGGGCTGTCCCAGGAGAGCTGCCAGCTCCAGGAGCAGGGGAGTCACTGAAGCAAATAACTGGGACAGCTCTTGGGTGAAGCAGGGTTACTGCCTCGAGGTATATGTATCGCAGGATGCAGGGGATGAGCACATAAGGATTGCACAGGACTTACTATGGATATTTAGGGAAGGAACCAAAGGAAAATGTAGGCAATGTGGGGAGGAACAATTCTGGGAAAATACAGGGATAAGGGGATATATCAAGAACCAATCTCCTGTTAACAGGGCTGATTTCAAAGGGCACTTTAATACCTTCTGAAGACAAATGCTACCACTGATTTCACCATGTTGTCATAAGACATTCTTTGGACCTACAGGAGATGTAAGGGAGCTGTACATTTTCACTTGTGTTTTGTTATATTAGAGATTTTAAGTACTTTATTATTTTAAAGGAAACTGAGGATTCAAATCTTGAAGGTAGCTTTCTCATCACAGTCTTTCTTACAAAGATATACTAAGAATCTCATGAACCTGTAATCAGATGTGATCAGATGCTCAGCTTGTCTCCCTTGAGAATATGCAAAGCTTTCAGAATTAGACCTTTTATGTGGAAAGAAAATATACGTAGCTAATTGATATTATGAAATAGTCAAACCCAATTTAAATTCCTCTATCTTCCTCACATCTGGAGAGAGTCCAGTCTGGGGAGGGGATAGGGGAAATGTCCTGCAGAAGACTTCCTTTGCCCTAGATGCACTGACCTCTGAGACACTGACTAAAAAAGGAAAAGCAATTAACACACCTGTGAGAAGAATAGCCCAATTTGCTTTTCTGCTTTTATTAAAAAAAAACCTCTGAAATGTAATATCTTCTTCCCACAAAATAACACTGGCTTTCCATTTGGATAAAGAAGGGAGTGGGGGAGTCTTACATGTGATCCACTCTAAGCCATTTTTTATTATTATTGTTATTTTTGGTTTGGCAGCTGAACCTAAAAATCAATTATTTGTACAGCCTTGGATGACAGTTGAAAAAGCAGTTTCTAATCTTGTGTCAGTAAAGGCTGTTGCCATGAGCAGCAAGATCCTTTGATTGACACGTAAACCAGCGGCTTTCAGAATAATTTGACAGCTATTTTTCATTATTATTTTTGTTGGTTTTTTTTTCCTTTTTGTTTTTTAAACAGGGAAGTCACTTCTTATCATTTACACACAGCAATTCTTCTCAGAAGTATATTAGATGAAAATCCACTTGTTTAATTAAGCTTTAGGCTGTAAGCCTTCTGTTCTATCACTTTAATAGACTTAGACATGGAAGTACGCTCTCTGTTGGTTTTACCTTATGTATCATCAGGTTGCTGACTTCTGAACCAGATCACTTGATACAAGGCTTTGTAGCAAGGCCCTGTTAACTCTAGTGAAGGGGGAGAAGTCCCAGGCAGTCTGCTTCTCAACAATACAGATGGCAACACCATCCTCCTCGTAAGTGAGAGCAAGGCGTGGTGCTTCTATGTACAGGAGTGCAAACAACACCAGTTACACAAACATACAGCAAAAATCAGTCATGACCCCTAGAAGAAGTTGACAAGACAGACAAGTGTAGGACTAGATACACTTGCCTACAGTTATCCAGCAGATCAGCGAGCCCAAAGCAGAGCCAGCACAGCACTCAGTGACTCACACTGCCCTTTGGGAGAACACTCTGTTGTGCCTCTTTACCCTGAGCTCGCCTAGAGGAAGATGATAGAGCTAAAGACTGAAGATCAGTTAGCGCTATCAAAGAAAGTGAAGGAGGATGTCAAGAATATCATGGGGGCTTGCTTTGTGCTTTTTATTTTTTATTTTTTTAAGGTTATGACTCTTCAAAAGAGTCAGATATCTGCCAGGACAAGAGGGGACCGTAGTACTGCCATTCCCCGTCAGCACTGCTCAGGAGTATCATGATGTTGACGCAGTCCTATTCCTCCCCCCAAAGCCCCTTCCTCTACGCACTGTGCTTGAGCAGCTGCATATGACTGGAAGCAGGAGCATGCAAAACTGTTTTCTATTCAAGGCCAAATTCTCAAGAGTTTGACTGATATCCGAATCAGCTTTACTGACAAAAGGCAACAAGCCCCATAAATACAGTGCAGCTTGGAGAAAACACTCAGTCTTGAGAGAAATAAGGCAAAACAAAGGAAAATATTTCCCATCCCTTCATAATCTGAAGCCTTTTCTCCTTTTGGCAGTTTTTCTTCCTGAATTCAAACTCTTTGCATTCTTTTACCAACTCAGATATAAAAACAAACACAATTATTATGAGTGCATTTTCATTCAGTACACTGCACATTATAAGTGTTCTTCCTTCACCCTCAATAAATCTCACTTAGGATGAGGAGACACGTTAGGAATTTTCATAGAAATTTAAGCTATAACAAAACAAAATTATACTCAACAAATCATAATGGACAAGATAGTCAAACAGAGATAAGAGCGCACAGCAGACCAGTCAACATTGATTAGGTTTGCCAAATATATTTGCAGTAGACGGCAAAAACAGAGCGCAAAAATAAGTTGTCTTAGATGAAGCATTTTACAGTTTTTCATAATCTTAAAAATAGGCAATGTAGGAGCAATATGTTAACATGCCACAAATGCTTGTATCTGAGCATACATAGTATATATTTAGTGTGTTGGAGACACACGATTGGAGATGAAGGCTCTGATATCCCTTAAACACGTAGTCTGGTATAGAGATTGCAGAAATGTAAAGCGTCACTTCTGCAGCACGAGAGCACTGGGAATTTCAATCCCAATCTGTATGGAGGAGTGACCTAACAGCATCCATAAATCCAACAGCCAAAGGTTGTTGCAAGAGCTTTTTGCAAAGCAGCTACCTACCTACCCTTTAAGAGATGAAGCCTTGGAAAACAGCAAGGTGCTCACTTGCAATGATCTCCTTGATTTTCCCCTACCTTGCCCTCATTTCTTTGTATTCCAACCATAGTTTTGCACCAGCATGGCCAAAGAAGCATTACAGTACTCTGCTTGCAGGATATGGAAATTAACCATCTCTGCTCTAATGTTTTCTCCAGGCAATTTTCAGAAGCCTGAATTTGAACTGATAGGAAACAGTAAATAAACATTTGGTGGCAATTAAGTGGGAAAAAAAAAATCCACCAAACATTTATTCCTTTCAATAATTTCCTAAGTGTTTATATGCTATTAAAAAAGCTAAGAAAGGTAATCAATGGTAACAGAACGGCTTCTATGCCAGGAACACTCAGTCAGAATAGGACTCTTCAGTCTGGCAAGGGGGAACAATAAGAAGTTCAGAGGATGCAATCAAAGACAAATACGGAGCCAATGTTTGCTCACAGTCTCCTCCAGTAAAGACACTAGGGTAACATCAGGGGAAACCCAGAGGTGCCAAATCAAAAACAAATAAAGAGCCATTCATAGCACAGTTACAGAACTCTCCATCACCTTCTGTTTGTGTGCCAAGCAGAAGCTGCTGTCCACAGTCAGAGACTCAGTGTTAGGCTACATGAGCTGCCCATCTTTTTGGTCTCAACTAGTTACACAGAGAAAAGCATTGCAACTGCAAAGCCTAACAAGTCGCCTTGTAACCATACCTCCCAAATTTCTCTGCTCCAAAGCCCTGCTAGCAAGGGCTTTAGGAAACCTGCAAAGGCCATCAAACCAGCTGGTAGCTGAAGCTGGTTTTTACACTACAGAAGCTGGCCAGATGCTTAACAGCAGAAAAGCAATATCCTATGCTGGCAGGTAGGAACTGAAATAACCTCACCTCCAAGTCATACGGAACAGACCTGATGATTAGGAATAACCAGTTAGAGTGTAAAGATCATCTATACCCAACGTGGAAACATGCAAATGCCCTAACACCTACTGCACGTGTAAGGATGTTTCTACATGTGCGCATAACAGCACAAACATATCAGAATGACTGGCCATATCACACTCCAGCTGCCCCTTCAGCTTTGGTCAGAAAAGACATTTCCTTAAGCATTTCTGTTGCTTAAGGTTTTCCTCCAACTAAATCTCTGTTCGTGACAAACTCACACTTTTCACGCTGTATCTTTCCCCTAGACACAGACTAGATTCTTAGGCTTCATTTTCTCTCCTTGTTTCTAATCCCACTCATTCCTCTCTGCATTGTATTTGTACTCTAAATGGCATTCTCAGTCCTTTAGAACAGAACAGAGTCTGTGAAACAATCATGTTTTGTTTACTTTCTCTCATGGGTCATTAACGAAAGCTGAGGAACACCTCACCCCTCAGCAACCTCTATTTCTCCTCCCTTCATCAGACATAATAAATACATTGCTTTTTATTATTTATGCTCTTTCTGACAATATCCAATCCACCTGACCCCAGTTCAAATTTATCTGAATTCATTTTTCTGGTAGCATTAAGGAAGATATCAAAACACATGCTTCAGTCATATCCATGCATGTGACAGCATAGCTGGCACCATCACTCAACCGATAAAAGAGAAATGATCAGAACTATTTCAACAATCTTTTCCGCACCTACTGGCATTTTCCTTTAAAAGAAAACAACCAAGTCACACACATATGAAAGATTATACTCACCATACTGTCTCTTTTTACAATTTTGTTAAAAATAGTTTTTTTGTGTTTTGTTCTGGTGTACTTTCTGTTCTTCTTATTTATTTGTGGCACCCTTTCATTGCATAGGATGGATTAGCTTAACAGGTTCATAAGGAGGAAGACAGGTATTAATACATTTGAGCATATCAGCAGTGCAGATAGCCTCCCTTTACTCTGTGGGTACCAATAATGCATTCTTAAATGCTTTGCACCTCCCTATAAAATCCAGGCAATATCCTGGCAACTCCTAGGCTGATAAGCTTGACGTTGATTTAAATGTAGAAGAAACTGGTATGAAAAACTCAGCGAGATTAAGTCATATGGGTGATATTTTTCTGTATCCAGTAAGGACTTGAAAATATTTGATTTAGACTCATATGACAATACAGGAAAATAGATACTTTTGCAACTTGATGTAAGTTGGTAAGTACTTCAGCAGAAGAGCACAGAAAAATTTTAAGTGGGAAACGTTTAACAGTATAATTTCCCTTCAGGTCGTTATTAATTCCTTGCAAGCAGGTTTCATGCAGTACTGAAATTGGAAGATTCATTAATAATAATGACAACGAGTCTGTTACACAAACAAACTTGATCCTGGTATGAGATGATTTATTTGAGTGGTAGGGTTTTTTAAACAAATCAAATACACAACAAAGGATCTTGAATGTAAAGCTGCGCTTGTAAGATATGGGAAGAATATGAAATCCTGAAATACAGTGCCACTGAGTGAAGGAGCATAAAACAGAAAAGGGACCACAAATTCCCTCAGTTAAGGCTGAGGATCCATCTGACCCTCCTCAGGTCTTCAAGCAGGAGAATGTGAGACAGGATCAAGAAATCATTCAGAGTTTTACCTTAGCTCAAAACAGAAAACATAGACAGCATAAAGAGCCCTGTAAAAAGATGTACAACTATAGGATCCACAAAAGGAAGGTGGAAATTTTTGGACCCATTTTCAGTAAAATTAGGTTTAAAAAGGAAACTATTCCGTTACTCATAAGCCTGAAACTAAGACGATGTATTACTTTTGTTTATTTTAATTCATTTCATTTAAGTCTAATCCATCCCTGCTGGCAGCCTTGCACAACAGAACTGTCACCATAGCAATCTATCATGACATTTAAAATAGAGTTCTCTGCTAAGCTGACACTCTAAAGAAAGCTATAGTGTGGGCATTGAAGGCTCTCCAAGTTAGATGCTGGAAGAAATCTACTGTGGAAGAGAAAGTCCCATATATCATTACTGAAGCCAAGTCATCAAGATAAATGGTCAAAAAATTATGAAGATGATCTCACTTTTTATTGTACTTAGTTGTAGCTGAGGCAACCCAACCCTGAAAAGCTTAGCAGGGGTATCAAAGATGAGAATGTTAAGTCCCTAAAGGCTTCTCTGAGTCAGCCCATTCTGTGATAAAAACCAGAAAATAAAAACTGTTTAGAAGCTTTCCAAAGTTCTCAAAAGCATAGTTTTCCCTTTTGCCTAAAGTGAACACAGTGAAACACATCAGCTTCATTCCACAAACCTCCTCCATGCTAAGCCCTTGCTGCAGTTTCAGAGCCTTGATTCCTCTGGCAGCTCCTTGCTGCTGCCATGCGTGGGCCAAGTTCCTCAAGCATCCATTCCCAAAGGTGCCAAGGAATGCATGTGATAAAAGGTGACTCTCTCAAAGAGGGGAAAAGAAAAATGACTGAAAAAAAAAAATTACTGCCCTTCTAGATTTACTTCAGCAACTGATTTTGATGTGTCAAATTATGTGTGTGTTGTTTTACCTCTTCTAGGCTGTATTCTTGCAGGAAGAACACTAGCGATGGATAACCAAGCTAAAATAATCCCATGCCAAAGCTTTTCACTAGTATTGCGCATGCTGGGTATTGTTATGCATGCATTTTGAACATGACCGCTTGAGAAAATGAGAGTTCGCAGAAATGGCCACCTAGGGTTTGTAAACTGAAAACCACTCAATGTTTGCTTACATTGCAGCCTATACCAAACACCTGCTTTGGATCAGCTTCCTCTCTAAGGAGGGAATATTCTAACAATCTTCACAAACGTGACAACTACAGAAAAGATTGTTCAGTTATCTCGACTACATTTCAACACCAAATGTTCACTTTGAGTGTTTCATTTTCACCGTTATATTACACATTAATGTCTGATACTGAAAAATACGAGCAAACTATGCCATGCAGCCAGTTTTTATTTTGCATTCCCATCTTTGAACACAGTTTTTGAAGTTTTATCTCCTTACCTCAGCTGAAGATAAATTTCTTAACTGGGAAATGCAAATTCAATCCTAACTTTACCTGAATTAAAGGAAAAACATGACTGTGCATTTCTTAAGCATTCTCAGTCATACAAATGTTAACTGTAAGAGTGATTTCCTGGCTCAGCTAAAGGCTCCATGCAACACTGAACACTGATTATACACTGAGGCAAGGAGTAAGTGGCTTTAGCAATCAAGACTCTTTAGTAAAAGGTGCAGTGAAGTTTTGAAAAAATTTCACTCAAAGATGGGAAGTCAGACAGATACAAAGCTCAGAGCCTACCCTTTATTTATTAGGTGTATCTCAGAACATGCAACAGTCTTATTTAATATTTTAAGTATTTCAGGAATTTGAGGTCTAATTCACACAGAGCCCCCTTAGGTAATTTTGAAATCATCTATTTCAGAACAACATCTGTTACGTAAGAGCGTTAACAGTCGTGATAAAACCTGAAACAGTAGCAAATGGGAAACCACATTGTATCCAGCTAGCTCAAAATTTTGTCCTACGAAGGATGCTAATAGTGCTAATGCGTGTTTGCATAAGCTAGCTTGGCAGCAAAAGAATTGGTGTAACTCACATGGAAAGGCCTTTCAGTCACCTTAAAAGATTTCAGAGACCAAGAAAGAAAACATTAGGGACATTCACTGTAAGGTAGTTAGAATGAGCTCAACTAGAGCTTTCAAATAACACTGCTCAGAAATCACAAAAGGAATATAGCCTTTCCCCACCCAGCTCAAAATTGGTCACTCTTCACATTCAGCACTGAAAGACCGTCTAATCACAATTACCTTGACTTTGGACATCTCAGTCTAAACAATACAGTCCTACACCACCACCCTGAGCACAAGCAGGATGCCAATGGGGCGCGATGTGCCAAAACTGAATGCAAACTAGTACTGCTTTCTTCAGGGCATCAGAAATGCTGGCAACTCTTTTTTTTTGTTTTGTTTTTTGTTTTTTTGCTATCTCCTGCTCTATTTTACATACTATTTCTTAGAAGAAAAGGGAAGTGCTCCCTAGTGAATGAGCAGGCCAGAAAGGCTGCTGCAGCATCTCAGCTGCAAAAGCCAGTCCCTGCCGCTCTGCACCCCACAGCAGCTACAGGCTTAAGAAAAGCATTAGAGATGCCATCTACCAGTGCAGCAACCAAGGTTGGTGGTGACAGTATTCTTTTTTAGCCTATATACTGCTGGGGATTGGCAAGTTCTCATGACTTTGTGCACTTAGCTAATGCTAAATGGGCTCACCGCAGAACAACACTTCACAAAGCAGACCTGCAGAGCCAGGGCAGAGCTGTACCACTTTGCCCGAGCTCAGCATGGGGCTTACAAAGTCCTGTCAGCCAACTCCGGCAGTAATCAGAGTTAGCTCTGGAGCTAGGAGTCACAGTTAGAGTACCACAGCTCTACTTACAGCTGCAATTTAACCTCTTAGCCTGTCCGAGAGAAATCACGCAGTGCTAGGTGTCAACTACAGGCAGTTCTTAAAATGTCTTTCTTATCAGTTCCCATAGAAAGTGCCCTGTCCCCAACAACGAAGAGAACTAAACAAATATTTCAGCTCCCTTTAACTCAGTCAGAGAAAAAACAATCTGAGAGTTGGCTTTGACTGTAAAAAAAAAAATTGTTAAAAAGAAGCAAGTAGCACCTTCCACTTTACAATCACAGGCCAGTGTTTCAGCTACGGGTATCAGAGCAAATTCCCAGGAAGTACTCAACTTTCAGAAAAAGGCATTTATAAAAATAATGTATGGGAGATCTAATCGCACACTTCAAGGAAGTTAAAACATTCTCTTGAATGGCACTCCTCAAACATGCATAGATATATACGTAAAAATGCGAACAGACAGTGAAATTAGAAAATATTTTGGGTAGAACTAAATGCAACAGAGTTTTTCCAAAGACAGACATGGTATAGCAAGGAGTTAAGATTTATCTCTCTGTCTAGCGCTTATTTCACTGTAGAAGTACTAGAATCATTTACTTCCCTGAAGGCTGTCTCACTCCCTTTTCGAATACAGATTGAAGAGGATCACTTTCCCACCATGCTTCATCCTGCTTTCCGTCTATCTGAACCTCTGCTGTCATCTCCATACAACAAATTGGATTACAGTTTTCCTCCCTCTCTCAGGGATACGGTACTTAATACTTCTTGATTTGGTGAGCACAGCATGGGTCTGTTCCACTCCAGTAGCTGACCCATGCAAACCCATTTAGAAAACAGGTACTGCCACTCCAATGCTTTTATTGAAAAAGTCGTGTCTCTCAGTAAAGCAGGGATGTAAGCTTGGGCTGCGATGTGGTTCACTAAGCTGTTTGCGAGCTCTGCTCACAGTCTCCCAGTAGGCCAGCCAGTTCAAGGCAAGTGAAGCACTGTATGTGGTCAGGAAGCCTCTATTATTACAATTAAATCATCTTTGCAGTAAGAGCAATTACCAGTAAAGAATCAGAACTGAACTGACTGACACACTCCAGCACCTTAGCAGAGAACTCTGTGGTGGAGTTAGCATCCTACTAAATTGAAATAAGAGCATTTCAGGTAAATTCTGATGAGCACAGTGTCTCCATCTTGCTTCTTTTTTTCACTAGAAGTGGTTATTTCCAGTCTTTCCTTCTCCTCCAACTGCACCCACATCAGACATTCTGTAAGGAGCTCTTTATTTACTGTACTTAACAGTTTATCTTCACTTGAACATGAATTTTTAAGCTCATAAGTGATATGAAAGATGAGAAAAGAGAAACATCTGCATTTTCAGAAGGAAACAGTAGTAGATGGACAACTTTAAGGGAAGCACTGCGAACAGTGGTATTGGTTAGCTATAAAGCATCAAGGTCTGCAGTCTGTCCCCCAGCTCCAGAAGAGAACATGAATCAGTAGCATTCCAGTGTAACACAGACTTCTGGTGAAGTGCTTTGATAGATCAATTATGTGGGAAGCTGTACAGGACACGAGCACTGTGTCTTCGGAAAAGGTTTAAACCTCCAGTAGTATCCTTCATATGTTTGGCAGAGACATTTAAGGCAATCATGAAAGAGGGTAAGAGCTCCCAAGTTCATACTACCTTCTGTTTTCTGTGCTGAGGTCATGGTTTTGATTTTTAGATTTTGCTTTACACACATTCTTTTCTGTGTTGGACCCGCGACAACTACTCCTTTCTCTACTCATAGCAATTAGCATCACTACTACCAGTGGGGCACTGTTGTCCATAGCATGGTGGAGCCAATTATTTTCAGCTATGAATCAGGTTTGCACAGACATACCATTGTATGTCCTTTGTCACCTGCCCAAAATTGGAATTCAGTTGCTTTTTAAGACATTCCAGTCCCTTTTTCTGTGCTATCAAGCACTACATGAATGCATTTTATTTGGCTGAACCCTTTGTTAGTTCTTGCACGCTCAGAAATCTTAGTTTCGCACCTTCCCATTCACTGATATTGCTTGAAGTGATGCATCACAAAGGCTTTCATGAAAGAAGCGGTTCTGTGCTGAAGAGGTTTATTTTAATCGCACAGCAGTGTCGTTTATAAATTAAAAAAACACCCACACATTCTAATTTAAACCATTAGCATGGCCTGTGGTTAGATGACATTATATTGCTAATGGATCCACTGTGGAATATGACACCAGTCATGCTGTCCATCGGGATTTACAGGCATATAATACACATGTTTATTTCAACTCTAAAAGGCTGTACTAATGGCTCCAGCACTTTTGTGTTAAGTAATCGACATTCTCCCCCTTTGGCAGTGAATGCATATGTAATGCAATCCATGTTTTCCCGAGTTAATTGGTCTTTCTTTCCTCAATCAGAGGTACGATGAAATTCCAGACTAGATGCATGTTGGAGACAAGTTAGGTTTGCCTGTAGGCTGTCCCAAGGTTTCATTGGTTTTCTATCTTTTAGAAGTCTTCTAGGTATTTTCAAAGTGTTAGCACTTTCTACTATTCCTCTTCTCCCCTCCTACCACTTCACTTCAGGCCTGCGCTCATCAGAACTAAAATGGAAATCAGTATGCTAGGATTTTGGTCAAAATACCGCAATGCGGTATTGCATCTAATGTACATCTTGCTTATCTGAAAATCATGGAAATGCTTCCTTCAGTTACCAGCATTCTAGCACACAACTTCACATCAGCATAAATTAACCAAACAGAAGGTTCTTGTCACCAATCAACTTCTTTAACCTCAAAAAAAGCTAGCACACAAGGGATAAGCTAGAGTAGGTGGCTTTCCAGATGCTGCACTCTATCTTTGGTGACCTTGGGAACAGAACACACTACAGTAAGTCTGGTTAGAATTTGAACATGCAACAACTGATCAGTTGAATTATGGTCAACAGATCCATTTAAAAAAGTCAGATACTTTCTTTCTGGTTGTATTTACTGTATTAAAAGTATGCAAAGCTAAGGTTGCTGGACGTGGTTTCCAGATGGTTTTGACCCTGTTACATAGAACCACGACGCATTCCCGTCTCATCTGCCATGCTACCTAAATGAAAAAAAAAAACCAAAATGATGTACCCAAGTCTGAAACAGATCCATGGAGTGTTATGGGCTCACTCCAAGCAGCTGACTATAACAAACAGGTCTTATACCAAACCTCCTAACAGGTAGCAGCCAGCTAAAGAGGCAGATTTCAGAGAAGGAAAAAAATTGCCTTCATGTTCTTCATTTCTTCCTTTGGATCATGTTTCTGTTTGAATCACATGTAACACCGAGCCAATAAAGCACTTTGCTTGTGCTGTTATGTTACTCTTTATAAATACCCAATCTACATGCTCCTGAAATCCAACCATGGATTTGGGCACTGTAGTTGCAGTGAAATCCAAATGCACCAAAGTTAGTCTGTTTGGATGGGGAAGTTCTTTAAAAACACAAAATTGAATTGCCTTTATTGTAAGCAGGCTAGAAGGTCTAAAGCTTTGTTAAAGGGCTCAAGTGTCAGAATATTAAGTCAAATGCTCACTTTCTTATTTCCTTCCCTCTAAGAAGGAAGTTTGGGTTGATCAGCTGCTTTGGTAGAGAACTTGATGATCAGTGTGCACCATTTCAAATGTACGCTAAAATTCTGAGGGAAAGGAATTGAAATTCTGACCTTTAATTAAATAGCTGTTCTCTGGACCTGACTTCCACTGTGTTTCTGTACCAAACCATGAACAGATCTAAATGGAGAGAGAAAATATATAGCTTTAGCTGAGCAATATTAGACACTCTACTGAAGGAAAACTATCCCTTATTCTGCCAAAGGAACTTCAGACAATATAGCAAAGCATAATCCTGCAAACATATGGAACAGTAAACATTTCACAAGGATCTGGAAAAAATGAAAGAAAAAAATAAATCAGCTCTCTCCAGCTTACGCACATGCCACATGCAGGGAGTTAAAACAAAGAGAAAAAAAAAATCTAGAGGAGCACTTCCCCAGAGCACACAGGCAGAACAAAAACAAGGAAAATGTTATTTTAATCTCCTCTTTGTGGAACAGAAACTTTCAGGAAAGGTCTCAACGTCAACGTCACATTAAACTGCAAACTGCTGAGTGTTTAGGATTTGCATATTCCTAGGTCTGTTGCAGTAGTATGTATGCCTACAAGGCAGCTTGTGTCTGAAAGTCACCAAGTGACTATTAAATTTCACAAAGGAGGTAAGACTGTAATGCTATACTACTATTAATTAGATTTCAACTCAGATAGCGATTACCAGGGATTTGTCAGATTTGTAAAATTGTAACTAGTATAATTTCAGTGTTATCGAGGGACCAGAGATAGAAGTCTCATTTCACGTTCAAGTTAACTAAACATAATTTATAAAAAGGTAAATCCTTGGTAAAAAGTGAAATCATTTCGATCAAAACCACACAGTCTGATCAAATACATTGGGAGGCTGCTTCTTCTAGCTTGCATTTAACGATAGGGTTCTAATTTGCATAGCTTTTTAGTAGGAGATGATGTGTCCAATTTAAAGTTCTCACATTTTATTTTCTCTCTCAAGTATAAGAATGCTGCCACCTGCTTTGGAAATGTCCAGCTGGCCAATCTGTGCAGACAGCATCATTATTAAATTGTCTTTTGCCTCTTGTTGGCACTGGACCTAACCCACCTCAGTGCACATTAGTCCCCCAAAGGAGCTCAGCAGCCAGAACACCCATGCTGGACAGACAAGTGTAAAATGGCAACACTTCACAGACTTAAGTTACAGTCACTCATTAGTTAGCCCAACAGTTGTAAACAATATTCCCAGTCCTCTTTGGATCAGGTACACGCTGACAAGGTGATGTTATAAAAATGCAACACTTACTATCCACAAACTTACAATAAAAACTGTCTTATATAGTACTGGACAACTTTGGACATAAGAGCAACAAAAGAAGAATATAAATGATTCTAAACTTGTTCCTCAAGATCTATGAATGTACATGCACTTTTCAAGATTTCAATTGAGTGGCAACAGTAAATCAAGACAAAAAAAACCAACTACTAAATTGATAGCGCAACTATTGTAATGATATAGCTAATGGAAGCCCGAAACCTTTTATTTTCTACTTAGTTGTTAGCATTAAAAAAAACAAAAACACAATTTGCCCTTAGATATCTCCACAATAGCTCCCACACCATGCGATTCATACTCTTGTCCGTACATACATGCATCTATTCTAAGACATGTCTTTTAAGCCCACACATGCACGTGGCTTTCCTCACACATTTCAGTCAACATATACAAGAATCATGGTGAGAAAAAGCAAGTTTGTGGGATTTTTTCATTTTTTAATATTGTTACTGTTATTATTTTAGTTTTGAAACCAAGAGAAATAACCAGCATTAGCGAAGCCTGTAGCTTTAATCAAAGCCATTCAAGAAAGAGATGAAATATTCTAATTCTGAGAAACACACACCCCAGCAGCTGGAAAGGCAAGTGGGAACAAAAAAATGCAGGCGACATTCATAAGCAGAATGGAGAAAAAAAATCTGTTGAGGATTACTTTGTTGCATATTCATGCACTAATAAATTGCTGTAATTGGCTAAAAGAATGAAGAGGCAACCAAGAATGAATACGTTGTGCTGAGTATGCACACCTTAAGAATAACAATAACATTTCAAACATCCATTCTGGCAGAAATCCCCACCAAAACAAACACTCTTCTTCCGCACTCTGAATATTCAGACAGGATTACCCCTGACAGGACAGAGGAACTGTGTATGAAAGATACAATTACTCTGCAACACAGTTTGTTAAAACGTCCAGGACAATTTTCCCATTTACCTCCTTCTTTACTCCCATGTATAACTAAACTTAAAACAAACAAACAAAAAAAAAACAACTGAAACCTCATGTTCATTTTCTCTTGAAGGTAAGTATATGTATGCTGCTGTGGAAACAGATAAGGGATGTCTGAGTATCACAGGTATCACAAAAACCCCAAGGCAGTTGTTCATTATTGCACAAGCCTTACCAATGGAGAGGGACTTGGACAACCTCAAGACTTCAGAACCCAAGTGTTATACGCACACCTACAATTGCATACCTTACTTTACAGCTTTTCTTAAAGAGATTGCCAGAAAAAGTCAACACTCATGCAAATGCATGAAAAGTAAGGT
The DNA here is from genome assembly GCF_002078875.1 of Numida meleagris. Lineage (NCBI taxonomy): Eukaryota > Metazoa > Chordata > Aves > Galliformes > Numididae > Numida > Numida meleagris. The sequence goes on along the minus strand of NC_034412.1, from coordinate 56,667,100 downwards.
GATGATCATGGAGACGGCAAGGGCATGAGGTGCTCCTGCCTTTAAGTGCCCAGCTGCTTATGTGATGTAAGAGCTAAGTATCTGGCAAATTTAGATTCCCTTAATGGTTTTAGGTTAAATTCTAGCCCTTACCCTTCCACACTGCTGGTCAGGAATATCCACGTAATGGAATAACAACTTTGCTATCTGAGCACATTGCATCTGCATATTACTTTAGAGAATAGTATCTCTTCTTGACTTGATAGAAATTGGCACTAGTTTTCTTAGCTTGATCAGATTATCGTTCTCAATTTACCCTTCTTAGCCTGATCAGATTATAGTTCTCAATTTACGTTTCTACTTCATGGGCAAACAATACTTACAACGAGAGCAGCAATCCTGAGTTAAGACTAGACCATGCAGAACATGAAGGGAAGGGACAAGAAACAAGAGAGAAAGCTGACCCTTTATTCAGGTCCTAGTCCAGAGGGTTTCCCTTCCTCCTTTTAATTATAGACTTCATTAAGAAGCCATGTGCATCTTTGAGCACTTATTGACGGGTTCAGATTAGATGGGGACATGGCTATTTCCCTTTGGTATTGTAGTGAATAGTGAAGTAACAAGCTAGCTCAAGAATCAATTTTCACCCAAACTTCCTTCTAATTACCATTCTCATTTAAAAACAATAAAAGGTGATTTCCCCTGGCAAATGAAACAGTTTGTTGATATCCCTTTGAAGATCAATTTAAATTAAATTCACCATATAATTCTAAATAACCCATCTACACACATACACATAATTTGTTTAACCATCAGAGATTCAAGAAGCTTGTATTCTGTCTTCTTATTGCTGTTCAAAGTAGTACTTTTATTCCCCAAGATGACACACAGCTACTAGTAGCCAGAAGTTCTCCCTTCCTTTCAATACTCTCACTCTTCCTCCTCCTACTACTTGTTCAGTTGGAGATACCTGGAATGCCATCCTGGTACCACTGGAAGAAAAAAAAAAAATCCACCACCATATCCTGGGCACTTTAATTCTAAAGCTCTCTACAGGTTGCTATGTTTTCTTCTGGAGGGACCAGTTGTGAACAAGAGAGATCACAGTACAGTGATCAAAACAGTCCTATGGGACAGAACATATCTGGCTTTTCTAAAAACACCACCAGGAGGATTTGACAATATCATCTGTAAACCTTTATCTGGTTGTTTCCACTGCTGGATAGGCTTCTAGCAGCTCCATCAGTTACATTCATGCTACAAAACAGCTGTCAGACAGCATCAAGGTTCCCTATGGAAGCTTAACATTTAGATTAGAAATTTGAAGAATATTTCTTCTTTCCTCTGGAAAGGAGGAGACCAAATTTGCAGGCGATTTCACTGAGTGTAACCATGTCCTGGTTTCAGCTGGGGTAAGGGTGACTTTCTTCATACCATCTGGTATGTTGCTTTGTTTTGGCTTTTGGAGCAAAACGATGTTGATAACACACCCATATTCGACTGCTGCTGAATAGTGCTGTACAGATCCATTTCAGTTTCTCCGCTTCTCATACTGCCCTGAAAACAAAGGAGGCTGAGGGGACACAAGGAGCTGAGAGGGGCCAGAACTATGCACAAGGTGGAGATCAGTTTGAACTCATTCATCATGTCTAAACAATAAACACACACAAATAGCATGGCCACTAACAGGTTGAGTCACAACTCAAACAATGGTCTACAATACAGCTGAAGAAGTCCAGAAGCCAAACTGGCTTCTGCCATAGCCAAACACTGCAGCTCAGCTGGAGGAAACAGTTCTGATGTCATGCCTGCCATCATAGGCATCCAAACTTGGAAAACACTCTACTGACTCCTGCTAAAGACTGCAAGAGTATGGACTCGGACACCTTGGTATCAAGTACCTAACTGCATCTGTTATTATCAACAAACAAATCCCCAATCCTCCTAGAGATCAAAGAGAAATAAATCAAACCCAAACTTACATGACTGTTTTGAAATAGCAGCTGTTTGAGAACCTTGAATAGCAGTGGCTTATAGGCAATAGAGCATTCTTACGGTAAAAAGCATTTAATGTCACATCCATCATTCTCAAATTCAGTTGCACTGATGTTAATAGTTAATTATCAGACTTGCCTGCTTGCTTTGCGCATGCAGAAGTGTCTACATAGATATAAGTCTCATCCTGGGTACTGAGCAATTGTAGGGACAGAAGTCTCTATTATTGTAACCCACTACCTGCCTTGAACAACTCATCTATGGCTGTGATTTCTGAAAGAGCAATCTCCTTACAGATACACACGTCTGCAAAAATCCTGAAAATTCAGTCAGTTTAGCAACCAGATCTGCCCCTGCAGTTCTCCACTGCTGTTAACACAATCCAGTGGTTTGCCTGTAATACCTGTCTCATTTCAGCATTCTTGCCATTGTGCTTGTCTCCCCATTTCCATTTAATGGAAGTACTAGCAGGCATTCATTTCCGTTGGTGTTGGGACAGGTTACTGCTCTTTGAAATTAAAAAAAATTAATCCATAGCTCAGACCAGCAAGTAAATACTACATGCACAGAAAGATGCAAATCCACTGACTTCATTGAAAACAGAAAAAGCAATTCTGAACCCACATCTGGGGTTTGGGTCATCATCTTCCAAACATACTGTACAGAGCAATACCCTATCCAAAGAGGCTGATTATTCCTCGAAATCTGTTACAAGGAGCAAGAAACATCGTATCTGAAATTATGACCTAAATAGGCATGCTATATTTAAAGAAACAAGAAGTTACTGTCCCTAGAGTCTCAATATTACATCTGGAAATTATTTCTGTATTTTACAATGTAATTAAATTCATTTCTTGTGTAGGTTTTAAATGCTGGCCTGGGAAAAAGTGTGAACATGGATAATGAAATGTGTGTAGTTGTTATTGAACTTGGAGGATTTCTGGTCCTAGCCAAATTTGCAGAACCCACAGTCAAATAAAAGGAAATGAAAACAGGCACTCTGAATATTAAAGAGGATATGCACAATGTCCTTGAGAACACGAGAAGAGTCAGGAACCTGGCTCTGAACATTGTACCACATCAATCAGTATTACTCCAGCATAAAAGTGCCTATCACACCTCTTTGTACACTGACTCCTTTTGTGCTTTCAGCGATGGCAAACAGCAAAACTCCAGCAACTGCTGCACCTGAATCACTAAAGGGAAAGTAACATCTTTAATGGAAGCATCAACTGACATTCTGTATGCACATCCTGAAGAAAAGGTCCAGTAGGACCAAAGAATGAGCAATCACACTGATTTTCATAGATTTGTCTTCAGTTTGCAAGATATTTTTGTGAGTTTTGGCTACCAAAACTTAACAGGCAGGAAGACATAAAAGAGACAGTCCTACAACACAGCCTCAGCAACAAAACTATAATTTTAAATCATTTATTTTTTCTTTATTTCAAACAAGATTTGAAGTTGAAAATCCAATTTATTATCACAGCATATTTTTAATCTGTCCTATAGTTGCAGCCTCCTAGAAAAAAAATCAGGTTTTCTCCCTTCAGACCTAAATTGGACACACAAATTTGTACAGAATTATTTCTTCACAGGTCATGATCAGTTTGGGCTAAAATGCGGGTTTGGACCAGGCAGCCAAAGAAATTAATGGAGATGAAAGTATACAAATGCTTACCAGTTGCTTATATATTTTTTAACACTGAAATCAACAGTTAGCAGTTTCAAAATCTCCTAAAGGTTATCACAACATTCTGCATTTGGACTGTACACTACCCAGTGAATGGGTTGTTGCTTAAGTTGGACATTTGCTCTCACCGGGTACAGCTGTTTCTCAATTCACAGTCACTTCACCACTGTCCAGGTTCTCAAGAAAGCCGTTAATATGCCCAAAGATTTGTTAACAGTCAAATTCAAAACAAAACCCAAAAATCAGCTTGAGAACTTGACAAGGTCCTGTTCAGAAACCTGGAAGTTGTCAGTAATTCCAGGGGTTTCTCAAAGCGACATTTGATTCTGAGTAGGACATGGATCTTTGAGCCCAGAAATAATAGAAAGTATGAGTAAATTTACACTTCTTTCTTTCTTCTCACTTGGAAGTGTCTCAAAGGACATTAATTACACACTCCAAAAACTCACAAACTTGGAGAGTTTGCTGGCAAGGCATATTTTCCCAGTATCTTGCTGCTATAGATTAAAGAAAAGCGTAAGAGAAGTACAAACACAGGATACTGAATCTCTGATGCCTTGCAGTTGGTAATGTATGATGTAATCCTCTTATCCTGCCCAATATACATATGCTGAAAATGCTTAGGAAGGGTACCATGCAGCTGTCACTGTTTCACATACACAAATTCAACATTTGCCATAGCATAAGATGCAGTTACCATGGATATTTCCCTGTTTTTAGCACACTGGGAAGAAAGAAGGGAAGAAGAAGAAAAAAAAAAAAAGAGCAAAAATCTCCAATGTCCAGTACACAGTAACCTTGAACAGATGTTGACTCTGTAGCAACAGCCACCATACTGACTAACACATCCGCACATTAGTTTGCCCAGATTACCACAGATGAATTATCTGCGCTCTGTCCATGCTATCTGCCATACAAGGATTGGCACAGAACAATCAGTACCCAAAGGACATTGTGGACTGTCAATAGGCAGCACAGACTGAAAGATGGCTCATGGCCAAGACCCTTCCTGACGTCACAAATTCAAAATAAGTTTTCAGTTAAGGATGACTAATCCAACAGAAGAGGTACAAAACAAGACTACTAGTATAAAGGAAGGGGGTATGGGGTCAGGGGTAGTTACGATGAACAATCTCCCTAAAAAGGCAGAACACCAAACATGGCTTCTTTATCTTACCATCATGGAAATATCCTGGGAAGAGAGTGGGTATTAAATCCAAACAAATGCTAGTCCCAAAACAAGTGTGCATCAGACCAACTGTCAATTAGATGGAGGCGTTAAGAAGGTCCTCAAAGACAACATGGAAGTTGTGGAGCATTCCAGTTGGATGAAAGAGGGTATGAAATTGTTTTCTGTTATTGTAGGAGACATGCTCCATGTTTTGGTTAAGCACAGATGCCTCTCTAGGCACTAATGCCCTCTCATAAACTGAGCCAGAAAACTTCAAGCTAGTTTACTGTTCAAAGGCTCCATAGTTTAAACAGAACAACAACAACATCAAAAAACCACAAACAATACTCCTTGACAACACCTAGTTTGCACCAAATTCAGTAAGTAAAGGAGAGTTTCTGGTCAACTGAAACCCTATTTTCAAATGAGCCAGCCACTATTCACATAGAACAGGAAGTGTACTGGGTGTGTGTTTTTGGGGGAAGAAGAGAGGAGTAGCAGGAAATAAAATAAGCCCAGTTTAACTCATTTGGCTGAAGGTAGCTGCAACCGCCTGCCATTTCTTAATTTCCCACCTGTCCTTCTTACCATAAGAATTCTAACTGGAGCTCTGAAGCTGCAGAGCACATTTTGTGCCACAAAAGTGAGAGATCTACGGGACAGAAAAAATTTTGAAGCCCACCCCATCTCAAAGAAACCTATAGTAGAAAAAACCATCATCTCATCTTTTAAGCATGCACTCTAGCACTGCACCCCCCCGCCTCTGCTTTGCAGTTTTCAAAACAGTGTCATATAAGAAAAAAAAAGAAAGAAAAGAAATTTGAGGGCATCTGTATGTATCTTTTGCACCCAGCACCAGATAAACAGAACTGGCAAAATTAATCCAAACTGTTGCCTTGACAGTGCTTGCAATAATGGCAATTAGAAATAACCAAGCCAAAGTTCTGAGATGGTGACATGGTAGGACTGAGTCCTTGCATGGAACAGGACCCCCTGCTGCCCCTAGTTTTCTCTTTCAGTGTTTATTAGAGTCTCTGGGGTGTACTGATTGCTACTCATCCACATTCTGCATATTCTACAAACATGATTATTCCCATTAGACCAAGCCTGTTTCTCAAATACTTAGTACAATATTTCTGCAAGGAAGTTGCATGTTACTATTCCTTTTTTTTTACTCCAGTGAGACATACTGCTAAGGTATATTTACTAGTTGATCACAAAGAAGTGTTGTCATGAATTATTTAACAAACAATTGTCAAAGTAAATGAGCAAGGTACTGCTTATTTGAGAATACACGTTTGCTTGCCTGCTAATTTGTAATGAATAGTCTTCCCACAGAAGGCTTCATGGCCATTACTGTGAGGCAATGTAGTCCCACAACATGATTTATTGTTTTGCTATACCATATCCTGGATAAGTACTATAAAAATCAGTTTGCTTAAATTTCACATTTATAAGCAAATAGCAGGCAGATAATTGGCCACATAAGGAAAGACCAGAGTATTTAAAAATGCACAAACTACATTAAGGAATAAATAAATAAATAAATAGTTTAGACGTTTGGTCAGCAGCCCCTGCCACTACATGGGAAAAAAAGAATCAATTCACTGAAGCTGTGAACAACTAGTCAAAGCAAGGGGTTTAGTGGACTAATTGAGACCGTGCATTAAAAGTTCTAACGGTCAGAGTCACCTGAAGTTCATGAAAGATTTTTCTTAGTACAAAACATGCAATATTACATTTAATTGCTCAAATATCATAATTTCCAATATTAGACAAGCCTATACCCACCTCCTCCAGGCAATACCATTCAGAAATTGCCAGCTGCTGCAGAATTACTGAAAGCCTCTTACACAGCATTAAATACGAAATGCCTCAGAAAACTCAAGTCTTCACTTATGAAAACAGAAGCGTTGGTATGCCCCAACTGTCCCCTAACTTTTTTGTTTATTATTCATAACAACTTTTAAGATTAAGCAGTGATGTAAACCCAGTTTTCCAACATCCCAGGAGAGGACACCTCAAGACAAGAGGATGTGAGAGAAGGCCCTAATTCATTATTCCCAAAGTTGTTCCATAACAGGCACCCAATTATCAACTAGAACAAATAGTATATTTACATTCCTGGAAGCAATTCCTGAAGCAAGGAGCATTCCAGATCATAGAATGGTTTGGGTTGGAAGGGATCTTAAAGATCATCTAGTTCCAAACCCCCTTGCTTTGGGAAGGGCTGCCACCCACTGGATTAGGCTGCCCAGGGCCCCAACCAACCTGGCCTTGAACATCTCCAGGTATGGGACATCCAAAGCTTCTCTAGACAGCCTGTTCTAGTGCCTCACCATCAAGTCATCCCCCAGGAAAGATCCCATCCCCAAGGAATCCTGAAATATGAAAAATATATATCATAAACCATGCAGCACAGCTAAGAAGCCAAGTTTCATTCAGTCTAGGTGGTAGCATGAGTGACAGTTCACCTGCCCAGTTCACCAGGCTCATCTGCCCTCCAGTGAATACTGGATCATTCACAAATGGAAGAACTTCAACAAAAGCTAGTAAGACCATCGTAGAGCATCATACAGACAGCCAAGCAGTTTTAAGACATGGGAAAAAGTTGCTTTCAAAATCCCTTACACGTGTTAAGGATTTGAAAGTGTATGACATAATGGAGAAACAAAGAAAAAAGCAGCAAGCAAACAAACAGCCACAGCAGCACATAGTGAGCCTTAACTAACTAGCAGTCAAAAGTTAGGTAACTCAACACAGTGTCACAATACGTAAACATTGTCTGTATTCAAATTGAGATGCCAAAAAAAAAAAAAACAACCACCAAAAATCAACCAACCAACAACAAGAAAACACCATCCATTTGCTTTTAGTAAAAAATAAAAATCCAGTTCCTTGTGTATATCTTTAAAGAATCCCCTGGATACTTAAGTCCCATTTTAAGTAGCATATGGGATAGCTAAAGCCATAAATAGCATAAATTTAATACAGAATTCATAAGGTTTTCTAAAGATAACTATAGTAGCCCTTGCAATCATGCTCTGCTTTCTTTTGAAATACCTGCTCCCATTCCCCACACCTCAGCTCTCGTCTATTTACACTTTAAGTCTTTAGGGCAGGGACTGCATCTGACTGGAGTTGTGGAGTCCTGAATTCAGCTGGGCCTACAGGCATTCCTTTGATGCAGATCATAATATGTTTACAGAAAGGAAAAAGACTACTTTCCTTAGCAGCTAGATTAAGTTTGGATAAGCAGCCACCTATTCCTGGCACTCAATACACAAGAGGGCAAGCAATACTGTCTTTGATCTACACTCACCTAACAAAAAGGGACTGTTTTGACAGGTAATTTCTAATCAAGAAGATAATCCAGACAGTGCATTGCAGCTAACACTGGTGAACAACATTTTATTAAATTCAAATGCTAGTGAATTGTCAGCACTTATTTTAGCCTGTGTGTAGTGCAGCTTTCAGCACTACTGATCATGAAATTTTAATATAATGCTTGGAAACATTCACTGATATTTCAAGAACACTATTGGATTGATTTAGAACTTAGCTGCTCTCCAGAGAGAAGTCCTTGCTGTCTGGTATCCTCCTTTTCCTTTTCAGCTCAGCAGGTTACTGCAATAATATATATATATATATATATATTTCTTATATTTTTTTTCTTATATATATATAAGAAAAGTTGCTTGAAATTCACGTTTACTCAGAATCCACAGGCCATGCTGACCCTTATGCTATTGCCTATTACTGAAATTCTGCATTTCTCAAGACCTATCTATTGCTGTACAGATTTATTTCACTTTTACCTCATTTGATGTTGTTATGCTGGGCTCTCTTTTTCCCCATCTCCAAGCAACAGTAAAAACTCACATGTAATCAAGTTTCCTTACAAGTAAATGCACTCAAACTCAAAATTATGATACCCTTTCACCCCACTGCCCTCATAATAGCACACTTCCATTTGCTTTCAACTGTCAACTTTGGGATAAAAACTTGCCTTCAAGATCATTTTGGTCTGCAACCCATCCTGTGAATTCAATTCAAAATGTGACAAATACATGCACAAAAACCTCGCACCATTTCTCCCTCACGTCCTCTGCCAGCCCGTTCTCCATCTCCTGGATATTACCCGACTTTGCCGACATTTGTTTCCCAAGACTGAAGTTCTGCTTTCCACTCTGATTTCCCCCCAGCAACTTGATTATCACAGTTCCTGTTAGTTTGTCTCCCTGCTACATCAAACCATAATATGGACAGAGCCAGCCCAGCAGGAGACATCCAGCTGCCTTTGGCACTGCCAACAGCCAGCCTGAAAGTAACCCAAAATAAATGGAAGCCTCATTCCAGCCACTTGAAATAAGACCTGAATATGGATCAGGCTCTGGGGGCCAGTTTAACCTTAATAAGTTGTAGGCATTTCACTCTTACACCTTAGAAAAGCTAGGTGCATTGTCAGAGCAACCTAACCCTGTCAGAGCTGCAGTCCTCCGAGGAGTGCCAGAGCTTTTAAACTACTAAGTACAGTCATTATTTAATAAAAATATATACTGCCTTTTGACACGGTCTACCTTTTAAAAAAAAAAAAAGAGCCCTCATTTTGCCACAGGAGCTCCAGTCAGCCTGCCCTCCCGTTGCCCCCACCCAGCTCCTACCCAAACACAAGCCTCTCAGAAATCTCCAAGAACTTTTTTCACTTTACCTCCACAAAGATCACAGTGCTCTAACTTCAAGTCCCTGCAGCCACTGTGAGGCTCCTGGTGTCACCACACAGATGCCCAAGACCACAGCTCACCTCAGCAAAGTGCGTGCAATTATTGCACGCATACAGCTCCTCACATATGCACTCCAACGGCTGCACCTCAGGCCTGCCAGCACTTCTAAGTTCCTATCTTCTCCCCTAAGAGCTTGCCTTGATTTGGGGATTCAAAACTTGGGCACTGAGGTCACTTCTGAAGTTTTTAGCAGGGTGAGAGCCACTGCTTGGCTGGCAAACACTCGCTTCCTGCCAAAATCTAAGCTGCGCTCTGCTGCAAAATGGCTGCCATGCAGCAAAGAGCCCTACAGCAGTTCTGCACGCATCTTTCCAGTGCCCCCCTAAAAAGAAGCAGGCATCTCGTAACTGAAATGTTATGAAAGCATGTTTAAAGTAAGAGAAAATACAAGACAAACTGAGAGGGAAGAAAAAAAAAAAAGGTAGAAAATACTCAGACCTACTCCCTGCTTGCAGTATTGCAAAGGCATTTGCCACAGGTCTGCTGCCAGCACACACACCCCCTCCCAGGGAAGGCCCAGGTGTTGTTGAAAGAATGCATTGCACCTGGCTTAGCCATACCGTGCTAGTGGAGGACAGGACCAGAGCTTAGAGAGTAGGAGTCAAACCATCACCTGCTAGGGGGTGCCTTGATCTTTGAAGGGAGAGCTCCTCCGAGGGAACTTCTGTTCATAACTTGCCTGAAATTTGCTCCTGTGTGGCTGCTATAGCCATGAAGAATTTATCTGCGGTATGCTTTGCTAAGGTAGAAGGCATCCCTGCAAGAGTAGCCTCTACACATCAGAGGAGTTAACTATACCCTGCTAAGTCAGTTGTAGGAAAAAACCTTATATGATACCTAAACTTGGAACTTGCCCTCACAAAGGCCCTGACTTTACCCTGCAGAACTGGGAGGAAAAGCCAAGAGGTAAGTAGAGGCTACTTTCTCAGTAAGGCAAAACTATGCAAGAACAGCCGTGATTTGCAGAGCACCAGATCTCCTTATTTGTTGCCCCTCTCACTCCTTTCAAAACATATTATTCAGCAGTGATTTCTCAGCTGTGATAATTATCAGCAATCATGGCCTATTATGGGTTTAAATCTAAGAGAAGCGGTACAAATAAGATCTAAGCGTAAGACAGACTATATTCAGAATTAATGGTTATTCTCCTAGCCATATCATTTCCTGCTGTCCATGTTATCAGAGATACTGTAGGATCACATAAACAGCTGGAGCCAAAGCAAAAATGTAGGGTCATTGGGGCAGTGCAGAGTTGTAAATACCTCATCTTTACATCTCATGCTCCTAGGGCTGCTCTGAAAGTAATGCCTCTTGTTCTATTATGTTGGCCCACAGCATCAGAGGTGGTGGTATGGCAGTAAAGGTTGAACTTTCCCAACAATAATAAGTTCCATTTTGTTGCTGTGTGACAGATGGCAGCAGTCTGTCAGAATGGCGTCTGATGTGGAAGTGCATATGAAGCAAAGGTATGTAATTGAATTCCTCCATGCAGAAGCAATGGCACCCACTGACATTCATCGACACTTGCTGAATGCTGATGGAGGCCAAACAGTGGACGTGAGCAAAATGAAGTGGTGGGTGGTGCATTTCAGCAGTGGCAACAGCAACATGAAAGACAAGACACATTCCAGACAGCCATGCATGGCTGTTACATCATGAAATGAAGAGTGTCAGCTTATCCATGCAAAGCAATTAATGATGGTGACTACACTGAAAAATAGTGTTTTGTAACTTAGAATTTTCTCTATCCAATAGTGCTATTGTGCTTTTTGTATCTGCTGTTGTTTCCATGGAAATAAATAGAATCATAGAATGAGCTAGGTTGGAAAAGACCTACAAGATCACCTAGTCCAACCATCCACCTACCACCACCAACCCCACTAAACTATGTCTCCCAACGCTATATCTAAACGTTTCTTGAACACCTCCAGGGACGGTGACTCCACCACCTCCCTGGGCAGCCCGTTCCAG